>NW_022436946.1:5463416-5479381 GCF_009761245.1 Sapajus apella | reverse complement strand
TATATATAATATATAATAATTATATATTATATATAATATAATATATATTATATATTATAATATATTATATATATAACATAATTTATTTTGTTATTTTGTTATATAAATATGTATGTGTGTGAGTGTGTGTGCATATAAAATCTATAAAATCTATCTATTATCTACCGATCTAGTTTCTGAGGCTTCTTTTTCATTTGCTCCCCATAACACTTTTTACCGTCTTCCTTAGAAAACAGAGATGAGTGGTCACTGATCCCATGACCACGTCTTGACTTCAGAGGCTTTAGAGACAATGGACTACATTAGAGGCAGAGTAACAGTTAGGCACAGATTCTGGCACTGTGTGACCAGAATATGAACAGCAGTGTTGCCACTCACTAGCTTTATGTCCTTGGGTGCCTCTTTGTGTTTTAGTTTCTTAATCTGTAAAATGATGATACAAATAACCCTTACAGTTATTGTGAAGATTAAAGCGTTAATTTCTATAAATTGTTTAGAATAGTGCCTGGCACTATTTACTCTTATTTGAGGCCAGAAGAAGTCCTTTTATTTATTTATTTTTTTTACCATTACTCTGCTACCAGAGATAGAGAAGGGGTCTGTATAAACAAGCATATCCTGGGCAATAGCTTTATTTATTATATTCTTTAAACCGAAGATATTATGAAAGTCATTGTTTCAGAATCAGATTATTTTCTCTGTCTTGCATGTTTGTGTGCACAGGTTTCTGTGGACGATCGCCTTAAACAGCTTCAGGAAGCCCACAGAGATTTTGGACCCTCCTCTCAGCATTTTCTCTCTAGTAAGTAGTAATAAACTGGACTGGTTGCATTAATGGAATGAATTAGCATTTTCTTTCACTTTAATTCAAGAAGCTGTATTCCTTGCAGTAAACATATTTCTTTAGATAGATGGATGTAAGGAAGTATTAACATCAATGAAAATATTACTTATTGGTTATTATTTGTAATAATGTAATAACAAGTGAGAAATCTTCAAAGTAAAACAGAAATGAATTCATCTTTAGCTATAGCTTTTCATTGGACTGTCTGTTAGGAGAGCTAACATAATATCATATCATCATTGCTTTTTCATAGTCAAAGATTATGAACTTTTTCATAATAAAGAAATCAGTTTTATATTTAAAGTTTTAAATTAATTTTTCTCTTTAAAAAGTGCTTATTAGTTTAAAACACACCTGCACCTTAAAAAAAAAAAAAGCCACTCTTCATAAATCTTCAAGTGGGAAGATTTTGATTTATTAGGCTCACTGCAATTATATGTAGCTTTTCTTCTAGTCTAGTATTGCAAATTTAGCCAAACCAACTATGTAGAGTTTTATTTAATATTTTTCTACTGGAATTTTTAAATTTATGGACCATTCTTGAGATCTTGAATAACCAATTCGAGTTCCTACTTTATTTATCGTTCACTGCCGAGGATACTGAAGAACGCAGGATTTATAGTCAACCAGACTGAGTTTAAACATTCATTCTGCTACTTACCAGAACTGTAAATTTCTGAAGGTTGATTTTGTTGTCTTAAAATATCATATTACCTATTTCCTCTGATTGCTTTGAGAACTCAATGACAAGGCGTATCCAATTACACAAAGCACCTAGCACGGTTCTTGACACAAATGCTTTCAGTAAATATTAATTCCTTTCCTTTCAATTCCTTTGGCAAATATATGTAAGAAAGCAATTTGTTTAGTTTAATTCAATTTAAGTAAACTTTAAAATCAATTTAAACTTTAAACTTAGGGCAAAGCTTATTTCTCAATTATGATTTTTTTTTTTTTTTTTGCAACTGCAACCATAGAGACAACTGAATAATACTGTATCTTCTAACTTAATTGATTACATTTATACTTCCTCTTTATCTTTTTGTCACTATTGATAAACTGCTTTACCTCAGTTAAAGGTTGGGCTTTTCTTTTACAATTTCAAGAATCCTAATCAGTCATTTCCTGCCCCTTCCTGCCCGATAGCTCTCTACCTCTCACCCTCCTCATTCCCCCCACCCCTTTTTCTGTTTCACCAACCTGAGACCTTAGGTAGTGAATCTTTCTGTGGTGTATAGGCCTTCCTGGAATATACTATGTACCTGGATGCCAAGACACGCTTTTGTTGTTGTTTCTTTTTTGTTTGTTTGTTTTGTTTGGAGACGGAGTCTTTCTTTGTTGCCAAGGCTGGAGTGCAGTGGTGCAATCTTGGCTCACTGCAACCTCCGCCTCCCAGGTTGAAGCAATTCAGTAGCTGGGATTACAGGTGCACACCACCACACTCAGCTAATTTTTGTATTTTTAGTAGAGACAGGGTTTCACCATGTTGGTCAGGCTGGTCTCAAACTCCTGACTTAGCGATCCGCCCACCTCGACCTTCCAAAGTGCTGGGATTACAGGCGTGAGCCAGCACACCCAACCGCCAGAACACATTTTTAAAGTCCGGATACCATCAATGTTGGTGAAGTAAATAGGTTTTCCATATATTTATTAGATATTAAGTATTCCGGATTTCTGAAGCTCAGTTTTACAAAATGCAAAGCTATGTGCCAAGAACAAATGAAAGAGGAGTTTACAAAATAATTGAGAACTGTCTGTACCGTTCTAAGTATCAGTTATCTTTAGTATTAATTAAAGGCTATGCTTTCACCTAGCAATCGCTCTCACAGTAGAAAGCAAGTGCACATTCTTTTGAAAGTGAAATATGGTGAAATTTATACACATTTTGTGAAAGTCAAATACATGTCCTTGTGTTTTCTAACACTGACAGTCCAAAGAGGTGGAAATTCTTCAAATTAAACCAATTATTAAAATGAGCGGAGAAGTGTAAACAAAGTCCCAATTAATAAATTTAATAATTGTTATCCTTTGCTGCTTGGAATCTTGGCTTTATTATATTTCTTGGACTTTAGCCATGGTTATAAAAGAAGCCTGTTTAGTTAGGCGCAAAATAAAAACTGACCTATTAGCCTGGTGCCAACACTGAAATGAGGTTGGCCCTAATGAGAAAGGTAACCTACCTACTTCCTCATTTTCATCCCTTTTTTATGTTCCATGGGCATAGATGGAGAAAAGAGTGCTTGCCTTTTGTAAGGAGAGGAAGAATTGTTGAGTAGAAAAATTGCTCAACTAGTGTTCAGAAATTCTGAGATCGCATCTGAGCTCTGTCATTTATTTACTGGGTATCAGTCTTTCGGCAGGTTATTTTATCTCTACACATTTGGTTCCTCATCTATCAAATGGAACTTGAATGTGTATCTTGCTGGCTTCCTTACCAAAAAGATATATTTGAAAATGCTTGGCAAAGTTTAGAATGCTGAATAGTTGTAAAATATTAATGTGACATGAAATTGGGAAAAAAAGGTATTGGTGACAACTGGCTACCTGAGGATCTGATAATATTTGCAAATTATGAAAATTTGAAGTATTATTTGAATTTTTGTGTTAGTTTGCTCAGCAAAATTCCTTTATGGCACTAGATTCACATATACTATTCTTCTTAAATAAGTCTTAAAATAATTGGTTAATGTAGAAATAATATATTTTTAGTAAGAAGTAACTAGAATTGTAAAAAAAAAAGTACCTCAATTAAAAAAAAAACCGTAAAATCTCAATCATAGTAATGTCTAGTGAAAAACTAGGAGACTGAGCTCTCTGTGTGTTTCAGATGAAAATAAGAAACTGGGATTTTTATGCCTAGATGATTGCCTTGGTTCTTCACAACTTTTGGCCTATTTTTAAATTTTCTCTTATTAAATTTTATAGAATTGAATTTGTTTAAATGCCATCTGTACTCAATAGCTACTCCTGTGACTATGATTAGTCATCTGGAAAATTCAGTCTTGAAAAAAATCTAATTTTTAATCTGGATGTACCAGGTAAAATTAATTTTGGTTGTAGCTTTATCAAAAATATATATGGAGTACAGTTTCCAGATGGCACCAAGCTATAAATTGTAGTGCTTATAAACAACATCTTTTAAAAGTTTAAAAGTATTTTTATCAACAGTTTAAATCAGTTGGTATTAGACCTGGAACTGATATTGTTTCTTGTTTTACTTCAAATGAATCCTTAAAGCCGTTTTTTTGTTTGGCCCAGTGGATCTCATAATTATAGGAATCCAGCTCAGAAACCAGAGTAGTTCTTTGAATTTGCTATAAAACATTCAGTTGTTTTGCATTAAGGTGTAAGGCTTTTTGTTTTTCATCGTTTCCAATAATCTCCCTTTGTTTCCTCAGCGTCAGTCCAGCTGCCGTGGCAAAGATCCATTTCACATAATAAAGTGCCCTATTACATCAAGTAAGTTGATTTTAATTCTCCTTTATGATACCAAGAAAATTGTGTTTTACTGATAACTTAAGAGGCTTCTCCCCCTATAGCTTTTAAAAATGGAATTTAATTCTATTATCTGAAGGAAACTATCATATATTTAATATTAAAAAGAAACTAATTTTAAAATGAAAATTTTATTTTTCATTTATCAGGTTAGGGATATAGATGTGTTTAGCTGATATATTTAAAAATACTCCAGCCTGAGCAACAGAGTAAGATCCAGTCTCTAAAAAACAAAAAATAAAAAGTTGGAAACAATGGCAGAATTTCAAAATACTCTTTACATTTTTTTTTTTTCCGAGATGCAGTCTAGCTCTTTGTCATCCAGGCTGGAGTGCAGTGGTGCAATCTGGGCTCACTGCATCCTCTGCCTCCCGGATTCAAGCGATTCTCCTGCCTCAGCCTACCGAGTAGCCGGGATTACAGGTTCGCGCCACCACACCCAGCTAATTTTTGTATTTTTAGTAGAGACAGGGTTTCACTGTGTTGGCCAGGCTGGTCTCAAACTCCTGATCTTGTGATCTGCCCACCTCAGCCTCCCAAAGTCTGGGATTACTGTACAAGCGTGAGCCACCACACGCTGGCCAAACTGTCCCAATTCTAAACCATTTTTCTTCCTCCAAGAAAATCCATATAAAAATGTCTTGTACTCTTCTCATTTATTCCACCAATAAGAAATAATGATTTATCATAAAAAGTTAAATATTGTCAAGTTTTTCTTCGTCTTATAGAAATTATCAGCATTGTTAGCATAGGCTCACTGTTCTTTGATTTTGTTGTCCAATTAGTTTCTCTTTCCTGCATAGTGTTTCTTCTTCTTATATGACATATTATAAGATTTTTGTAATTTACACAGGGTCTTAGTAGGCTTTGATCCTTGGCTTAGGCTATATATTATTGTAGAACAGAATGATAAAATACTACTTCTACAGTCCCTTGAAGTGTAACTTAGTAAATATATTAATTTACAGTGTGCTCCAGCGATGAGTCATAGTTGACTCTATTTTGTATGTTAGACGAACAGCATCATAATCATGACAACATTTATGGTCAGGAAACAGCTCTGTCTCAGGTTAGCTGTGTGGCCTCAGGTAAGTCAGGTGAAGACCTCTGGGCCAAGTTTCCTTTATATCATTTCTAACATGGGGTGTGATATCCCCAAAATCTATGCAAATGCTCATAATCTGCTCTTCCAGTATACTTCCTGAAAACGTTGTGTGAAGTCAGTGTTAGTGAAATAGTCTTTTCTTGTAATTTTTTACTATAGTCTGAGATGTATCCTCAGAGGGAAAACCAGGTTTACACAATATATAGTAAGCATTATATGTTACTTTGTCTTATGGAAGTTTAATAATGTATAATGCACTGAGTTGTGAACTGAGTTAAGAATAAGATATTAAAGCAATTGATTGGTGTCAAATTTGCACAAGTAAGAATGGAAGGAGGTTAGACACTGGGTAAGTTGGCATGTCTCTAGGGAAAGAAGATGTGATTATCTAACTGAAAACATTTAAAACTGTTTACATTCATATTGTACACTATAACAATAATAATAGTAATAGTATTAGAGAACTTTAATTCACGTGGGTGAATATTGACTTGAATTTAATATTACAAATTTAAATATAAATCTGATATACTGTGGTAGGCAAAATAATGACCACCCCAACCCCCAAAAGATGAACCTGTGAAAATGTTAGGTTACATAGCAAGGGAGAATTAAGGTAACAAATGGAATTAAGATTGCAAATCAGCCCACCTTAAATTAGGGAGATTACTTTGGATTATCCTGATGGACTCAATGTAATCCCAGAGGCCTTCAAAAGTGACAGAGGAGACAAAGAGAGATTTGAGGATGCTAGCTACCAGCTTGGAAGGTATAGGAAGCAGACATGATCCTGGAATGCAGGCAGCTTCTAGAAGCTGGAAAAGGAAGAAAATGGGATTGTCTCTTAGAACCTCCAGAGAAGGAACATAGCCCTTCCAATTTTCATTTTATCGCAGAGATTTTTTTGTAGCAGCAATAGAAAATTAATGCATGTACTATACAAAAATCAAGAAGTTCACGCAAATTAATTGAAACTATTAATTTATTGAATTGACTTAGAATCCTTTATCATCTGATTTTTTTTAAAATGCAAACTGGGTTTTGGGAGTTTTACTAAATAAAGAAAATATAAATCTCTTGCTTTGTGTTTATATCATGATTATCTGTTTGGTTTGGCACTTTTAAAGTCCATCCTTAATTTTAGCTGTTTTTTAAAAATTAATTTCTTTATGTTCAGGTTAATTATATATGACTGGGAATTAAATTATCTAAATCAGAATTTCTCTATTTCAAAATGTTTATAAACTTGGAAGGATCTGGTAGGATTGTATTCTTGTTCTTAAGGGGCAGAGTTCTTACGGTGCTGATTGGTAGAGTGAAAGTTAGTTTTACCTGACTTCCCATTGGCTAGAGCACGATTACCAGTGCTGGAAAATAGATATAATACAATGATGGCAGGCATTTAAAATAATAACATTTAGGACTGCAGCATTCTAAAAAATCTTCTCCATCACCAGTAAAAGATTGGATTGTTTAAAATATATATAGTCTTAGTGTTAAATGACTTTTAAGTCTTCCAAACTTTTAGAAATGTGCCCATTTGTATAAATTCTCCTGTTTTCACAAAACTTGTTTAACCAGGATCTTTCATTGTGTAATTTAACAGTTTATTTCCTCATGAGGAAGGAACATCAAATTCTCAAGGTAGAGTTATAAAAGCCAGGATTTATGTGTGAAGAATTGTTATGAAAATAAAATTGAATTCCCATATGAATAACGGAGCAAATGGTGAATGTAAAAGCTTTTAATATACACTTCCCTTTGCATGGCTTCAAAAGTAGAAGAAAAATGTTTAAAACAAATTTCGCATGATTGTCATACAATGAGAATTTCCTGGAGCATATAATACAGCCAACAAAAAATAATATTCAGTTAGAAATATTCAGTGTTTTCTGTGTTTAAGTAGATCATCTGTGTATTCACTGTTAGAATATGGCCAGAAAGTTGAATGGAGACTAGGAAGGACAAGTTTTTTTTTCTGTCACATTTTAATTTTATAGATCAGTTAAAACCCACTTTGATGACTTCCCACTACATCTCTGTCTCTCTAGGTAATTCCTTATTAATATTTTGAAGTGTACTGTGGTGGCTTCATGACTCATGTGTTTGTAGAAAATGATAGAATATAAATCTGAACTGAAAGAGTCTATATAGTATAAATCCCTCTATTTGTTAATATCTTAAGTTAAAACTAACATTTGAAAATTTTATTTGCTCCTTCTAAGGCAGACTTTCTGAAACTGATCTAGTTATTTCTTTTTTCCCAGTATAGTACAATGAGAGCTCATTATATTCAGGGCTTAAGAACATTTAAAATGGGGCTGGGTGCAATGGCTCACGCTTGTAATCCTAATGCATGGGAGGCTGAAGCAGGTGGATTACTTCACCCCAGAAGTTGGAGACCAGCCTGAGCAACATAGTAAAACCCCATCTCTACAAAAAATTAGCTGGGCACGGTAACATGCGCCTGTAGACCCAGCTACTCAGGAGGCTGAGGTGGGAGGATCACTTGAGCCTAGGAGGTTGAGTTGTGATCACACCATTGCACTACAATCTCAGCAACAGAGTGAAACTCTGTCTCCAAAAAAGAAAAAGAAAAAAATTTAAAATGGTTCTTGCTGCCTTCACAATATACAAAAACCTGCCATAAAGCCAGTTCTCACTCATTGTAAATTTTTGGTTATGCACAAATTGTTCATTTCCTCAGCTAAAAGTTAATTTCCAGGGAGTCTGAGGGATAAGAGGAATGAAAGCTTTGGGTTCAGTTGAACTTTCTTAATGTGTCACGTTAACCATGTAAAATTCACTACTTCTCAGTTTGCTCCAGAAATAATAACAACAACAACATAATAAGTAGTTGCTGTGGGAAATAATAATGATCATTGTAATAAATGACATTTTTGAACAGTCATTTGCCAGGTGCTGTGCTGAATCTTGTGCACACATGATCTCTTAATTCTCTCAATAGCTGAGTGAAGTATAGGTACTATAATTGTCCCCATTTACAGATAAGGCTTAATGAATGATCAATAAGTACATTAAAAGTAATTAATAAGCACACTTACAGCTTGCTTGAGATTACACAGCCAGCAAATAGAAGAGCTAGTGTTTGAAGCCAGGGATTGTCTCTAGCCCCTGAACTCATCACTATGCAGTGCTGTGTCCTGCCCCCCATATTAGTTGAGTCAGAGGACGGAAGTTTTTAGTCCCATGGAAACTTTGAGTAGGATGAAGGATTATATTTAGGACGGAGGATAGTAGTGGAGAAAGTATGAGCAAACATCCTTCCTTTCCTACCATAGACTGGTTAACATTTACTGTGCACCTCCTATGTGCCAGCAACTGAGCCCAGCTGTCCAGGGTCAATGCCCATGCGTTTTCCACTACTCCACACTGCCTTTGTCTAGGCTTTTCCGTAGGCTGATTTCTACAGGACAATCTATTTTCTAGATGTTTAAAGCAGTTTCACGCTATGGTCTGATAATGGACAAAGGTGCTTTTTCATAGATAGGAAGATGTCATTCCCACAGTCTTTGCCAGTTGGATTTTGAGAGGAGTTCTGAGGTGGGAAAACATGCTAGTTGGCCTTCCTCTATCTTTCCCCATTCACATGGTCCGAATATTTCTGTCAGTGGGTAGATTTAAGTTTCTGTGAGTAAGATGACCAAAATGGCTGGCTTATAAGTCCTAAGGGACTTAAAACACAGATGGCTCTCTATACATTCGGCCTGTTGCTAAGTCACAGTATTTAATAGAACTTAGTAAGGTGTAATTAGGAAATATGGTTTTCCTTTTTCCTTATGAGATCTTCTCTAAAAGCTGAGTGGTTGACTTTTCAGTAAGCCTTTAGTTTTGCCACAAGATGACTATTTTGCTCTTGTGACAAGGTGTCACTATCACAATTTAACAATTCTATAGCTCTGTTTTCCCACTGGAGTCTGAAGTGCAGATGTTAATTCCTCATAGAACCCTAAATGCATGTACAATATCACACAACTTTCATTAGGAACATGTTAGTAACCTCTGTATACCATATATGTATACCATGAATGTCACATTCTCTAAAACCGACATTCCTCAATATTGTAATAAATTAACCAGCATAAACTTGTCTATATCTATAAAATTCACTTACATTTCTTTCCCTTGTTCTAACTCCCCCTTTGAGAGGATCCAAATCAAGATTATCTTCAATTTATTACGTCTCTTATTATACATTTATTTTCTATTCTTGTGTCCATTATTGATAATCTAATCCTGCAAAGCTCTTTTAGACACCCTTTCATTTCCCAAGGCCACCCTCTACCTGCCCTAATCCTTCAGTAACTGAAAAGAAATGAAGTTTGAAATAGCTGTAAAATCTTGGGGAGCATGTAGTAGTTGATCTTTATCGCAGTCACGCAGTTAGTTCATCTGCATAGATCCTATATACTTGTCTTGGCAGAACTGCACATCCGGTGTAGAGGAGAGAATTAGTGCATATTTCTTTAGAGGAATTGTGGACCAGCTTAGGTAACACAGGAGAAATAGTCCTTCCCTAAATAAGGGAAGAGAGAATTATCAGCAAGGCAATCTCCAAATACTCAGCCTAACAGGAAAATAAAAGCTAACAAAATATGTATAATGGTAACCATGAAGAATTAACATAAAGCATTTTATCATTAAAGGCGATAGAAAACTTGTCCCAGAACAAAATAAACCCATAACAAAGGTATAATCAACAATGAAAAATAAACATACCTCGCTCCAAAGGGGTCCCTACAGCAGCCTTTATTTCTCCCTTCGCTCTTTCATGAAGATGAGGGACAGTATCTTTTTGGTTCCAGTTTTTTACATGAAGAACTCTTGGACCACACTTTGAATCTCTTTCCAGAAGTGGAGCTTGTGGTTTTGGTTTTAATGATAAAGAAACAAAGGGATTATAAGCATAAGAAAAATGTACTAGAGAGTCTGTTTTTCTAATAGTGTGTGACTCTGCTTTTATTGAAAATAAATATTTAAAACTCACTGGGCCAACTCTGCTGGTGGGCAGGTAAGAATGAAATTGCTTGATGAAAGAATGTAAGTACTTTAGGATCACTAAACTCCTGGGCTTGGAGAGGCTTCAGATAAATGAATGTAAGCATACCTTGGCTAATTAAAAAATCTGAACGGCATGGAGCCTGCCCTGCAGCAGTCAGCAAACAATCACTGGAAAGAAATCTTATGTATTACTGGTGTCCTAGTTAATTGAGGTAATTCAGGTAAGATTGACATTGTCTTTGAGAGACATTAGGTAGTTCAGGACTTAAAGTATCACCTCTACTGCCATTCATGTACATATTGCTGGGGCTATGGAGTAGTATTTTGGCTTTGAATCTTCTAGATTACCCAATTCTATTGCATTATAATAGCATCATCAGCCTTACTGGACAATTTGATTTTTAGGGTAAGGGATGCCTTTAGTAAAGTTCTTCCATACAATATGGGAAGGATCTCTGTGGGGCCATTAAGAGAGAAAAAAAGATATCTGTACTTTATAATGATTAAACTTTTAAAATTGCCATTGCAATTAGCAAACGCACAGAAGTAATAATATTTAAAATTGTAAAATAAATAGAAATGTGCTGATTATAAAGTGAAATAATGCAGTAAAAGATTTTAGGTAGCCATATAGAAAAAATTAGAATGAATCCCTGCTTTTAAAAATACATAAATGAAAGAGAGAAAGTAGCACTTTTTTTTTAAGCTAAAAGCTACAAATCCAACTTTTAAAATCAAACTGAAAGGATGCAATGATCTGTTCAGCTGTGGTGGGAACATAATTCTGGTGTTAACACCTTCAGATGGGGCATACAAGGCTCCCCAGGGCCAGTGCAACAACGGACGGCCTGTAGGAATTTGACTGATGGTCTGAATCTCCCCCAGTCAGGGTTGGGTAGGAGGTGGGTTCCCTATGAATTCTGGGCTCGTATAGAAATATTATCAAGCTAGTGGCTCCCCTGGCTTTACTGAGTATGTGCATGTTTATATTTCCAGACAATCTTCTAGTACTCTTTAGACAGTTATCACCTGTCCCTACCCCTCATGTCTAGGCACATCAGTTTTGATCATTTATTCTACTACTTTATTCAAAAACAAATACAAATAAACCTTATCTTATTGTTTTGTAACACATGTTCTATTAGTCATACCTGCAACATTGAAATTTTGTATTTTGAGGTGTATGGTGTGTTCGCCTATTTTTATACAGTCCTTTATATGTTTGTATCCTTAAATCTACTCCTGAGTGTGAAATTATTTTAAGTCTGTGAGTGTTTTTTTTTTTTTTTTTTTTTTTTTTTTAAGAGACAGGGTCTCACTCTGTTGCCCAGGCTGGGGTACAGTGGTGCAACCGTGGCTCACTGTAGCCTTGTACTCCTGGGCTCAAGTGATCCTCCTGCCTTAGCCTCCTGAGTAGCTGGGAGCTAATTTTTTTTTTTTTTTTTTGAGATGGAGTCTTGCTGTGTTGCCCAGGCTGGTCTCACACTGCTGACCTCAAGCAATACTCCTGCCTAGGCCTCCCAAAATGCTGGAATTACAGGCATGAGCCACTGTTCCCACCCTAAATGCATTTTAAAGTCAAATCCTACAGAATTATTCATTACTTACAATGTAATCTACCTACCTCCTGTCTTCATTATTATGAGATACTAGTGGCATTTTTTAAGGAAGACTCCAAACTTTTATAGTACCTGTTTTGAAAGGGGATCATAGATCTTATTTGAATTTTGAACAGAATGTTTTTTTTCCTTAAAATCCTGACATTCAAATTTCTTAACTTTTTTCTTAAATTAACTCTTTGTTTCTAAAAGTATATCTTTGGATTTCCTGACTTTAAAAGCTTAGAGGACAGTGGAGAGTATTTATGAGTGGATGAAGAAGTTGAATATAACCTGAGGAATATATAAACTATTCCTTACCTAGCTTTCTCACCCATTATCTCCATCCTCCCCGGGGGCTTTTCACAGGCGTACACACACACACACACACACACACACACACACACACACTTGCACAGAGTGAGAATCAATGTTACTGATGTGGGTACTCCACATTCTTCCTATATTCTAGTCTTGGCTGAAACAAGTATTATAGATATAAATTCCAGAGTAAGTATACCACCTCTTAGATCTTAAGAAGGTATTTCTCAGATAAATGATGTCATATCAGATTGCCAACATTTGTTTTCACTCCTCATACTTCAGGCAGCTGAATGCAAAATTGATTAGTTGGGAGCTTGTGCTTGATTGCTGTGTATATGTAACTGTTACACGCATACATAAAGTAGATGTTCGCAGAACCTATATTTTGCCTGTGTTAGCTTCCTTTTCAGGAGACTTACGGTTTTCTCATAGCACCTTCCACCTTTAACACAATATATAATTTACTGACAATGTTTCTCGTCTCTTCTTTTATTTTTCCCCATCCTGAGGTGTGGCCGTTCCACTTGGCACCATGGAGTTCATTGCTAATGTTTATAGGTTTGGGTACAGGAGATTGGAAGCCAAACAGACGTGGGTTGGGTGGTGACTGGGACACGAGGAAGTAGATATGGTACAGTACTCATTTGTGAATTTTGTCTGTGAAAAAGAGAAAAAAGGTGATAACTAGCAGAAAATATTGATTCAATGTAGAGTTTATGTGTAGTGTATGTGTGTGCACGTGCACACGTGTGTGTAAGGATGGCAAGTCTGTAAACATTTATATTCTACAAACGATAGTCTTCTTGAGAGAGGGGTAACTGTGCAGCACAATACATTTTTAAGAAATTATTGGGAAGCAGTGGCCTTTGATAAGAAGGGGACAATTTCTCTGTTAAAGGGGAGAGAGGTTGACAAACTGGCAGATGGAGGAGGGGGTTCCTGATTTGGTGGTGGAAACATAAAGGAGTCGTCATCTAGTGGTATTTAGGTTTTCAATGAAGCGTGAGATAAAGTAAAATGATACTAAGGCAGAGAAAGAAACCAGTTTGAGGAGACAGAGAGCGGCAGTGAATTTCTATGAAGAGTTTGGGAAAGCAAGTTTATTAGGGAATGTAGTGCAGTTGCCAGGGGTTGGACATTTGAGGTTTGAAATCACATATTTAAAGTAAAACCAGTCTGTCTGTTGAGTGATTTTCTCCAGTTGTTTTTATCCACAGCTGCTCAGGTCCAGAGTAGGCAAGTAATTGAGCTGATCCAGGGCTGCGATTTGCAAGGGGTGAGAGAGAAGCAAGGGAGATGAGGTTATTTGTAATGATTCTAATGATAGACTATGGACTCAAATTTGGACAGATTCATCAAGAAATATTTTAAATCCTTAATTATGCAAATATACTTCCATATCAAGAGTTTAGGCTTAAAATGAGACTATCTTTGCTTAAATCCCATTTCTTTTACTTACTATAGGACCTTGGGCTAGTTGTCTAAGCACCCTCTGCCCTAGTTTTTTTTCATCTGTAAGATGGGGACAATATTGTCACCCCAATCATAGAATTGTACTGCAAATTGAGTTTTCACATAGAAAAAATTTACCCAAAAAAGTTTACTTGGTACAAATTGAGCACTCACATAGCAGGTTGTTATCCTCATTAATATCATACATCCTGACCTAGTATGTTATATTTTACTTTGCACAGCAAAGAAGAAATATTTCTCTTTCTGTGATTGTCTTGTCTCAGAGCAATATACATAGTTCTTGTCCCCACATTTGTATTTTTACTTAACTTGTCTTTAGTTTTGTTCTTTTATATGCCTTTATGATTATAATTGGAATGGAATAATATATAGCAAACCTCTCAAAATTCAGTTATAAGCATAAAATTGGATAGTTAGTAACAATTAAGTATATTTGGGCAAGTGCCAGTTTTTGGACAAGCAAGATACCTTCTGATCATCCTTTAAGGTTTCATGGAAAAATATGAGACCACTCTAATGAGGACAAATGGGTTTAAGAAGTATCTTTCCCAGAGCAGTCATTTGCCCAGAAATCAATATTTTACCAGTCTGTCAAAAGTACATGCATGACCTTAGCTGTTGATTCATTGTCTTACATATTGGACAGTGTTGCGGCACAGCATTTTTGTGTTTTGGTTGCTGGTGCTACAATCTTATATTATTTGTGTTTTACTTTCTGTGGCATAGCAGTGTACATTGTTATGAATAATAACAGGTGGAGGGATATACCACTTCTTAACCTTATTGGCTTAATGTTTTAATAAAGTTCATAAAATGCAGGGATTATATGTTATCCCAGCTGGGGCAGTTCAGAGTAAAGGGGCACTTTTAATAAATATACCAGGACACGAATGTATAATTCCTACATACAGTCTAGTATAAAGCATGAAGCATAATTTTCAAAATAGGTAAAATCTTAACTGTTATACAAATGCAAAAACATGTTTTGTTTAACTCATAATAAGGGAGCCAGTGAGAAGTTATAATAGGTTCCAAAGAGAATACAAAGTGTCACATATTTATAGTCAGATTAGGGATGCTAAAATTGAATTTACCTCTAAATGCAAAGCTGACAAACTGGTCAGTATCCAGAGGACAATAATCAATTGCATTCCAGTAGGCACAATTTGCATTTATATGGACAGAAATCATTTGCATTACTATCTGTTTTCTGCAGTTTGCAGAGTTTAAAATAGCTCAGAGATAATTGAAGCTGGCTGGGAGCAGTGGCTCATGCCTGTAATCCCAGCATTTCGGGAGGCCGAGGTGGGCAGATCACTAGATCAGGCGTTCAAGACCAACCTGGCCAACCTGGTGAAACCCTGTCTTTACTAAAAATGCAAAAATTAGCTGGGCATGGTGGCGCATGCCTATAATCCCAGCTACTCCGGCGGCTGAGGCAGAAGAATTGCCTGAACCAGGACCAGGAGGCACAGGTTTCCGTGGGCCAAGATTGCGGCACTGCACTCTAGCCTGGGCTACAGAGCGAGACCCTGTCTCAAAAAATTAAAAAAAAAAAAAAGATAATTTAAGCTTTACAGGATAGCCACTGATTACTTTTGGCCACAGCAAAGATCTTCACAATTTTTCCCTACACAGGCAAAACTGGGATGGCTGGCCAGGCTAGTTACATGTCACATGTTCTCACTATCGTTTGCTTCATGTGATTTTATACTTAATTGTTAATTGCTACTTTGTTGGGCATTTATTTATTTATTTATTTTATTCTTGGATAGATTCCCATTGCTGTTGCCTTTTTAAAAGAGGAATTTTTGTAATAAAATCATAATTTATTTTAGAGCTTGTCAAGCTGCACAATATGAAGTCCCACTCCCCGTTCATATTTGAGATTAATTAGAACCCAAGCTGTTGTTATTTTGGGGGAAAATGCTACTTTTATTCTGTTTTGGTTGCCTACTCTGGGAGAACTTCAGGCATTTTGGCAAGAGGAGCTGAGCTATCTGCAGCTGTTCAAATACTTTACGCCTTTGGGTTCATTGTGGATTTTGCTTTAACCCTCTCCCCTGACTCAAAAAAGAAACCAGCAGCCAACTGCATCTACTGT
>NW_022436946.1:5375475-5463316 GCF_009761245.1 Sapajus apella | reverse complement strand
TTTTTTTTTTTTTTTTTTTTTTTTTTTTTTTTCTGTTGTTTAGTAAGTGGCAGTTATACTTTTGTAACCAGAGGCTGTATTTATTTTCTGTGTTGGCAGTTCTGCCTAATGAATCAACTGGTATTGAATGCACAAAGGGAGATGCCATTCCCTGCCTCCATCTGTTTGCCAAATGTGTGTGTTCCCTCAGCTCTCAGTAGTGGTTTCACTAAAAAGAGCCATTAGCAAGCGGGCGTTCACCTTGAATTCTCAGTCCTCCGCCTGACTGAGAAATAGTGGCATTTTCCTTTTGTGATTCCGTAGGGGTTGTATGAGGTGAAGCCCCACGCCTGCAATTCTAGGGAAAGCATACTTATTTTTTTGTTTAAAGTACCGATGGCTTTAATTTGGTTCTTGAGCCTTGGTTTGCTCCTTTATGATGGGATGTCTGTCTCTGGATGGTACTGTTGTCATGGGGATTGAAAATCCCTGAAAGAGAAGACAAGAGATCAATGAATCTTAGTAGGCTTCCTCAGACTGGGGCCCATGATGCATACTGGAATTGTAGTACCTACTTAGCAAATCCTTGGATACTTATTGGATATAGGGAGGAAATCCTTTCTGAGGCTCTGCGTTTCTGTAAAGCTCGGAGCCTAACAATGAATAGTAAGAATTTAGGTCAAATAACTTCAGTACTTGCTCCATGGTCTTTGGAGCAATTTGGATAGTAGCACTACCATCAAACCAAAAGGGTGGAATGGTTTTGTTGGTGTTCAAAATGGTTTTGTTGGTAGACCATGAAGTGGAAGTATTTGTCTCTGCATTGGAGTCGAGAATCTGGGTAGAGAAGCCAGACAACTTTCCAACTCCAGACAGATCTTCACATTGTAGTTATATTATTTTGTTTTGTTGAAGATCTTGGAATTTCCAGGATGCATACCCGATTGAAATACACACTTTAAATATTTTTCAAAACCAAGTGTTATTTGGAGTTTTTGTTACCTGTGTATATGTAACAGTGATGATGTTCTTTTCCCAGTGGCATGCCCTAGTTTTGATATATTACATAAGCTAAAAAATAGTTTCTCTTGAATTTGATTTTATGAATGTTGTGATATAACTGTCTTAGGTATAACGCTGGTTCACTTAGCTTACTAAACAGTTTTATAAGAACTAGGTGTCATCTAAGAAGTCTTTGGAGCACTATTAAATGTTATTAATCTACCCTGACCTAGATAATGTGCAACAAACTCTTTTTGAATGTAAGGGCACTGACCCACCAAAGTCATGAACTGTTTACCTCACATGTACCTAAGAAACTTAATTTAAGCATTTCATTTATGTTTTAACCTCAGTTTATTACCCAAAAACTTCCACCTAACGTATGAATTAGTTTTGAAATTTACAGAAAAAGAGAAAGTGTAAAACTTGCTTTTAAAGTGAAGAACATGAGGAAAACAAATACATTTACAAAATAATAACTGGTTAACTGGAGGAAGCTGAGAAGAGGAACATGTAGTCAAAGTGGCAAGAGACACTTACCTGAGGGGAGTGGGGAACCCAGATACACAGGAAGAGAAGAAAGGGTAGATTTGCGCTGAGGAAGGTCCTGCTCAAGGTAGAGGAGGAGGGAGGCTCCATGGAGTGTGGGATGACGTTATTTAGAGTTGACTTGTTTCTCCAGTCTTTGGAAATATGATGAGACTTCTGCAGTGTAGTGACCCTCACAGCGCTACTTCCACTGTTAGAGGATTTGTTCTGAATGATAATCTATATCTGCTTAACAGACGTGGATTTATTCTGGAACCTACACTGATCTGGCCATATCAAGCCAGGGCCCAAAGGTTCATGACAGTCACATTTTATATCTAGGTTTTAACTTTTAGTTTCAATTCTGTTTGAAATAGACAAAGGAAAAATTTCATTTGTCTTTTCACAACGTAGTTGCTCAAATGAAATTTATTACTTAAAATTTTTCATAAAAAACTTTTATATAGAGATGAGGTCTCACTATGTTGCCCAGGCTGGTCTCAAACTCCTGCTTGGCTCCCACCTCAACCTCCCAAAGCTTTGGAATTATAGATATGAGGCACAGCACCTGGCTAAAATTTACAATGATGTTTCTTTTCTTTCTTTTTGGTTTTTTTTTTGTGGGGGTGGGGTTTGATACATAGTCTCACTTTGTCACCCAGGCTAGAGTGCAGTGGAACGACCTTGGTTCACTGAAACCTGCACCTCCCAAGTTCAAGTGATTCTCATGCCTTACCCTCCTGAGTAGCTGGGACTACAGGCACCTGCCACCACGCCTGGCTAATTTTTGTATTTTAGTAGAGACCAGGATTAGCCATGTTGGCCAGGCTCATCTCAAACTCCTGACTTCAGGTGGTCCACCCGCCTCAGCCTCCCAAAGTGCAGGGATTACAGGCAGAGCCACTGCCCCCAGCCGTTGTTTCAAATATTAAGTAACAATTGGGTATTGGGTTTCTGAATGGTTCATAACGAGGATAATTTTGCATGTATTTTTAAAAATTTGAAAAAAAATATTTCTATTTGGGTATTTTCTTTGTGTTCTATATGATGTTTTATGATCTTTTGTTTATTTTTAAAATTTTACCTTTTTTTTTCCAGCCATCAAACACAGACCACCTGTTGGGACCATCCTAAAATGACCGAACTCTTTCAATCCCTTGGTAAGTGTTATTAATAGTAATACATCAACCTAAACAACTGAGAACTGTATATTCTTAAATAGAAGCTAATCACCAGCTTTTCTTACATGGCATGTTAATGTTGAAAGAATCATGACACTGACATTTAAAAGGAGCTAAACTTCCAAGGGCAGTGCAGTAAACAGGTGTTGCCTTTCTTAGAATTGCGTGGTTTGAAATCATGTGAGCCAAAAAGAGTTGATTTGCAGGGAGGAATGTAATCATAGGTTTTACCTCCTTCATACTGAGTCATCTTAACCTTCAGCGTTGCATGTAAAAATATATATAGATATACAATTACAATATAGCCAACTTTAATCCACTGCCTTAAATTTGCTTTTGGCTCACTTTTTATTGAGTACATGTTATCAAATTAGGCGACCTAGTTTAAATTTGCCTAAATTGTTGAAAGTTAAATTCATTTTTATATAAAAATGCAAGAAAACACAGATGAGAATTCCGATTTGTTTTAATTTCTAGTACAAAGTGACTTTCAACTTATTGTTTAACCTACTTCCTCTGGTTGATCCAGTGGTTTTTTTGTTTTCTCTTTTGGGTAGCTAAGGGGAGAGCAGCACCCTAAGCCTCCCTCTCTCATTTCAGCAGGAGGGATACCCCCTTTTTAATCACTTTAAATGTTGGGCTTCTGTGTGAGTTTATATTTTGGTGGGTGAAGGGACCTGCAAAGGTTAGACACACAGAAGATATACCACTGGTTTGCTTAGCAAATTTTGATGATATCTGAGTTTTCTTTTAACTTTACTAATCTCTGATACTCTGTCTTTAGGGGACAAAGAAATAAATTACATCATCTGTTGTTTCCAAAGAGTTGAGTATTGATTATAGGATCATTTTAACCAGATCTGCAAAAGGGCAGAACAAGCAAATCAATCAGGATGGGAGGAACATAGAAATAAGATGAGCTTCATGAATAGCATGATGGGCAGTGTGGTTGGAAGAAAATGAATTGTCCTTGTGGGAGATGCCGCTGGAGGAAAGTTTCCTTTACCAGAAAAAAAAGGAAGGGCCCTCAGCCTACTGTGCAGTGCATTTAATAAGCCATATGACAGCTGTTTTTTCTCTTTGTCACCTTCCTATTTTTCCTACCAAAAAACTGAAAGGGGTAGCACCTTTTCTCACCCATCGTAAGGGTCATCATGACACTCCTGTAACAAAAGACAGGTTAACCAGAAAAGCACAAGAAATTTATTTAATCAGAGTTTTACCTGATTGAGAACCTTCCAAAGACTTAAGGACAACAGGGAAAAGTATCTGTTTTGATGCTTAGGTTGAGTGAGGAATGGATGACTGCACAGAATTGTGATCGGATGAAAGGGTATGATTTAATAGTAGACTGAGAAGGGAATTCCAGCAAGGCCGATCTGTTCAGATTCTTCCTGGCCTTTCCCTGAGGCATCCCGTTCCTCCAGGGACAGGATACCTGTCACAGGAGAGAAGAAAGAAGGCCACAAAGTGAACTTTCTAGATTTTATGGCTTGCTTTGGGGAAGAGAAGGTCTAGCTTTTATGACCCACCTTGGGGAAGAGGAATTCTGGTTTCTGTTTATCACTTTGGAAGGTAAAAGAGGGGCAGGAGACAAGAGACTCAGAGAAGGTCAGAGAGACCTTACTTCTGAGACCTTCCAGTCTCCTTCATTTCAAAGTACTCAACCCACCATGTTCTGAGCCCTGGCACCTGTTTGAAAATACTTAGGTTTTTCTGAGTAGCCCTGCTTTGAGATGTATCTCAACATTGTGCTAAGGATCATTTAATTTTTTTCTTAAATACATGTTGGGAAATTTGGGAGAAGACTTTTTATTTCAGGCAGACATAATATTTTTTTCATCATCCAAAGTAAACAAATACATTCTTGGCATTCAATATATCTTCAGTAATAAGCATATCTTCCAATTGTTCCTTTGTCTGTTTCAGCTGACCTGAATAATGTACGTTTCTCTGCCTACCGTACAGCCATCAAAATCCGAAGACTACAAAAAGCACTGTGTTGTGAGTTATCCTACCAAAGTTAATCACGCTGTTATTTGAATCGCCTTTTTTTTAAACAGAAGGATAAATGAAGAGGATGGTGTGTGTGTGCAGAGTGAATCTGGTTTTCAGTGTGCCTCATTCAAGGAGTTGGTTGTGTTTCTGTAAATGTTTTATTACTTGCCCCATCAGTGTGCGGTACTGAACATATGTCATTCTTACTTGAGAACAAAATTAACCAAAACACAAGAGTAATGTAAAAAGCTTTTCCAAAAATGGTACTACCACCCAATTTAAAAGGATTAAATCAAGGAATCAAGGTAGTAAGTCATGCGTTTTCAGTACCTTTTGCCCATTTGGAAGTTTAGAGCTCCAGTTTGTCTCAATACAACCGTATGTAAAGAAATACTGAAAAAATCGCATTCCTGATCTAAATTTGAACTGGCACCTTAACAAGTTAGACACAAGGCTCTGTTTTCTTTTAAATGTATCTTGAGTCGGCTGGTATTATTGCATTTTTCCTGTGGAGGATGTGTTCAGAGTGGTATTCTATGACAGTCCTTTCATCAAAAGGATATTTTCCTCAAAAATAACCTAAAATTAAGTAGAAATTTGAATACTTATCATATAGATTTATGCTATCTGGATTCTATTTGTGGTTGTAGTTTTAATGATTGAGTCTACCCAAAGAACATTTAGAACTTGTCAGATGGTTACTATGGAAAGTGATATTTACCTATTCTTTTAACATAGGGTAAATTGAAAAGTTCTAAGTATTCTTGTTTGCTACCTTTTGTTAACTGTTAATATATGTGTAGGCAGTTCAGTTAAGCTTTGAAAATTATCCTTTGAAAAATGATATGTTAGAGTTGAAAAATCTGCTCCTTGAATGTCAGTAGAAATTAGCAATAAATTTCAAGCTGGCTCCATGAAGAGTGGAGGAGAGGTGGGTATAAAGTCATTCAGAGAAAACAGCAATGCAAAGCTTGAAAATAAGGAAAGCTTAAGCCATATGTGGAAGGGAAGTCTACAGGGCTGAAAGACCCCTCCCGAGAAGGCAACGCAAGGAAGAATGAGATGACCTTGACTCTTGCATAATTCACAGAGCCTCAGAGATGATTAGCAGGTTGTAGTATTTGCAGCAAGTGTTGCAGAATTACCAGGACAAAGAGGAGAAAGCCACCATGCTCTGGCTAGTAATCCATGTGTTGAGTGAAAAGAGAATAGGAAGTAAATTATGAACACACAAAAGGGTTGTTTGGTCTGTACAGGAGTCCAAGGTGACAGCAGTTTTGAAAGAGGCTCAGCTGCACATCCAAGATCCAGCTGATGGGTCCGGAAGTTCTTCTCAGCCCTAATGAGCTATAAAATGAGGACAAATGACTCAGCCACAAAATTTCCATCCACAGAAGACTGCTTTGTGTCATTATGAACATGGTCCCAGTTTTCAGCAACACTTCTAGGTGGATAAACATATTAACACATTTGGTGTTTTCTTCTTATTTTCTTTTTTTGAGACAGTGTCTTGCTCTGTCACCAGGGTAGAGTGCAGTGGCGCAATCTCGGCTCACTGCAACCTCTGTCTCCCAGGTTCCAGCAATTCTCCTGCCTCAGCCTCCCGAGTAGCTGGGACTACAGGCACACACCACTATGCCTAGCTAGTGTGTGTGTGTGTGTGTGTGTGTGTGTGTGTGTGTGTGTGTGTATTTTTTAGTAGAGACAGGGTTTCACCATGTTGGCCAGGATGGTCTCAATCTCTTGACCTTGTGATCCACATGCCTTGGCCTCCCAAAGTGTTGGGATTACAGGCGTGAGCCACTGCACCTGGCCATGGTGTTTTCTTCTATTGGTTCTTTGGACTCCTAAAGAAAAAATTCCCTCCTCAGCTCCTCCCCTCAAACCTGAGAGGAACAGCAGGGATGCTCCTCCAATTTCGAAACTAAACGAGATTGGTAATGACAATTAAACAACTAAATGACAATTGGAAGAGGGGCTAGATTATATTGGATTTCAAGTAGATGACGTACTTTTTTCAGAGCCAACTGGCCTTCACTTTTCCCACTGCCTCCTCCCACTGCCCACCAGCCCGGGCCTGTGTGCCACTCCTGAAGCTCACCAGTTTATTATTAATCTGCTTCTTCCTCTTCCTTTTGTCCTGTTTACTAGAAAAACCCTGACCCTTCCTCTGCAATGACCTGTAACCCTTTATTCCTCCCAAATACTGTTAAAGATTTACCTCTTTTGGAAACATTTACAAGCTAATCCCACCTGTCTCCACTTTTTTCCCAGTAGTTTATGATTGCCTAGAATAGCAGGCTCTCTTGCTTACTGACACGTGCTTGCCTTTGTGTGTTGGCATAACGTGAGGTGGATTGCCCCGTCGCCACTGTGAACTACTTTAGGTCACAGCTGTCTCTCATTTTGTGCAAATCTCCACCCAGCATAAGGCAGAGGGCAGTGACATTGTTCATTCATTTGTTTGGCTCCAAGATTTGTGCAGGAGATAAAACAGTATAAAGAGACTTGGTTCTCACTCTTATATAGGAACTTACATTTGGAGAGAGAACGTTGCACATGGACCCAATGCCCTGCTTACAAAAGATTCCTGTTGCCCTCAGAATGGAATAGCCTTTGCCTGGCTCACGTCTCTGTCCACCTCATTCCCTCTGCTCCACTGGGCGTCACCATTTCATTACCCAGTTAAGGACAGAAATGATAAACTCTGTATTCTGTTCCTCCTGCCTAAAAAGCACTTGTCCTAGCTCTTTGTATAGGTTGGTGCAAAAGTAATCGCAGTTTTTGCCATTAAAAGTAAGTTTAGGATATTTAATTAAGAGTCATGGCAAAAACCGCGATTACTTTTGCACCAACTTAATGTTTCTGTTCTTCCCTTGGCTGCGACGTTTCATTTCTGCTGGTCCCAATGTTTTTGATCACCTCTCTTTCAATGAGGTTTTCTATCACGCCTCATAAAACTGTTCTTTTCCTTACGTTGCACTTCTGGTGCTTGTTTTAGGCGCTAAGGCAAAGTGTCAGTCATAATTTTTAGTATTCTCTTTATTTACTTATTATTTGCCTCTCTAAATGAACTAAGCTTTCATGGGAGGGATGAGTCTGTGTTCTTCTCTACTTAGGACCTCATGCAATTTCTGGCACAGAGCAGGGGTTGCTTTAGGACCTACTGAGTGAAAGATTTGAGTTTGAAGGTTATGTAGCAGTACACGAGAAGACATACATGCCCAAGGAGATTTATGGCAGCACTTTTTAATAGTAAAACTTAGTCAATGTTGGCATATTTATAAATACATTACAGCAACAAAAAAAATCAATGAACTAGTAATCAGCATCAACATGATTTAATCTTAGAACTATAAAGTTAAATAAAAAAATTAAATGGCAGAAAAAAATTGTAACGCTTTGCTCCATTTATATGTAGTTCAAAACCGTGCAAAACTAACTGCTATATTATTTAGGGATGCATATACACTTTTAAAAACAAAGCAAAATACAAAGGTGAATGGTTACTCCTGCAATGGTGAGAGGATGTAATTAGGAAGGATTTCCAAGGGGCTTCAAGATATTGATAACATTCTATTTTTTTTAGCTGTGTGATGGACTAATGGGTATTTATTCTATTATTTTTCCTTAGACCGCACATACATATTTTCTGTATTCCTTTGTAGTTTGATTTTGAAACTTTATGTGATAGGTAATAGCAGAGAAGCAGAACAGAAGTATGTTCCCAGGAGGGAGGGAGTCCTTTTATTATGAAGAAGAAGGCAAGTTTCCTTGATGAGTGCACCTATGAACCAGGCTATAAAAGGCACCTGGGCTTTAGGCACAAGGCAGTTAATTCAGGATAAGAAGAGAAGAGCTACCTGTGTGAGAATTAAGGTGTGGATGGTGTTCAGGGAACATCAAGTCAGATTCTGAATGGAATAGCTTAGCTCTTTGTCCAATATCCAGAAATTTCCTTAAAGTTAGTTTAGGTCAATGTGAAGGTCATTTCTTTCCTGAAATTCCTCTCAGTTTTGTTCCTCAGGCTCTTGATGTGTTGTATTTCATGTTTGGATATTTTTCTTTATATAAAGGAGCGCCATGAGCCATTTTCTGTATTGTGGGAGTTTAGAGACAGGGCCAGAGACGGATGCATGCTTTGGGGAATATCTAAGAAAGACCGAAGGGCAGAGGAAAACAGAGAATGGGTAAATAGTTCAGGTGAAGGATGATTAAGGCTGAGCTGGCTGGGAGTTGTAGCAGGGGAGATAAGCGTCTAGATTTTTAAGGCTGCCTGGGGAAGAACTGATGACTAGGGGAATTGGGTAGTTGGTAAATTGTGGAGGGTGGTGGAAGGGAGGATGTTAGGACATTTCAAGGTTTGAAGACTGGATTTCAGCATGACAAGAAGGCCAGGCCTTTATGGGCAGAGGTTCCTGAAAGAATAATGTAGCTCTTGTAGTGAACAGAGCAATGAAACATGGGTCAAGTGTTGAGGCAGGAGATCAGCAGGAGAAAAGAGAATCTGGAGACATCCAGAGAGAAGCAGTAACAGAAGTAAGGGGAATGAGTGAGGGCCTCCGCTCACAGAGCAAAAGGCCAGATATGAAACCTTAAGCTCTGCCTGTATTTCTGAGGTGCTTGGGGAAGAGGAGATAGGAGAGATGCTAAAAAATAAAAATAAAAAATAAAAATAAATGGTCACATAGCTTGAGACCTGGAGAAGTGTCACAGAATCCCAAGATTGAGTGCTAAACAGTGTTCATCTTCTGCGGAACAGGAGAATGAGGATATATTTCTGTTCCATGCCCTGTGCCTTGTATGTGGGATTAAAGAAAAGTCAAAAGATTGGATAGAAAATGATCCTGCTATTTGTTTCATTTACCACATGACTGAGCTGTCATTTGTCTCCCTTTGAAATGAGAAAATCTTACTCATAATTTTCTATGGTTTAAATGTAGTCACTTCTTTAAAGGTACCTGAATGTGACACACTTCAGGATGATTTATGCTTGACTTAAGCACTAAGGCAAAGTGTCAGAGTCAATCACTAGAAATTGAAGACATGATAGTCTGTGGGATATGGCAAATTAGTGTCACCGCTACAGAGTGCGAAACCAGGGAGACTTCAGAAAGAAATGCAAGGACAGCCTGATTCAGGAAACAGGCTTTTTGGAATTGGGTGTGTTGTCACCTTATATCATGTGGAGGTCCAATAGCAGTGCTGTGTTACTGGCATAATCAATGTTGGAATTCAGAAAACGTAGAGCCTTTGGCAATATTTGGATATGTTTCTTGGTGTCTGTGGGGAGCTGTAGTTCCCTAGCTACTGCCCTTTATTAAGCACTTTCCTTTCTCAGGCACCTGGCTTCTGCCCTCTGGACGTTTACAATCGAAAACTGTACAATTGACCCTCGACACCCAAAACTTAACATTAACAGTCAGTTAACACATATTTGATACAGTATTATTATATACTCTATCCTTACAACAGAGTAAGCTAGAGAAGAGAAAATGTATTTAATATTTATGGAGTGGAAGTGATCATTGTAAGGGTCTTCATCCTCATTGATTTCATGTTGAGGAGGCCAAGGAGGAAGAGGAGGGGTTGGTGTTGCTGTCTCAGGGGTAGCAGAGGCAGAAAGGGTAGAGGAGATGGCAGAGGAGGCAGGAGAAGCAGGTACACTTGATGTTTAACTTTAATTGAAAAAGAGCCATGTATAAGTGGACCCTCACAGTTCAAACTTGCACTGTTCATGGGTCAACTGTACAGTGTAAAAGAATGAGGTTAGAATGACAATGAAAATTCCAGGTGGTTCTTAGTTTTTTTCTGACACCATCTCTAACTCATATGAAGCTTATTTGACTTATTTTTGTTATTAGCTTAAGTTTACCAATGATACATTTGACATCTGAAGGAAATGGATCTGTTATCCAGAGTTGTATGTTTATGCGTGTCTTTTTCTTTTATAAAAAAAGTCTTCCCTGTTGAGTTGTTTTTGAAATCATTTTAATCTGTATGAGTTTAAAGCAATTCTTTTATATTGCTGATAACTTGAAAAAATAAGTAATTCTATGGTACTCAGACAGCTAGCATGGACACATTTCATATGTCTTTAAAAATTCAAAATTAGTAGTTATTCAGTGGCTACAAATGGATAAATACAAAGGAAGCTTTTGTTCATTTTAGTTAACTGTCAAAATATGTCACTATTTTTTTTTTAGAGAACAGATTTTGCATCAGGCAGAGAGAAATAAGTAGGTTTTTTATGTATATAACCTTATTTTTTCTCTTTGCTTCTTATTTTTAATGATAAAAAGTTAAATAGAAAACACATATGTATATAACCAACTATTTTCTCTTTGCCTCTTCTTTTTTCTCTTTACCTCTTCTTTTTTTATCCTAAAAAATGAAAAAATAAGAAAAAATTGGATTAGAATTCTAGTCTAATTTTTTTAATGCTAAAAGATTAAATACAGAAACAAAGGAAGAATTTTATAAAAACTGATTTCTATGAGCAGACCTTAAATTAATGTGGGCTCTAATTTTCCTTATCCATATGTTTAGATTTGGAAGAGTCATCTCCACATTCAATAAATGTACAGATAGATGTAGTTCGATAATCTGCTTTGTCTCTTTGTTTTCAGTTAGTGAATGAATGACTCAAAATAGGTTAAATAAAAAAAAGATTTTGTCATTTTCATCTCAACTCCTCCTCCAGGACTCTGCAGGCCTTCCCTTGGGCAGTGTGTGCCTGGCCCATGCCTTCCTCCTGTCTGTTTCACTGTAAGCAAACACCACTCACGTGTAAGCCACACACCCCCACCCTGCAGTCCACCATTCCTTAGAGCCCCTGGGCTTGACTGAATTCTTGCTGTCGCTCAAGCATTTCTCTCCACCTGGAATTCTTTCCTCACTTCATATGAATCTCTTGTATTTTATCTGTTTTTCAAGGCCCATTTCAAATCACAGCTCTCCAGGGAGCCTTTTCCAGTAGTTCTTCCTCTCCGGGAAGTAGCAGCTCTCGTGGAAACTGCATATTCTTCATGGAGGGCATGTTTATTCCTTCTTTTAGTAAAGCCATCAGTATGTCTTTGAGAGCAGGGGCTCTGCCTTCCCCTCCTGTGCACACCCTCCTGGCTCCAGCCCCAGCCATGCCCACCATAGATGTTGTATACATGAAGAGAAAGGATGGGAACAAATTTGTGAAGACTGATGGATGTGGGGTCTGTCCTGGGAAGCCCTAGTATTTCTTCTTAGCTACAGGCCACCTCTGTGTCAGAGCATCATCAGAAGCAAACCAGGTTAGGGCCAGACTGTGACAATCTTATAGATCAGGCTTGATTCAGTAGGCAATAGAAAGCTGTTATTTTTCTACAAAACCTGTTTTTTAAAACAGCATCTTCAGTAAACTTTGTATGTAATGATGTACGTGATAAAAAGCTATTTGAGAACAATTAGTTTGGCTGTGACACGAAGAGTGGAGAAACAGTGCTCAGGCTGTTTGCAGGAGTTAAGATGCGGAGAACACTGTAAGAGTTAAGAAGTGCCGCCATTTGGAGTAAGTTCGGAGATTTATGCCTTGCTATATTTAAAAGCAAAAAGAGCCTAGCAAAGAAAAAGCCGGAAACAGGAAGTAGGAAAAATTAATATTCCAAAGAGCAAAACATGGGATAAGATTGAGAAGCAACAGAGTTCAGATTCAAAAGTATGGAAGTGTGGTAAAATGTAAGAATGGCAATGCGTTTCTTTCTTTAAAAGTTGAAATTAGCTAAAAAGGATAGATTCTTAAATTGAAGGATCAAACTAAATTTTTGAGACTAGAAATGCTTTTGTTCGCTGTTATTATGTTATGTAATGACTGTACACATTCCTTCTTCTCCCCTGGTTAGTGGATCTCTTAGAGCTGAGTACGACAAATGAGATTTTCAAACAGCACAAGCTGAACCAAAATGACCAGCTCCTCAGTGTTCCAGATGTCATCAATTGTCTGACAACAACTTACGATGGACTCGAGCAAATGCATAAGGACCTGGTCAACGTTCCACTCTGTGTGGACATGTGTCTCAACTGGTTGCTCAATGTTTATGACACGTAAGTTTGTATTTTTTCCCATTAAAATATAATCAATGAATGAAATATGTTAATTGAAAATGTCTAATTTTTTAAAGTGAATTTATTAATAAGTGCTTTCAATTTACTTTCCTAGCAGAAATATTTATGTTCATTGTTGAAAAATGAATGATTTTATAAAACATTGCGCTCTTAACAATCAATAGAACAAAAAGGAATGAACATTTTTTGTTTTAAAATTTGGCTTCAATTTACAAAGACTGTTAGTATTCTTTGCCAAGAAGCTAGGAAAACAATATAGCTAAGTCCTACCTCCTTCTTATTTAATAATATCTCATAGTATTTCCTTATTTTTTCAAAATAAAAAATCTTATATTCATTGTTGTTACTTACAATAATTTATTAGCTCAGAATAATCTACTCTACAATCTTTGTAATGAAGAGTGATTTGAATGGCCGTGAATGAGATAGTCTTTTAATATTTGCTTTATTTGCATAGGGATTACATCTTTTTTTTTTTTTTTTTGATACAAAATCTCGCTCTGTTGCCCAGGCTGGAGTGCAGCGGCCTAATGTCAGCTCACTGCAACCTCCATCTCCCAGGTTCAAGCGATTCTCCTGCCTTAGCCTCTTGAGTAGCTGGGATTAGATATGACTGCCACCACACCCAGCTAATTTTTGTATTTTTAGTAGAAGACGGGGTTTCACCATGTTGGTAAGGCTGGTCTGGAACTCCTGACCTCGTGATCTGCCTGCTTTGGCATCCCAAAGTGCTGGGATTACAGGCATGAGCCACCATGCCCAGCCATATATATATATATGGTATTTTAAATAATTTATGCTACAGGACACTTTAACATCTGTCATTTAATTAGGTACTCACTGTTACATAAAGCACATTCTCAACTCCTGGCATAACTCATTTGCCATTAATTTGGCCCTTTTGAATACGACAGTGCATTTGTGAAATAGTCAATTCCAGAAAGACCTGCTGTGGGCTGACATTTCAGAAACATTAGGAATTACTTATTGTTCTGGTAGGGGGTTAAAGTGTGCAAATATGAAATAAGAAAACTAGAACTGGGCCGGTGCAGTGGCTCACGCCTGTAATCCCAGCACTTTGGGAGGTTGAGGCAGATGGATCATCTGAGGTCAGGAGTTCGAGACTAGCCTGACCAACATGGTGAAACCCTGTCTCTACTAAAAATATAAACATTAGCCTGATGGGTGGCAGCCGCCTGTAATCCCATCTACTTGGGAGACTGAGGCAGGAGAATCACTTGAACCCAGTAGGCGGAGGTTGCAGTGAGCTGAGATCATGCCACTGCACTCCAATCTGGACGACAGAGCAAGACTTTGTCTCAAAAAAAAAAAAAGAAAAGAACACTAGAACTGTTGTTTTCCTCTCATGCTCAAAAAGTTATTATCTGTTAATTAGCTACATGAAAATTTGTAGTTATCAACTTCTTGATTTAGAGATAAAGAAGATAGATCATCATAAATATACACATTTAGGAGCTGATTGATTCTGTATAAGAAGTAAATAATGATGATAGCTTTAGCAATGAATCAACTAAAAATTTGGGATTTTTTTCTATTTCTTTTAGTTTACGTGTAATAACTGTACATATTTATGAGGTACACAGTGATATTTCAATACATGCATACAGTTTGTAAAGATCAAATCAGGAAAGTTAAAATATCCGTCACCTCAAATATATATTACTTCTTTATGTTGAGAACATTCGGAATCCTCTCATTCATCTTTGAACCTATGAGATAAATTATTGTTTACGGTATTCACCCTACAGTGCCATAGAATGCTAGAAGGTATTCCCCTACCTATATGTAATTTTGTATCAATTAATGAAACTTTCCCTATCCTCCTCTCCCTATTTTTTAATTAGAGAAGTATTTTATCATTCGATGTTCACAAATATCATAACAAAGTCTTTCTAAATAATCAAATAGCCATTGTGTGCTTGAAGGCTCTTAAGAAACTCACTGAAGCATGAGTCTCAGTTACCATAATGAATATGGGATTTACAATATCCCTGTCTAATATTTTTTAATACATTTCATTTTAATGCAAATTTTAAGTTCTCCTAGGGTAAAGATTACCATTAGCCTTAATCCACCGTTAAGTTACTCTTCAATAATTAAAATCCTGAAAAGATACTTTTTCATAGTAAATTCACCAAAATAGTTGGCCAAAAGTGTTTTAACTACAAAACCTATAACTTAATTTTACTTCCCAGGAAAATTGCTAAATTCATAGAATACTTAGGAAGTCCGTTCAATCCTATGGAATACGGTAGAGGCATACATCTTGAACCACATTTTAAGGAAGAACTGGAGAAGAGGTTCAGTTGCCTTCCATTGTCTGTGGCTCTGACATACTGTTTTGGTGTTCTGGGGCTGCCATAACAAAGAATGATAGACTGGATGCTTCAACAAGAGAAGTTTATTTCCTGACAGTTCTAGACACTAAGAGTCTGAGATCACAGTGCCAACCACGTTGAGTCTTTACTGAAGCCACTCTGTGTGGTCTGCAGATGGTCCTCTCCCTGTGTCTTCACATGATTTTTCCTCTGCTGCATGCTCATCTCCTCTTCCGCTAAGGACACTAGTCCCATTGGATTAAGATCCATTCTAATGACTCATTTTAATAAGTTACATCTTTAAAGCCCCTATCTCCAAATACAGTCACATTGGGAGGTACTGAGAGCTACGACCTTAGCATATACATTTTAGGGGCCACAGTTCGGTGTATAATTCGCGGTTTTCACCAGACAGTCCAAAGAGAATAGTGCCACTTGGTTGGGAGGATGCAGTATGTGAAATGGTGTGATTCATATTCCAGGGAGTTAAATGTTGGCATAGTTCCACTTCCCACCATCAAATGGGAATATGTGGGAAATGCTACACTCAGCCACTGTGTCTCATTTAGAAAAGACAGTATCTCAAAATTTCTCATTTTTCATTTTAAAGGAAAAAAGCCTTTCAAGACTGATCTCCCTTCTACGCAAAAGAAAGATAGCAAAGACCATGCTGGATCAGAATGGCCTCCATTCAGTGTAGCTTTCTACCTTGGAGAGGAGTACTGGGGATTAACCTATGGAAAAAAACAGTTACTCTTATGACAATCGTGTCAGACATCCAGAGCTGGTTGGCCAGGTTTCTCTAACAACCATGATTGATTTATTTATCTAAATGATAGCTGTTAACTCTTTTTTAAGCAATAGTTCTCTTTGAGAATCAGGTAGAAATTACTATCTACCCTCCAGTTAGGACATTACAGACTCATACATCTGTGAATCTGTGGAGTGGTACCTTGTTCTAACACTTCTAGTCATTGAACTACCCTGACATTCACTCACTTATCATAAATTCCTGACTACCTTCCTTCCTGTTGTGTGCTACAGCCAGAACTGGTGTTTTCACCAGCTCTTGATGATGAGTGATGCACACACAGTAGATCACAGAATTCTCAAAGTAGAAGGATTTGGGGATCTTTAATTCTGCCCTCTTCCCTTTACTAATTGAAAACCTCACCCAGTGAGATGGGAGAATTTATCTACCTATTGCATATTAGTCATAATTAAAGAAGTAATATTCAGAGTCTTTTCATAATCATTTGATTATTCTTAAAATATTGCCATATCTATGAAAATTAGTACTTTATTATAAGCAAACTGGTTTTTTTTTTCCAATTTTAACATGTACCCAACTCCTCCTGATATTTTGAACTTTGTAAACATAATTTATTTTCATCTGTCATGGATGACAAGAATTCAGATTTTTGGTTCTGGTTGCTGTGTGAGTTAGCAGCTACTTAAACGTTGGCATCTTAATTTCTCATCTGAAAAATTGAGATAAAAATATCCACTCTGCTTACCACACAAAAGGTGATTATGAAGGGTTAATGAACTAATATATGTAAAATGTACTTTATAAAGTTAAAATTGATTGTATTTATGAATTCACAGCCTCACTCAGTCATCTTCCCAAGTTAAAAAGTCTGAATTTCACAATCTTCCTTCTGGATTCAATGGAAATCAAAAGCATTTAAATCATGCTTTAAAGTGTGGAGTACTTGGTTTAAATATATTTTTTCCTACCAAAAATGTTAACCTCATTTGCTGCAGTGTCATTTTTTCCACTGTTCCAAAGATGGATAATTTTAGAAAGTAAATATCTTTACAGTTAAACTAATTTCAAGAGTTGCCTATGAAAACAGTTTGGAATGAGTTATCCTTGATGCAAGTCCTGTCCCACCTGAATGCATCTTATCTCTGATGCTCACACCCCTGCCTCTGTGCCCTTGCTCAGGCTTTCTCTGTGGTACTCTACTTTCTCCTACTTGTGACAGTCATGCCATGACATGCCTTCTGTGTCTGATTTTAGATTTATTTTCTCTGTCACATGTCGCCAGGCTAATGACTACCTAGACTAAATCACTAATCACTGATGACCAGGCAGCCACAATGATCTTGTACTTGATTTTTTGATTTCTATACATAAAGGATTGTTTCACATGTTTTCTAGTTGTGTCCTTATCTTACATTCCTCAGCTGCTGTGTGAGTTCATCAGGGGTAGGAGTCATGTCTTCTGCTTTTCTCTTGGTCCCAGCAGTACACAGAGCAATGCTGGGACCCTAGTAAGCCTTCATAACTGTTGATGATGTGATGAGTGGATGATTGACAACATCAATTGTCTTCCTGATGGTGTTCCTTTCTTGTGTTGTGACAGTAGAGTGGGGGGTCATGCTTTAATGCATATTATTTTGACCATTTTTCCCTGTAGGGATCACTTTATCCTTAGCCACATTCATGTACTTGTCTCAACCCATTCACAAAGCCTTCTGTTACCCTCTGTGAATCTGTTGTCTGACTCTGCCTAGAGAGTAATAATTTCCTGCTTTTGAAAGGAAGCAAACATTGTCTGTTTCATGTGACTCCTAAAAAATATAAAGTAGAAACATAATTTGTAGCATGGCTCACTGTAGGGCTAATTTGAAACTAGTGTTTCTGTATTTGTGAGAAACTGGAAATGAGTATATTAATTTAGAAATTCTACTTAGAAGGGCTATGTTTCTTTTAATATTAAGTATTAATTATTTCATAGGTTAACTCTGAATGTCATATACATTCATACTAAGGGTTCAGTAAGTTTGTTAGATATGATTTAATATAAATTATAAACTCTAGGCTATTGAGGGAGTACTTTGAGAATACATTGCACCAATCCCTAAGCATGTTTGTCTTTTTTATTTATTTCATACTTTATATTTCTAAATATGTATACAGAAACTTCCTTGAATACACATAATTTGAGAATAGAATAATATCAATTAGTGTTAGTAAGAATAGCAATAAAATCAAGAATTAAATATAGTTTGGCAAGAAGACTGCTTAAAATTAAAGTTGCATGATATAAATATTTATGTTTTTAAAAGAGTACAAATTGTTAACTTTTTTACATTTATATATTTATATAAACATTTGATTTTAGGTTTTAAGTGTGCTATACTTGCGTATTAAAAATATGTAAGAAAATTGACAATAAAAGCCTGAACTGAACACGGATTCTAAATCTGCAGTAATAAAGATAGCAATAAAGGCTTTTTTTCTGGACTGTATGTTATTCCATAGCAAGGATCCTATCTTATTAATTTTTGTAATTATCTTCCAATCTCTAGGACTGGAACTACTGTGACTAATATTTGGTAGATTACTCAAAATTCTTTGATAAGCAATGAAATTAAGAAAACTCTGTGCTTTTAAAGATAAAATAAAGTTTCTCATCTAGTCGACTGATAAGTGAAATAGAAATGACCTGTCATTAGCATTGCGTAAAACTGTGTTCCAGTGTTAATTAATTAATACATTCTAGTTTTAATTATAATTTGATACTTCCCCAAATAGAGATTTCACATCTGTCTAAGATCACTGATGATTAAAATTGTAATAATAATTTACAAAAACTGCATTGACAGAAAATTAACTATATACTAAGGACTTATAACTTGTTGAATACTTAAATACCAATATTTATACTTAATACTTAATTATGCTTATTCAACAGGTTAAAAGCCCTTAGTATATGGTCAACTTTCTAGTCTGTTTTCTTGTTTTTAGCTATGTCACTAGACTTTTCTTGCTGTATGAACTCACGTGTATACTGTGTGTACATCTAACTATTTTGAATCTTGCATCTATAATTATTAAGATAGGTTTAATTCATAGTATTTTGAAAGGTAAAATCTTTTCAGCTTTATAATGATTAATTTCATTTTGCTTTAATTTGTCCTTCTTAGTTCATGTGTCATGTGCAAAGTGACTTCAGACTGTGTAGCATTCTAGACTTGGTCAAACACAATGTTAACTGTGTGTCTTGAAATTACAGTATAGGTTTAATATTAATTGTTAAAAGTTAATAGAAATGTTGCATCTTTAAGATACAATTATTTTTAATGCTTTACCCTCAAGAAAAAAGTTATTTAGAAACAATTAACATGCCCTATACAGTTTTAAATGCATCTAACACATTAAGATTCTTATAATTTTAGGGGTCGAACTGGAAAAATTAGAGTGCAGAGTCTGAAGATTGGATTGACGTCTCTCTCCAAAGGTCTCTTGGAAGAAAAATACAGATGTATGTAAAACCTTTCATATACCAACAGTGTTTTAGTGATAATAATGATTATAGCAATTTATTGGGGACTTAGATTATATAATTTGCTAGTAATAATAGTTTGCGTTCTTTTTTTAACCCTTACTGTGCCTATACTAAATTAGACAAAAGGGTGGCAGTGCAAAGACATGGGGCTTTGTGTGAAATGAAAAGCTGGTTATAGGACTACGAGGTGAGGTGCCTGGATGAAGTGAGACCCAACTACAAATTATATTTTATTTAATTCTTAGAATAATTCCTCCATGATGTGGGCATTGGGATTTCCATTTTCTGGCTGAGAAAATTAACACTGAGATAGGTTAAGAATCTGTCTAAGACTACAGAGCCAGTAAGTGATGGGGCTAGAATTAGATACTAGGTTTATCGGACTCCAAATCCCAAACTTTTTATTTCTTTATACTTCCAATGCTTAAAAAAAAAAGATGAACCAGAACCTTTATGGACATAGATGGTAATCCTAAATAAATATATTTTACAGTTGTGACAAAATAAAAGTGATTTTTAAAAATTTTATTGTATTTGGATTTATCAAATAAATCAACAGTGTTCCTTTACCTGCCAGTTAATGAAAGGTATCTGGGCTTTAGAAAAGGCTTGTGCGTGGGAGCCAAGGAGACCTGTCTTCAAATCTCTACCACTTAGTAGCTGAGTGTCTTCGGGCAGGTTATGTGATCCCATTGAATATTGCCAACTAAGAGGTAATAGTATCCCCATTTTACAGTTCAAGAAGCTGAAATTTAGCAAATTTTCTTCAACTGAAAAATGAAGCTAATAATTCCTGCTTGGAAAATAATTAGAAGTAACGTTTAAGGTACCTAGAAATAGCAGTTGTTGAATAAATGGTAGCAAGTGCTTCTGAGTCCCCAAAGCCTTAACTACTATCACATATCTTTTGATTTAATTTTGTCCTTAAAATGTGAATTTGATCCCACCATGTATATCCCCAGATGATTCTTTATAGAGAAATCCATACCTCTGTGGGAAAGGATTAGGGATCTTCTGTGAATGGAAAGATACTAAAAAACAATAGGATATTTTATTATAGGCCCTGTAAACTAAGTTCAGTTTGTGTCTTATGTGAACATGCATACATTTTAAAAGCTTTTATTTTCTGGGATTGCTGTGAGGTTATTTGATTTTGAATCTCAGGTCTAGATCATGATGACTTGTTTTTTCTATATAATTTGACAAGAATGTCAGTGAAAAGAGATGTGGGCTTGTATGAAATGAAAAGCTGATTGTGGGATTAGAAGGTGGGGTGCCATGACGGAGTGAGAGCCTAGTTAGCCATGCAGAAAAAAAGCTTTGTACAGGGCTTTTGCTTTGTGGCACTTTATCCAGAATTTGAGTAGTTTTCAGATTATGATCATGAAAAGATAATTTCCAAAGCTGAAAAAGCTACCATTTTATAATTATCAGGAAAGGAAAATATTAATGAAAATATCCAAGTTCCAAAATTAGAAATGGATTTTTTTCTCATTTTTGATTGGGGGTTTCTTGCACTCCTGAAACAATCAGGGTTCTCTAAAAGTAACAGTTATATCACAGTGTGGAGCTTACTCTGAAATGTATGCAAATTCAACCTCAAAGCTTACATTGTCTGTAATTCATCATTAACTTTCAGATTTTGGCAGGGGAAGCAAAACTTCTGCAGTAAAATTTCTGATTATTTAATTTAATCCATGAAGTATGCCATTTTAGGACTAATTAAATATGAAATCTCTTGGCTCATAATCTTTAATCCAAATCTTACCGGAATATTTAGACTTTGGAATGTCCTGGGGTTTTGTTTTGCTTTTTACTTTGAGGACCTTCACCACTGTGATTCACTGATTCAAGTTTTTGTTTTCCCTATGATGTCAGAACACTTTCTCATTATTATTTCCTTTATTAGAATTAATATTCAAGACAGTTTGCTCTTCAAACACAATGGCAGGGCCACCATTCGAGATCATTTTTATCTGCCTGAACATTGATTTTATTAATACAAATGGCCAGTGTCAGTGTCTCCACCCCATAGCAACTTCTTCTCTTGGTGCTTTCCTAAAAATATTCCTTGTTTAGGTTCTAACAGTGCCCTGGCCTTTACACTTACAGCTGGTTAGCTTCCTTGCCTCATCAAAAACGTATTTACAGACCAGGCACAGTGGCTCATGCCTGTAGTCCTAGCTATTTGGGAGGCTAAGGTGGGAGGATCACTTGAGCTCCAGGAGTCAGAAGCTGCAGTGAGCCATGGTCTCACCACTGCACTCCAGCCTGGATGACAAAGCGAGACCAAAACTAAAAAACGAAAACCACGCTCGCGCACGCGCGCGCGCGCACACACACACACACACACACACACACACACATTTTCAAACCATCCTTTTAAAATATCATTAGCATCTCTTCTGTGCTGATTTATAAGAATTTGAGTTTTTATAAGAATTTGAGTTTTTATAACATACCCCCTTACTCTGACACTGCTTTTTGTATCTGACTATAATACTGAGAATGTGAACTTTTGTAGAAAACTTTTATAAGGTTTTACAGAAATATGTCAAAATGTCTAAGGACACTTTTCTCCTTATGTTTTTTAGGTAGTTTTACCTTAATAGTGGCATAGTAGTGTAGTCATATGCCTCAGAAGAGGAAAGTCAGGCACAGTTGATCTTGCTGAAAAGGTGCACTTTTCCATGAAGATTATTATACATATGCATCAACTTTGTATTTACTTAATATACCTCTTCCCAGGGACTGGTTTAAAATTAACATCATAATAAGACTCCTGGATATTTTATGTCTATTATAGTCTTATTTTTTTAATGGAAAGAAACAAGTAAAGCTCTAACCAAATCTAAGTAAAGAAAATGATAATAGAAATTATATTTATCTTCATTCAATTTACTTTCCCTATGTATGCTTCTAATTAAAGCCATACTTCATTATAATTACTGTGTCAGTATCACTGAGCTTGATTCAGTTTGAAATTTCACCATTGACAGTATTAGATCTAGCATTATTTTACTTAAAAAAAAAGAGAGAATGATACTTTTTGATCTGAAACTCATTTATCAGGTACTGTTTGAAAATTATTTTTAGAATCCAAGAAATATTTACTCCCCTTTCTTCTATTCTTGGAAAATTTCACATGAAGAGCATTAGATTTTCTGTGCTTTTGAATTTTTGAAACTTGAAAATTTCTTTCCAAAAAGTATTAATTTCTATAATAAAGTGGATTGTTTATATTTGAAATTTTTTCCTATTCCAAAAGTAATTTATCTTAGAATATTAGCTTTATTGTTGAAAATAATATAGTAATTTTAATCTTCAAAGTATTGCCTATGGTGAATAAAGGTAAACCAATACTGGACAAAATAGAAGAGTTTTAATTTTATTGAATCAAGAAAATTATAAAGCAGATCAGTTTTTAAACGAATGGGAAAACCTAAAAACTATAAAAATATGCACAAATTTTTAAATTTTATTAAATGTGTTTTATTACATGAAGTAAAACAAAAATAACGTTTATGGGTAATAAGGAATGGGAGACTGGCCCAAAAAAGAAAAATCACACCTTCTTGTACTTTTTAGTACATAGAAAATAGATGTGAGTATAAAAGTCTTTAAAATAAGTTACTACATATAGATTTAGTAGAGTATTGAATTTAGGTGTGAACACAAAGTTGGTAAATCTGGTAAAATTTAAAAGTTTATTATTTAAGGCACATTTATTCCTTTGTTTTTTATTTTTTATTTTTTGAGTTGGGGTTCCTGCTGTGTTGCCCAAGCTGTTCTCGAACTCCTGGCTCAAGTGACCCTCCTGCCTCAACCTCTCTGGTAGATGGGATTACAGGCATTCACCACAGCACCCAGCCGTGTCTATTCTTTTAACGAGTCATGAAGGAAGCTTTGTTTTGTCTCATTCTTTCTTAATAAGAAGGGAAGGTCTTATGAAGATCATAAAATTAATTCATATGCATTCATTGCATTATTTTAAAAAGGAAAATTGTGTTTATTGATTTATATAAGCATAATTTATGTTTATACATATATATAACCCATTTTTGCAGGAACGGGCTAACTACATGTTTCTTAAAATAATCTAATATCATATGCAATGCAGAATATTAAGATCAGAATTTTAAGGTCATTAGAATTCAAAAGACAGCTAATCAGATTCATGTCCTTCTGAAGTTTTTTTAATCTTCATGGTTCAGTCCACATTACGAAAGATATATTTTAAGTAAAAGAACACTGTAGGCAGATGAAAGTTAACCTCTTGCGCCTCTTTGCAGCTCTCTTTAAGGAAGTGGCAGGGCCGACAGAAATGTGTGACCAGAGGCAGCTGGGCCTGTTACTTCATGATGCTATCCAGATCCCCCGGCAGCTGGGTGAAGTAGCAGCTTTTGGAGGCAGTAATATTGAGCCGAGTGTTCGAAGCTGCTTCCAACAGGTGAGCACGAAGGATCACCGGCATGCAGGATGTGTTGGGGAAGGGTTTTGAGGATGTTCTATGAAGTTGAGTAGGGAACTCGGGCTGAAACCAAATGCTGGAAGACTTTAGGTACCATCCAACAAGTGTGTATTTTATTTCTCACGGCACATTTGCTCCAAAAAATAGCAGCCCTTGCAAAGAGACGTGCTGTTTTTCTTTGATAAAATCTACAATCTGTAACCTGTGCCATTAGATTGCTCTTTGTCCTGCCCTTTTCCTGGCCTCCTCTCTTACCACGCCTCCCTTTGGTCTCTGCTTTCCAGTTGCACTGTTTGATTTCCTTGATTCCTGCCTCAACAGTGCCTTTGGACCTGTGTCCGCTGTTCAGCTGTTCTTCCTTCCCCTCTGCCCACTGACTCCCTTCTCATCCCTAATCCTTACTTGATCTTTAGATTTTTAGCATAACTCTCACATCCTCTGAAAATCTTTCTTTGACCTTTTCAGATAATTCTATATTTTTAAAATTATAGTCACCTTAATATCCCCTACCTCTTCCTTCTAATATTCAGTACAATTATAATTACATACTCAATTATATAATTCATGGATTAGTGTTTGTTTCTTCTGTGGGAACCTAAGCTCCCTGAAGACAAGGACTGTGTCTGTCATTTTACTGTTGTATCCTGTCTTAGTTCGTTTAGACTGCTATAACAAAATACCATCAACTGGGTGGCTTTTAAACAACAGAAATTTATTTTCTACAGTTCTGGAGGCTGTCCATAATCAAGGTGCTAGCAGATTCAGTATCTGCTGAGGACCCATCTTCTGGTTCAGTGCAACCTTTCTTGCTGTGTCCTCATATGACAGAAGAAGTGAATGATCTCTCTTGGGCCTCTGTTGTAAGGGCACTAACCTCATTGAAGGGGGCTGCACCCTCATGACCTAATCATTTTCTAAAAGCCCTATCTCCTTGTACGGTCTCCTAAGTGGTTAGGTTTTAACATATGAATTTTGGGGGGACAGAAACATTCAGATTATTACATTTCCTGTGCCTCGAACATCATACTTATTTTAATAAATATTTGCTAAATAACTTAATTAAAATGTCCTAAGTTCTTTTTAAGGCAAGATTTTAAAAATATATATACATTAAAGATGTTATGAAAGTGCCAGTTTTTTGCTTCGAGACTGTGCATACAAAAGAATGATGTACAAAGTTTTATACTGATCTAAGTTACTAATTTTAAACCGAGAAAGCACTTTAGTTTCTTTTTAATGTTTACTGCATATAAAGACATTTTAGAAATGTTACTACTGATGTTATACATATGCATAAAGTACAAGTCTGTAGATATTTTGGCAAAGCGTAGCCAGTGATTTATCATTGCTGGGGAAAAAAAGGCTCACACCGTATCTTTGAGGAGAATTGATGTCATGGGTTATTACATTTTATAATGGCCACTTTTCTTATTTTAGAAATACAAAAAATATCAAATGGAAATTTGAAATATGATTTATAGTCATACATGTAGGTTCACAGAATGACCTCAACAGCAACATGAGAATGAAATTGGTAGAAATTTAGCTTTGCACATATGAAAATTACTTCGTTTTGGGACTTGAAGAGGATTGGGGAGTTTTATATAATTTATCCTGATAAATTTGAAGATCCTGCAAAGTACATCTGTAGCAATATGATTCCCATCTGATAATATAATGGGACTGGAGCAGGACTCTCAAAAATGACAGGTTTTATTGAGTATTTATCATGGCCTTCAAGTTTGTAAAATTATCGGTGAGTCTTTCACAAGTTTTTACTGTCTTAGATGAATTATAGAATTATTTGTGTAAAAAGATGACTTTGAATTGGGTGGATTTGGTTTTTGCTTTTGTTTCTTTTAAAACCTGAGTATATTGAAGTCTTGATAATTTTTTACTTCTTCCTGTGTGAGGATTTCTGCTTTGTCTACTCTAAGTTCTAGAATTTTCTTGCCTTGAAGAACTTTAAAGCATTTGTGACTTAACTGACATGGAAAGAGTTATACAGTTTTCCTCTTCAGCACAAATTTTCAGACGATTATGCAGCAACGACACTTGCTACAGTTTAAAGGAAGACATTTCTTCACTTTTAATATATTTCTTTTTTCACCAGAATAACAACAAACCAGAAATAAGTGTGAAAGAGTTTATAGATTGGATGCGTTTGGAACCACAGTCCATGGTTTGGCTGCCAGTTTTACATCGAGTGGCAGCAGCGGAGACTGCAAAGCATCAGGCCAAATGCAACATCTGTAAAGAATGTCCAATTGTTGGGTTCAGGTAAGGTGTGCCAGCCCTCGAGGTGGCTATTTTCTGTTCCCTTTGTGTAATCTCAGTGGTGTGCCCATCCTCCGTTCCCATTCATTCCCATTTGGAGGTTTGCCTTCTAAATAAATGGCAACTTAGCATGTCTCATCTATCTAAAAGTAGCATTTCTTCTTCTAACTACTACATGAAGCATATTTTATTACTGTTGCTATTATGATTGTCATTTACTTTGGTCAGAACCAGAGATTTTTATGAATGTCTGTTTTCTTAGGTCAGGAAATGATCTATGCTTGAAAATTGTATGGCTGATCATAAATGTATAACCTTGATGGAATTTGGTGAATATTCTGAGGTCTTTGGGGTCAGACTTAGTAAGCAGGAAACAATGTTTAATTACCAGTTGAGAAGTAATCAAATTACTTTGTGTTACTTCTGCCAAGTTTGATGTGAAGTACATTAACCCTCCTTCTTCCTGTGAGGAGCACTGCTAAATGCAATACTTTAATCAGTGTATCAGACACTTCAGTTTGTGACCCCAAAGCAGACTGTGCAGTCTGTGGTTTGTCCTAAGATGGAGACTTTTGGACATCCTGGTCTGTTCCTCTTACCATAGGTATGCATTTGACTTTTTGCATATTTATATTTCTCTTCTGGGGGGAGTCTAGAAAATAGCCCCAGTTTAATTTGGAAATCTATTATGAAACAACATAAGCATACTCAGTAGGGGAATTCAAGATTTTGTGTATATCTTGTGGCACAATCTCAGCTCACTGCAACCTCCATCTCCTGGGTTCAAGCAATTCTCCTGCCTCAGCCTCCCAAGTAGCTGGGACTATAGGCATGCACCACCACACCCAGATAATTTTTGTATTTTTACTAGAGATGGGGTTTCACCATGTTGGCCACATTGGTCTCAAACCCTTGACCTTGTGATCTGCCCTCCTTGGCCTCCCAAGGTGCTGGGATTACAGTCATGAGCCACTGTACCCGGCCTTATGTGTATCTTTTATTCATACCTGAAGAGGAAGTAGCCAAGATGGTGATTCTTGGGAGAGTCAAATCAGGAGGGCTGGGATTGGTCGTTGTTGTATATAATATCAATATTAATACCTTGAATTAAACAGAATTGCTTTCATTTGACTGACTTTATCAGCATAATAGTTTGTATGAAGCATATCATTGCATTTTCTGTGGATGGCTAACATAAGAAATGGAAATTCAAACGTTCTCTTCTCTCACGCATTATGGTGTAGTTTGGGACGCTAAAATATTGTGAGTTCAGAGTGCCTTGCTGCTATGCATTCTAAGAGGATGAAAAGACAGGTAGCTAGTGTAAAGTAGAGTGAGCATTAGCCTGGCACACAACCAAGGTAGTAGATGCCCCAGTGGAAGTCAAAGGGCAAATGTTGGAAGAAGAAAAATGGTAAAGTCAAAGTTTAAATGCAGCAGGTTCTTGGAATGGCTGTATTTGGAGTACCTGGTAGACACAGATGTACAGGAGAGGAAATAGCTGGAATGTGGCAAGGCCAGGCTACAACTGGGAAGATAATTCAAATGAGAGACGTAGTCATCAGAGCTAATAATCACTGCTATTTATTGTTTATGCTAGACAATGTGGTAAGAGGTGTTGCATTTGTTATTGTAGTCACTTTTCATAACAACTCTGTAAGATTGGGAGTATTACCTCTACTTTACACATAAAGGAACCAAGACTCCAATGTTAGTCAACTTGCCCAGGCAGCCAATTTTACAAAGGCAAAGTTGGGATTCAAATCCAGATCTCTTTGGTTCTCGAGTTTGTGTTCTTAATCAAGATGGTTTTAAAAAGCAGATTCGATTTTTAGGAGAGGAGAGATTTAATATTGAGTTAATTAAATGATTTTGAAAAGAGCAATTGATTTAGGGCACTAATTATTAGACCAAAAATATTGCTCTGGATATAAACTGTAATGTGAAGCCATGGGAAATATCCAGATTAATTTACTTGGGAAGAGACTGCCATATATATACATGGCAGTGGAGGATAGGACAAACTTGAATGACCTTTAACGTTTTATTTCTTAAATACAAAATGATCTGAAGCAACTATGCAGAATATTAATATTTAACTGAGTTGTGGGTACATGGATGTTTATTGTATTCTCCCTACTTTTGAATAAACTTGAAATATTTAATAAGAAAAATATGAAAGAGCATTATAAAGGGTGAACAACCTGAAGTGTTCAATTTTGAGGGTTTAAGTTTCTGCTAGTAGTTATCAAACTGACCTGCAGATGTCTCTGTGATAGAGATGTGGAGTTGACCAGCAGGTCAGAGATTAAGGTTGTGAGAGGTTATTCAGGAGGCCGTGTATTGAGATACAGTGTATTGAGAGCTACTGCTCTGGAGTCAGGCTACTTGGATTTGAATCCTGGATCTGCTGTTTGGTGCTGCGACTTTGAATAAGATATTTGGCCTTCTTGAACCTGAGTTTCTTCAACTTCAAATTCAATGAGTGTTTCCTCATAGGAATAGTTAATACATGAAAATGTCTAGGGCAGTACCTATCACAAACAAAGTAGGCATTCAGTACATGTTTGTTTCTTGTTACTACCAATAACATCATTAGTGGGATGGTAGCTAAAACCTGTGAGTGTGTTGTTGAACATTTCCATTAAGTGGAAATACCAGAAAATCCTGGGCAATGGTGTTGCTCAGTAAAAGGCAAGATTAGAGAGAGGTGTAATAAGGGCGAGAACAGAATTCTTCAGAGAGGTAAAAAGCATATTGTTGCAGAAGTCAAAGAAAAGGCTTTAACAAGATGGTAGAGATGTTTGTTAAGTGCATCAGAAAGATTCTTTGAATCAGGAGAAGTCATTAGGAATCTTAGAGAGGACTCTATCCATGTCATTATAAGGAGGGAAGGCAAGTCTCAGGCTAGTATCTCAGGATAATACATAGGCCAGTATGTGCAAACAACTTGTTTAAGAAATCTAGCTATAACTTAAAGAAAATATGTCAGGATGTTGAAAATGGTAATGTGGTAAGTGATATATAGTCTTCCTTTTACTTGCATGTATAGTTTTCCAGTTTTCTATTGGTCCCGTTGAAATAGATCTCATTATCTTAGTTATAAAGAGATACAGCTTTCTCTGTGGCTTCAGAGAATGAATGGAAAGGCAAGTGCAGCAATGAAGGTAGAAGAATATGTCTATTACAGAATAATCTTAACTTCATTCAGACTGTCTATCGAGCTTCTACCCTATGTATATATGTATATATGTGTGTGTGTGTATGTATGTGTGTATATATATATATATACACAGACACACACACACACACACACACACACATATATTGTCTGAATGAAGTTAAGATATATAAGTTATATATATAAAACTCATTTTCCCTGAACTTTTATAAATACTGCTGGAGTTTTTCACTAATTACTTCCAAATTAAATGTTAATGAAATCTTAGATTTACACAATGTTTTGGGAATTTTTTTCAGTTAGAATCATACACAGTTGCTTAGTAGTAGTTGCATAAAGATATTAGAACTTTAGTTTTCTTTCATGTAAACGAAGTGAAGGTAGGCAATCCAAGACTGTTCTCTGTGACCACCTGGCCCCTTAGTTCTGTTTTCATGCTCTGTCATTCCTAACATGTGGCTTCCATCTTCAAAGTCACCTCATGCTAACAAAGTGAGTCTTCGTGATGTCAGATCCATTTTCCAGCAGGGAGGAAGAGGGAGCATGCCTCTTCCAAACTCAGTCAGTTCCTTGAAATTCCAATTAGAACCCCCACGCAATAACTTCGGTTTGTATTGCACTGGTCACCACCATCAGCAGGAGAGGCTAAGAAACAGTAATTTTCTTAAGGCTCATTTCTAAAATGTGCTAACAGTGCAAGGGTATGTTACCAATGAAAAGGGGAGAATGGCTATCTGCCAAGGGGGTATTCAGCAGAAAACAAAATTCCGTTTAGAAAGAAGATGTCAATCAAACCTGTCAAGCCATGCTGCTAGGCCAAGAGATGTTGCTAATGTGTGTGATTGTTTCCAACCAGTAGCTTCCTTGGCAAAAGTAAGCTGGCTGTAGTATATGCAGTATATGCAGATTTCCTTAAGATTGATTTGCAAGTGATTTTTCAGGTCATTTTAGAAGCTACTCAGCACTTAGTAGTTTACAGTCATACAGCCTTTAAATTTTGCTTCCATTTTCATTCTGTTTGTTCTATCATTTAATTTTTTTTCTGTAGATGTGGATAAAATTTATGTTCTTAGTTCTACCAGCAATGCTGACAGAACAGATTTGGGAGAAGTTGTTTTCCACTCAGACCCATAGAAACCTATCATCTAAGGTTTTGCTTTTGTAAATAAGATTCTGCAAGTGAAAGTCAATGTGAGTGTCATTCTCATGCCAGAGATTTTAAAACACCATTCCAATTCAAGAATGCATTGTGATCAAGGCTTTATTTAGTTTGCTCTTTGTTACACAGTATTTCTTGATTTCTTTTTTTTCTAGTGACTAATTTAAACCAAATATAAGAGTGCTCGTTGTTAAAAACTATCTTTGTGAGGGAATTTTAAGATTCTTTTCTTATTGATGGTGTAATTGATATTTTAAAATTTGATGTTTCAGCTTAATAGATATAATTATTTTCTTGTCTTTCATTGTCCATTTATATTCAAACATTAAATCTTCTGACATGCATATTTGTCTCCCTGTCATGTATAAACAGATGGAAGCCTGTTTCAGAGGCTTGAACTCCAAAATTTTATTATTACTCTTAATTTTGGTAATTTGGATGAATGAAATTTCTTACCACAAATTTGGACTAAGTAATAGTAATGCAAGCCAATACGTTTTCTTTTCTTTTCTCTAGGTATAGAAGCCTTAAGCATTTTAACTATGATGTCTGCCAGAGTTGTTTCTTTTCGGGTCGAACAGCAAAAGGTCACAAATTACATTACCCAATGGTGGAATATTGTATACCTGTGAGTACTAACCCACTGTTCTGGTTTTAATGCATTGCCATTGAATTAACGAGTGTCTAAAATGTTATTGTTTATTTAGACTTAATCTTTTGTGAAAAAAAGATCACTTTAAAGATTATGTTTTTTGTTTTCTTTTGAATAAACTCATTTATGTTGAATTAATTAGTGCAGAAAAAAATATTAACTTTTTTAAACATCTGTGTTTTGATTTTAAACTTAACTTTTTTGGTAGCAAATTCTTTTAGAGCTGATACTGATCTGCATTGGAAATACTATGTGATGAAAAATCATGTTTCTTTTAGACATATTTATGCTTTCATAGTTAAATACTATATTCACATAAGCAAAAATACAGAAAACAGAGATATTAAAAATATAATTCCTAAATCTAGCTCTGGAGTAAACTACCTTCTAATTTTTCCATGTCTCTGGTTTTAAGATTCCATTTATATTTATATTTATGTGTCTTTGTTCCTGCTAATTTTCATTCAACATTCCATTTTGTCACACAATATAATTTGTATTAGTCACAAAATTTTTAATTGAGTGAATTACTACGGTTTACCTAACCATTCCCTTAAATTTGGTCATTTAGTTTATTTTCAATTTTCTGATGTTATAAATAACACTCTTCCAAATATCTTTGTGAAGATAGCTCATTCCAGATATTATATAAATTAAATTGCAATAGAATAAAGCACTGTAAGCAGGTAATTTGAGTCAATGAATATGGGTATTTTTTATGGTCAGAATACTTGATGTCAAGTTTTTTTTTTTTTTTAAAGAGATTTATCCCACTTTACATTATTATCACACTCGGTTAAAGTTTCAATTTTACTATAGCCCCACCAGCATTGGACATTAGTTCTTGTTGTTCCTTTGATCTAAAGCTATTTTTTCCTGAAGTTATCATCATGTTCTATTAATAGCTATTCTTTTGCTTTCTTCCAAATAATGCCCAAATGTATCCATCAAGCTGTCTATTTTCTTTGGTTTAGGGAATTGAGTTACTTTTTTGGATCATAAATTGACAGAAAGGCTGCAATACTTATAAAATATACACATATAAATCTCACAGTCATAGGTATCTTATCTCAAATAAAAAGTGCCCTGTGTATGGAGAAGAAATCTCTAGAAAATGTTGCTGAATTATAATGGAGGAAGTGCCCATACCACGTAATGTAATAGCTTTAACCAGGAAAAAGAAATCTCCCCAAGAACATTGATGAGACATCATTTATTCCTATTATTATCTTATTTATTCACTCAACAGATTAATATTGAACACTTAGCAGGTGTCAAGCCCTCTCGTCAAAGATAAACAAAACCAGACACTAAAGTGGTAAGGACAGATTTTAATTAATAATATTCTGGTGATGCACATAGACTTCTACTTGTACAGAGGTGACTGGGTGTTTTCAGGAGGGAAGGGACTGGGGGAACCAAAGGGGGACTTGAGCAGAGGCAAGGAAGTGAAAAATGACAAAGCATCGATCACATCAGTTCCGTGAGACCAGCGATGTCTGTAAACTGGCAAATGTCAGAGTTGGGATTCTGACATTCCAGAGGGACTGGGAGGCAGAAAGACAGAGACCTGTCTTGCCCGCTGATTCGATTTCTAAGAAGTGGCTTTCAGGTTTTTGAGAAACGCAGTCCTGAGCTGGAGATACATACACATCTCAAAGGGACAGAGGAAGGATTTACCATTGTAAGCCCTTTGTAGTAAATGCCCTAAGAATGAGCAGAGACCTGCCTGTTTTCAGGTGTTAGCTAGAGCAAACAGTAAATTCTTTTGACAGCCTGGATTTTGTTTTTCTGGCAGATGCTTTACAGGGGCAGCTGCCTTAATGATCCCTTTTTTTTTGGGGTCATCCTAGGGATGTGGCCTTGAACTGTTAGAAATTATGTTCATGTTTGTTGAAGTCTTTTGATGGAGAAGTGGGTGGAACAGGATTGGCAAAATGATTCGTGCTGAAAATCTGCAGTTTTTGTAGGCCAAGGATTCTGTAGAGAACCGAGCTTACAGGACGCCAACACAAATTTGGTCAAGGAGACAATCCTTGTCGGTAATTTCAGCTCTGATAATGTATCAGGGTATACTGAGAAAGACAAGATTGTGGATTTTCCTTCTACTCTCCCTTTAGGAGGAAGAATGTGTGAGAATGAACAAGGAAACAAGTAAATGAGGTTATTATAGATTGCAGTAAGTGCCTTTAAGGAAAAGAATGGAATGGATAACGAGATAGAATGATGAGAAGAGACACTTTAGATAAAGAAATCAGTGAGGTTTGTCTGAGTTGACATTTGAGTTGAGACCAAAGGTTGAGAAAGATTCAGCCCTATAAAGAACTAGTAGAAGCATATTTCAGAAAGAATAAACAGAACACACAATGATCTGAGATGGAAAAAAGGTTAGTGTGACTGGGCTACAGAAGGTGGAACCTGTTCCCCAACAGGTGCATGGAAAGGAGCACTGACTACACAACTGGAGGTGCCCAGTGCCAAAGGAAACTGGGGAGGCCTCTGTTTAAAAATTATTAAGACTTTCAAGGTGGCAACACCAGAGCAGTAAATCCAGTTCAAGACCCTTGTGATTTTAGGGCCCTCTGCAACTACATAGGTCTAATATCCTTGAAGCCCACACTGGGGTTGGGAAAGAGGTAGGTGTGACCAGGGAACAGAAAGAAACCGGGACAAATTTGACAAAAGAGAGAGAATAGCAGGAGATGGAATTAAAAAGAAAGGCAACCATCAGATTGTATAAAACCCTGGGGATCATTGTAAGGAATTTGGATTGGGGAAAAATACAATAGTAATATTTATATGATAATAGCTATTATAGAAATTTAGGAAGCTGATTCTAAAATTCTAATATCAAAATACCAAATATCAAAATGGTCTTAAACATAAAATTCCTAATGGCTTTACAAAATACTCAAACAGTTTGGAACCCATGTATCTTCAAGAATTGTCAGCCAGTGGGAGCATGCTTAAGAATCACTGATACACATATGAATTCCACGCTCCAGCTACCAATTTTAAATGAAACCTGCAAGTTACCCAAAACTGTTCTTGTTGCATAGTCTTTCAAAAGTCACTGTTACCATTTCCAAGATTGCAGCATATCCTGCATTATACAAGGATAGCTTCCTTTTTCAAGACATGCTTTGGGAGGCCCTTTGCTGATTTCTGAGGCTTTGTAGTGATCTTATCAACAACCTACTTATAAATCATCTGTATGACAGGTCACTTTCTGCATTTGACCCTACAACGTTTTATAAAATAACTAAAAATATATGTAAATTGAATCTTTAAAAAGATGCTTGCATTTAATAGCAATAAATGACCTGATTTAACTGCTTTCTGAAATTTCTTCCTTTTCACCCACATTCATTACATCTGCGCTACTCTTTTAAGTTTTATTTATGGTTTATCCATCTTTTACCCAACATTTCCTAAAGTCACTTCATGTCTGTCTTAGAAAATGAACTCAAGCGTGAATTTGTTCAGTACGGTGATAATAAGCACCACTTGAGTGTTGAGTGGATCAGACCTTCCCATGTGGATCTTGATGTTTGCATTTCTCAGAGCGCATCTCCTTTTTGATTAAGAAGATGCTCCAGTCACCTTACTGACTTCATCTCTTTCCTTTTCAAAGTCCTTTATAGCTGACTCTGAATGTTTCTATTGTTAAAAGTTTTCTGCAATTTAGAAATCTTATTTTAAATCCACAAAGCACCCTAAATATTTTGCCAACATATCTGCTTATTATTTATGATAATGTTTGCCTTTAGTGGTAAGAAGACTAATGCTATGTGAATGACTATTATAACTCATGAAAATATTTTATGATATTGATAATTTTTATATATATAGAAATCATCTGAAGAAATGTAGCAGAATTTTTATTTCTCTAGGATATGATTTTTTTAAATCTTATTTCTCTCTACCATTCTATAACCCAAATTTGTACATTTAAGAATTCTTTCATTAGGCTTAATAAGAAGAGCTGATTTTCAAGAGACAACAGGACACAGATGATGTTTAGTGTCTGTCATCATTCTGTCTCCATATGTCCAAATCCCACTTTCTCACAAAAACAGCTCAACTCCCACTTTGTGTATGAAATCTCCGCCAGCTCCTCTGGTTTTACCCTCATCAAAGCACTGAGTTCAGGGGCCTCTGCAAATAACCTTTACTTTACCAATTAGTATTTGATTCTGTGTTCTATTGTATCATTTTCTAACGGTGAGGTGTTTTTGTCTTCTCAATTATCTTTTTACCTCCTTGCGGACTGGGATGATTTTTATACTTTTTTCCCTGTGTTAGTTAAATTTGCCTCATAAAATCTAAGTGAGCTCATATCTGACTTTATAAATACTAATTATAGAATGATAAAGCTGGAATTAAAGCTCTTAGAGATCATCTAACTTATCTTTATTTTAAAGAAAAAGCGAAGTCTTCAAGAAGGTAAGTGGTTTGTGCAAAGTTAATAGGTTTAGTAATTTAACTCTATTAAAGAAATACACACACACGCACTCTCTCACACACAATTTGCACATTAGCAAATGGGTTTATGTATCTTTGCTGGAATATTATGTTTGTTGAATAGCCCTTTATATACCAGGCATTTTGCTAGGAGCTGGAAATACAGAGAAAATTTCATGAAGGAGAAAAAAGACCTCTGTGGAGAAATTCAACGACTGTAATATTTTTTAGAATGATTAAGCTTATGAATCAAGATAGTGGTCATTTTTTTTCTTATTATCCATGCATTACATCTTTGAATTCAGGGATTATCATTTATCTTATAAATAGTTATATCTTAAATTAAAGATGTTCAGATTTAAATTTCTTTTTTATTTATGGCGATTTAATTTCATAGTGAAAAATTGCCTTACTCAGATCTTCTTTAAAATCATCTTTGTTGTAAGTAACCAAAATTTAATTCAAATTAGAAACATTTTCATATGTTGTTAGGGCATATAAAAGATAGTGTGTGATTTTGTTTCTTGAGATGAGATTTACTCTATTAGTGAATTTCAATTGTATTATCTATAGTCACATGCTGTGCATTAGGTCTTCAGAATTGATTCATCATATAACTGAAAGTTTATACCCTTTGACCAGTCTCTTCTCTTTTCCTCCACCCCTCAGCCCCTAGTCACCACCATTCTACTCTCTGTGACTATGAGTTTGACTTTTTTTTTTTTTGAAAGATTCCACATATAAATGAGATCATGCAATATTTGTCTTTCTGTATCTGGGTTATTTCACTTCATAAAATGTCCTCCAGGTCATTATCTAAGTTATTGCAAATGACAGGATTTCCTTCTTTTTTATGGCTGGATATATTTCATTGTATTTTCTTTACCCATTTAACTGTTGTAGGATACTTAAGTGGATTCCATGTCTTGGCTATTGTGAATAGTGCTGCAGTGAACATAGGAGTATAAAGATCGTTTGGAGATAATGATTTTATTTTCTTTGGATATGTACCCAGAAGTGGGATTACTGGATGATATGCTAGTTCTATTTTGAATTTTTTAAAGGACCTTTAGACTGTTTTTCATAATGGGTGAACCAAAGATATTTCTTCTTTAAATTGGAGAGAATGATGAATTTCACGTGATTTATAAAAGTTCATGCAATTGCTGACAGTGGGAGAGAACTGGATAGAGTTAAATACTAAGGAGAATGGAAAATGTTTGGAATAGCTATCAGGGTCAATTGTGAGTCACACAGAGATGCGTAAACTGATTGCTACCTTGCCACAAGAGTTCAGCTGAGGTTAATTGGCAAGGATTTGTAGTTTGTGACTCCATCATTGCTCAGCAGCTTTAGAATTAAAAGACGAAAAGTATATTCGAAGGCCAAGGGAGTGAAGAATTCAAAGGTGTTAATGATACTGTGGTTGATTTGGGGTATCCTCATGCTGAAGATATCCCAAGGTGGGGTAAAGGGCTAGAGATCAAGATGATAGGCAAAGAAATGGTTTATTTATAATATAAGAAGTGAGAAGAAGAGCCAGAAGATTCCAGTCAGTGAAAGATTTTTTTCAAGTTAGAGATTTTGGACTAAACGCTGTTTTAAGTTATGATGAGGCCTGGGGTTTGGCCATACCCCAATGTGTGACTGAAGTGGGACATAGAAGGTTTTAGAGATGAGATGGCTTTTAGAAGGTCATCACTACATCTCTAGAAGTGACAGATGATAGCCCTGTCTGGCATTGTGTCATCAAAGGAGAGGGGAAGGGCACACTGGCTTTAGTAGGTGAAGCTAAGGGGAACATGGTGTGTAGGAGAGAAAAAATAATATTTTGTTCCCATCTTAGTTTCACCGTTGAGGCTCCTATAACAAAAGACAGATTAACAAGAGAAAAGCATACACATTTATTTAATATAAATGTTGCACGACAAGGAAACCTTTATCAGGAAGAGAAGACCCAAAGAAACATGGAAGCCTATGTATTTTTATGCTTAGGTTTGATGAAGAGTGGACAGTTATGTAGAACTACGATTGAACAAGAAGATACGACCTAATGATAATGAACTAGGGGAACTTAGCGAGGCCTGTTTGTTCAGATCCTTCTCTGTGTCCTTTTGCCTTCGGATATGAGGATGTTTCTTCCCTCTGGGAATAGGGAGGGCACATCTCAAACAAGGATCTTATGACCCTTTAGGGAAGAAGGGTGGGAGAAGGCCGGAGAGATCTTGCTGTGTCTGCTGTTTTCTCAACTGCCTATGTGCTATATTTGGAGGTAGTGTGTCCTGAACCCTCTCAAGTGTAAACATCCTTTTCTCTTGGTTTTTGTGAAAGAGAGATTATACAGCCAATAATGGACAAGATTATGTAGAAGATGGCATTATGATGGGAGCATCAGGACTGATTCAAGGTGATAGGTTGAAATATTAATTATGAACAAAATGTAAGGGAATGTGTAGAAGAACACAGAATCCACTGTAATGGAGAAAGAAAGGTAGATAGATAGGCTGTTTGCGCATGATAGTAATACTATCCATGGTGGGAAAATGAGAAACAGGGAAAGGAAATGGAGGAAATACTAAAAGGAGAGAAGTAAGAAAAGGTTAGCCGGGATAGAAAAGTTTGAGAGACCTTTTAGCTCAGGGAGAAGAGATGGGATACTTGCAAAATTTTGTAGCTTGAAAGGCCAACAACATCAACTACTTCCAGTATTTCAGTGTCAAGGGTAGGTTCATTGTCAATGTCATAGTTCAGTTGCTGAGCTTTACATAGGACTAGTTTGTTTTGGTAGCTTTGTTGAATTTGGTGAGAAGAGGGAAGACAGGAAAAAAATACCTCAATGAGAAACAGCTTGTTAAATCAATACCACTCGAAACAGATTTGTATTGCAGGTTTTAAGCAAGTACCGTTGTTTTTAAAGCAAGAGGTTCAAAAGTATTCTTGTTGATGTTGATTAATATAGAGAGAAATAAACTGAAATTACACATTTTCCATAAGAAGAATCATATTTTCAGTGAGAAGAATCACAACTTTCTAGTAAAAAAAAAATCGGAATTCTCTTGTAAGTTAAAAAATAAATTATGCTTTTTCTTTATGAGCTGTATGCCATTGGCAAAAAACAAAAACATAAACACATAAAGAACAAAGAAAACAAATCTAGAAGCAGTTGTTTTGAGCAACCTCTCCACCCCTACCAGCATCAATATGCTTCATAAGACTATAAAAATCTAATATTATAAAAATGCTGATTCATTCTTTGGAAAGCTCTACCTTGAGTTAGGGTAGTTTGTTTTTTGGCAGTCTTGTCTCTTTAGATGGCCGTGAGGTGTTTGCCAATGTACTGAAAACGCAGCATCACGGCTGTTTCTCTGACCTCAGCACCCTGAAGTCGTGTTTCAGCTGCTGCCCACCTTTTCATTTTCCCAGTAGGCCCAGTGCATTTAGATTTGTCATTAGCTTCTAAGGTGAAGTTTGGGCAAAATCCATCTTACTTAGGAAGACTTATCATGCTGCTTACTCTTGACTCCTTCGTGATTCTGCTAATGCTGATATTTTTAGCTTCATATTTTTTCATTAAGACTTGAAAGTCTCTGAGCTTTTCTTACTGATTGCATCCTATCCATGGAATTCAAATGTGCCTGAATTTCAACTTGTTGAAATGATTGAAACTTAAATAAAACTGAGGGGTTGTTTTATAGTTAACAACAACAAGAAAAAAAACCTGTTAAGAATGTCTTTAAAATAAGTCCTGTGATAATGAAATGTACTGCTTAGCAGTATGCGTATACCAGTTGGGACTACTGATTTCTATATTTAAGAAGTAAATCTTGCTAATGAGGGTGCTGTTCAACAATGATTTTAGCACTTGTACATGATCCAAATGATAATGTTTAATTATTCTACTTGTGTGCCAAATGACTGTGTGGTTTTGTTTTTTTTTTATATAACCTTGATTTACCTCTTTGTAAGTCCTTGTTTTCATCTCTATATAACTTATTCATATTTGTAATTAACAATCAAAATCCATTTTCGGAGCATTAAGAAATTAGTTAAAACTGATATCTTAAATTAAGCAGTGACCCCCCCCAACTCCAAAATTATTGCGAGAATTAAAACAAATGTGGTTTTGTTTCTTTATTTGTGATTCTTTTTCTTGTTTATATTATTCGGCAATTAGAAGTTATGTGTTATGAGGTTTAGGTTATTTGGTAGCATTGTAAATAGCTTCTTTTTGTGTGCTGCTTTGTGGGTCTTTGGGGATAATAGTAAGAGTCCTTTGAGCTGACCTAGTAAAGCAGTTTATTCAACGATCACTTTACTGTGAATACTGTGGGGGTCAGCTTTTCTACATTCTAGATTCTTCTATTCCTTATCCTTGCTGCTCTTTTTGATATATATTACTGAAAAGGGAACTTTCAGCCATATATTAATGCTTTTGAAGTTTGGTGGTGCATAGCTGTCAGCATAAAGTAAGATTATACAGTTTGGAATATGAACAGGGACATGTAGAAGGATACACATGCATTCATATAAAGATACACAAACTCAAGCAAAAGATAGAGGAACTCTAAATTACTTTCCATATGAGGTATTTATATTTGTTCTCTATCAAGGATAAAATAGAAGAAAATTTAAAATTTCCTAACTGTATTTTGGTTGGTAAAATAAAATTTCAAGAGTAAAAATATTATCTAATTTCACCTTACAAATTATTTTCTTTAGGGTTTCGGGACAAACTTATACAGATAGTTGTATCACAGGGTGGATTTTATTTCAGTGACACTTTCCACGTTTTATTCATTCATTTATATTAGTTGGTGGGGAATAAGTAAAAAACTGATTAATTCTTATTATACAGGTAAGTTTTCATTGTCTTACCGCTACTTAATAGCGGTACAGTGGAGTCAAGTACATTTTCAGAATTCACATGCCCACTTATCTGTGTAGGTTCAGTTCTAAAATGCTTTTCACAGTGAGTCACCATCATTAGCTTTCCAAAAATGACAATTTGAAGGACAGCCCTAATTTGTATATGTGAATTTTTATGTGCTTGTTGAAAAATCAGTCCAGAGGGATTTGGGGAAGATGGTGGTAGCATGGCTTCAGAGTTTTTCCATGTCTTTTGCCTTTACCATTTTCCTCCCATTTGTAAAGTAGTTACATTTATAAAAAGACATTTGTAAAGAGAATGACTAGACAGCAAAACAAAAATGTGCGATGTTTAAAACCAAACTAGATGACAAGAGAGATCCAAAATAAATCCAGGTGGCCAGAAGCCACTGTCGACCACAGAACCTACAAGATGTCACTGCCTGTATGAGAGGAAGGAGAAGGAGGTAAGGGTGCCTAAGAACCCAAAATAGGCAACAGATCTTCAGTGGAAAGCTGGTTTGAGAGCAGAACTAAACCTGGCGGGGCTTTGCTATGCACAAAGACTAGGGTAAAAAGGTGTGACATTTCTAGAATGCTCCTGCCTGCTCCATCAGAGCTTCCTTCCAGAAAGAAGGTCCAACGCTGAGCAAAACTTCTGGGAAGAGAATCAACATGGAGCATCTCAGGCAACAGAAATAAAAGAAGGCCTAGTTCAAAATGTGCATGTGTGCTGGGAGAGGGTGTTGGGGAACAGGACCAGGAAGTCCCAAACTCAGGTGCTGCTATGAATGGAATGTTTATGTCCCCAAAAACTCTAGGGTTAAAATTTAATCTCCAATGTGATAGTGTTAGGAAATGGGGCCTTTGGAAGTGATTAGGTCATGAGGATGGAGCTGTCATGAATGAAATTAGTGCACTTGTAAAAGTGACCCCAGAGAGCTCTCTCTTCACCATGGGAGGACACAGTGAAAAGATGGCTTTGTATGACCCAGGAAGCAGACTTACTAGACAACAGATCTGCCAGTGCTTTGATCTTGGACTTACCAGCCTCCAGAACTGTGAGAGATAAATTTCTGCTGTTTTATTTAAGCCACTTAGTCCATAAGTATTCTGTTATAGCAGGCTGAATAGATTCAGACACGTATTGTATTTGTAAATACCACGCAAAAGCAAGAGAAGAGTTAGAAAAGCTTTCCTCAACCTCACTTCATTCTAAACGTTTAGGAAAATTAATTATACTACCAAAATTGAGCAACGGAAGTATCAAGACCAAATCTCATATAAAGCAATTTTAAGAAAAAGAGTTAAGGAACAAAATTACGTAATTACACATAAAGCATGCCAGTGTAACTACTTTATGAATGGGGGGAAAATGGAAAAGTAAATCTATATTTTAATGTTTACACTAATCATATGGGAAATGATTAGTTAAAACATTAGTTTATTAGTGTTCTAAAACTGTTATGTACATAATATGGAAAAAAGGAAATGAATAACTATGGGATTGTCTAGGTCTATCATCTCTATGTCCTTGAGAACCAGATTTTTTGGGTTTGAAAAAAGGACATAGAGGTGTATTAGAAAACAAGTTAGGTCAAATCAGAAATCTGAACTGGAATCATCAATGTAACTTCAAGAGAAATTTTACCTTCAAATGCGTATTTCCCAGCTCCGTGCAATGAAAATGCCTATTAACACTGGAAGGACCTAAAAGGGGTGCTTGGAACATCTTGTAATAGTAGCTAATAAAGAAGCTATTGAAGACTGTGAGAGCCACATTAAAAGTTGCCAGATGACCTTGACCTTCAATAATGAGAGTTGTAATAGATTGAAGCTTATCAAATACATTAAAATCTTTGAGTTCCTCATGATATTGAAAAAAAAAAGCATTGATCATCTTTGGAAGATGATAGGAAACCATTTTATAATATTGAAAATTGATCAATAATAGAGTCAAACATTTATTCTGACATTTCTAAATGAACTGTACCACAGAGTACCTAGGTGTTAGCTGTAGTGATGTTTCTTTATAAAAGTATGTATTGGACAGAGTTCTCTAGAGGGTCAGAACTATTAGGACAGATACATATATATGAAGGGGAGTTTAAGGAGTATTGACTCACATGATCACAAGGTGAAGTCCCACAATAGGCTGTCTGCAAGCTGAGGAAAAAGGAAGCAGTCCGAGTCCCCAAACCTCAAAAATAGGGAAGCCAACTGTGCAGCCTTCAGTCTGTGGCCAAAGGCCTGAGAGCTCCTGGCAAACCACTGATCTAAGAGTCCAAAAGTTGAAGAACCTGGAGTCTTGTTTGAGGGCAGGAAGCATCCAGCACGGAAAAAGATGAAGGCCAGAGGACTCAGCAAGTCTGCTGTTCCATCTTCTACTGTTGCTTTATTCTAGCCATACAGGCAGCCGATTAGATGGTGCCCACTGAATAGATGGCACCCAGCCAGTTTGGGTGTGTATCCGCCTCTCCCAGTCCACTGACTCAAATGTTAATCTCCTTTGACAACACCCTCACAGACACACCCAGGCACAGTACTTCGCATCCCTCAGTCCAATCAAGTTGACAGTCAATGCTAACCATCACAAAGTATTTCAACTAATAAATGAAAAATGAATGATAGAATGATACCATTTTGTAATCCCCAATGAATGGATACGGACACATAGCATGAACAGCTGCTAAGATAACATGAGAGATGACAGCTATTATGTGCCTCCTAAAACACTGCCAAGTACCACCAATTGTCTTGACAAAAATCTGATGCATTATCTGGATCTAGTTGCAAATTTGCAGGAGGTTATCAGGAGGACAGAGGAAAGTGCTGATCTGTACCAAAAATATACATTCTGCAAAATCCAGACTCTGGAAGGCTCCACGTGTCAAATTGTCTGGGTTTTCCAACAGACAAACTATAGCAAAATGGCAGGTGTGAAGGAGACACCTGTAGATTAAAAGTGATTTAAAATACATTGGATTTTTAAAAAATGAACAAAACTAAGGATAGACATTGGAGTGATGAACTATTTTTGAAACATAAGTTATGTACTACTTCTAAAGATGAAGTTACTGGTAATAATGGAGATGGAAAGCCTGGAAGGGGTATCTGGAATGCACAGCAAAGTTCTGTTTTCTAACCAGGGTGGTATACTGATAATATTTCATTAAGCAGTACATCTTGTGTGTATATATTTTGTTTTACCTTAAAATAAAATTAATTATAAAAATAAATCAATCGAGTCACCCACATTTTATGAATGGTTATCTCTGGATGGTCAAGGAGCTGGCAATTTTTATTTTATTTTTACTCCTTCATGTGTATTTATTTTTGTTTCTAGTTGTACTTACACTAAACCTGTCTTACATATGCCATTTAAATCTTTTTTAAGTAGCTGTGACTGCAGCACCATGCCATCATGCCTACCTTTTTTTTTTTTTTTTTTTTTTTTTTTTTTTTTTATATAGAGAGACAGGGTTTCACCATGTTGCCCAGGCTGGACTTGAACTCCTGAGTTCAAGTGATCCACCCTCCTTGGCCTCCCAAAGTGCTGGGGTTACAGGTGTAAGCCACTGCACCCAGCCTATTTATAAAATGACATTTTCAAATAATTTTTAAAAAAACTAACCACATGGCATCTAAGCAGTACTTTATTTAAAATGAAGGAAAAATTTAGGATATAATAATAGATATTTTATCCAATGGCTATGGATTCTTTCTTTTTCAAAACTTTAAACAGTTTCATTTTTCTAGAAGCAGTGACATAGTCTCGTGAAAAGACTCAGGTTTGCAAAAACATTTTCCTGACTGAGCTTGGTTGGAGTCCATGAAAGGCTTAGTGTGAGTTTACTTAGGCTTCGAAAATCTGATAATAATCACCTCAGAGACCATGATGGTTAAATGAGGTTGAAGGAAAACAATTTATAAGGTACAAGGTCCTATGCTAACATGTTACCCCTTGTGTTTGATCTAATGGGATCTGCAAAATCAGTTCTCCTCTCCTTGCAAAAATAAACAGAAACCTAATCTTCCAAGAAATGCTTTTAAAATGTTGGATAATTTGTATAGTAATGAGTGTTCCTTTCAATTTTATCTTTCTATCATAATATTAATAGTTATTTGCTTAAAAAAGAAAAGAAAAATGTATTTTACCTAGTGTAAAGATAGAGTTGAGTTTGGTTGTATTTATTATGGTAGAAGGGTTGTTCTCTTTTTCTTTTTTTTTTCTTCTTAACAAAAGCATTGCTTTAGCACTTAAAAATAGAGAAATATTAGGAACTATCATTATATAATAAAAATTGGATTAACTATATATAAATATTTTAAGATTTTTGGTGCAAAATTGGGCTTAATTCATTTTATTGGCTCTATCCCAGCTGAAGAATTACATTCTGATAATCTGAATATAATCCCCAGTTCCTGTGGGATGAATTATTTTTCACTTTTTCTTTTAATATTGCATAAAGTTTATGACACTAGTGAGTTAATGCTCTTAGATTACAACTTTTCGTGCTAGCTTTTTCCCAAGGAAATACAAATAAGCAATTTCTGTGTGAATGTGTACTAATTTTTAAAAACATGTAAATATAAGTATTATTAGAAACTATTTAATTTCAGTAACTGCTATAACTTTTTAAGAAGGCAGGTAGGTGTTCGTTGGTTATTTTGTGCATGGGATAGAGAGGGGTATTTTTTGTTTGTTTGTTCATTGGTTGGTTTTGCTTTGGTCTTTCATGCTTGAAAATATTTAGCTAAAGAAAGTATGATGTGGAATTGGACTTGTACTTTTGAATAATTTGTCATTTTTTCCCAAGCAAAAGTTCATGTTGGAACCCAAATATAAATAAACTAGAAGAAGAATATGATGCTTAGTAAAAGAAGGAAGTCATAAAAGACCATGTATTATATGAATTTATTTATATGAATTGTCCAGAATAAGCAGATTCATAGAGAAAGTAGATTAATGCTTGCCATAAGTTGTGGGAGGAGGAGGGTCATGGGTACAGATTTCCTCTTTGGGTTGATGAAAATGATCTGTAATTAGATAGTGGTGATGGTTGTTTAACTGTATGAATAGACCGAAAACTCCTGAAGTATATACTGTACCATACTCTTTCTGAGGCAGACTGGAAAGGGGGGCTGATGCCCTGCCCTCCTGGCCTTTTCTCTCACCCACTCAGGGCTGGCTGTGAAGACTAGATATGGCTTGAAAACCACTGGCCTAAGAGATCAAAACTTTCACATTGCTAGGTGTGGAGTTTACTCCCAGGCAAAAGCTAGAGCCATTCCTCATTAAGTATTTCTCTCTATATTAACAGTGCACTAAGAGCAGAAAAGAAATAAATTGGGTCATAAATGCTTATCCTTACACACAGGTCGTCTGTATGCATTTTATTATGGAAACTTTTTTTTTCCTTCCTTATCAACACATTCAGAGTAAACATATCTCTAAACTTAATTATCTGCAGTTGTGATACACACTGCAAAAGATGTGAACATCCTTTACAGCGGATGATATATCCTTTTGGCTTTATTTTCAGACCCAGATACTCCTTCTCTAAAAGTTTTCTTATTTGCTCCCAACTACATTCTACATTTTCCTTTTCTGCCTAGTGAGAGCTGAATAACCTCAAACCATCACTCTGATAACAGCCCTTTTTCCTCCACAGGGTTTCCTTGAATTCTTTTTCTTTTCATGACTAGCTTTTTCTTCTGCACTTTTGCTTTGAATTTGGGAAGGCCTATATCCATATAACTGCAGATTATTATGTAGTTAATATTCAGTTATTCAGGAAAAGATTGGTCATTGTGAATCTGATGGCAAGGCCTGGTGATAGCATGGGGCTGGCACCTTTTTCCAGATTTTTGTTTGTTTGTTTTGTCAGCGTACAATCTGATGAATTTTAGATGGTAAGTAGCTGTGGCTTAATCATGCCTAACCTCTGCTTTGGAAGCCGAGACGATCAAAAGTTCCCTTAATTATTTACTAGAAGCAGACTTATTTTGATAGAATCGGAATGGATAGAAAGTGGCAAAACTATATAATGGTTGACTCAGAACGTAGTTGTTTTCAAAAACAGTTGGGTGTTTAAGTTTTTGGCTGGGTGCAGTGGCTCACACCTGTAATCCCAGCACTTTGGGAATCTGAGGCAGGTGGATCAGTTGAGGTCAGGAGTTCGAGACCAGCCTGGCCAACATAGTGAAACCCTGTCTCTACTAAAAATACAAGAATTAGCCGGGCCTAGTGGTGTGTGCCTGTAGTCCCAGCTACTTGAGAGGCTGAGGCATGAGTATTGCTTGAACCTGGGAGGCAGAGATTGCAGGGAGCTGAGATCGTACCATTGCATTCCAGCCTGGGCGACAGAGCAAGACTGTCTTAAAAAAAAGAGCAAGTTTCTGTTCGCGAAACAAGTTTCCGTGAGTCCTGGGCATGCATGTTGTGGAGGAAAAAATGAAGGGTGGGGACAGGGAGCAGGCAGCACGTAAGCAAATATACTTATCACTCAGTTTCTGTGAGTATGAGAAAGTTTCTCTCTCTCTCTCTCTCTCTCTCTCTCTCTCTCTCTCTCGGAGGGAGTGATGTATCATGAGTGGTAGGTTGAGCAGCCAACTTGGAGCCAGAGGATCATGGTCTTCATTCAGTTCTATGCAGATAATGTAAATATTTTAAATACATCTTCAGAAAGATCACAGTTGATATCTGTATTGCAAATAGAAACTGGAATTGTGATATACAGTAGACAACTGGGGCTTGGAGAACAATAGTTCGTGGAATAGGATGATGGCGTGGGGCTGGGGTGGTGTTAGCCCCTATCACCCTAAATGATTATCAATCATTAGAAATACCCAAGGAAACAGGGACACTTTATATTAAAAATGTAGTTCAGGTAAAATAACTATATGTCTACCTAGTTGGGAAAGCACAAAGAAATCGACAGCATTCCTTCCCAACTAAAGCACCAACGTGGCCCTGCTCTTTCTTTCTTATTTATTGTCTTTTCTTTTTTTCCGCTAGAATATATACTGGGTTGTGTGGAGCCAGCATTGGGTCTATGGCTAATTTCCATTAGCTTAGTTAAAACCATATAATAGTCACAATACTCTGTCATCAGTAAATTAATAGCAAATTGCAAATTTTAAAGTGATAAGAATCAACCAATAACGTTTCCAAAGCTAATTTTACTTTTTGGCCCAAGTGTGAAAATACGGGGGAAATGAACTAGTTATGGTTTATTTTCAACAGAGAATGAAAAATGATAAACTTATTACTGGATATATTTAGTTATGAGTTATTATTGCCAAGTGTTTTTATGAGACCGTGCTTTACTTCAAAAATGCTTAAAACGACCAAAATTGTTGACATTTAATTGCATCAATTTACATCTGCTCTGATTGTGTTATAGATAGTTATTGCCTTCAATTTTACTAAGCGAAGTGTAATTTTTTTTCAACCTTATAGACAACGTCTGGGGAAGATGTCCGGGACTTCACAAAGGTGCTTAAGAACAAGTTCAGATCAAAGAAGTACTTTGCCAAACACCCGCGACTTGGTTACCTGCCTGTCCAGACAGTTCTTGAAGGTGACAACTTAGAGACGTGAGTTTGATTTTACTATTAAGTCTAGTGTGGACATTTATGTCTGATGTTGTCTTTTTTATGTTAGTAACAAAAGAGAAATTGTTTAATACCAATTGCATTTTAGAAGAGGTACATTAAACTTGGAATCAGTCTTTACAACATGAAGTTTTACTATTCACTTTTGACATTGTCACAGCCAGAATTTCAATTTTAACCTTACACCTGTCTTTAAACTTAAAAAATATGTATTAATGTATCAACCTGAATAAGTGGTCATCTCTTTTGTGATCATCTCTCTTCTTTTTAAAAATACCTAAATTGTGGCATTATATAGTCTTTCATTCTTTTATTTATTTTCCTTCATTTTCCCTAATGGGGGTGTTTTGCTGTTTCTCATAGTATGCTTTACACTCCTTTGCATCTCTTTAATATAAATTTATTATATATAATACTTTATTGATTCAGATATTTATGCTGAAATTCTATCAAAATATTACATTATATTTTGAATCTATTTTTTATTAAAAATAGAAACAACAAACTGTGATAGCTTTATATATTACATTATATACATTATATATACATTAAATATATAATGTAATCTATAAAGCTCTCTTTAAATATTTCTTCAAAATGTATCATTTGAGCTGGCTAGCATAGATGAAAGTTTCAAGATGGTGAAGTTACGGGATTATAAAGCAAAGGGAATAAGAATTTATAGCCTGAAATGAAAAGAAAAAAATGTTTTTCAATGACCTAGAAAAAAATGCAAAGAAGTCATTTTAAGGTACTAAACAATTATGTGTTAAGATCAAAATAGATAGATTTTAAATCTTTGAATTTCTTTTTAATATGTCAGCATAAATATTCCTGCTAAGGCCATTTTCTTGTGTTGAATCTTGGGGAAAATGAGCTTTTGTTACTAATCATCAGCAGAGTGCCTAGTTGAATATCATAATGAAGTTCTAGTCAGAGAAAGACACCATCTCAGAGAGCTAGAGAAGAGAAACTCAAAAGTGTGAAGTTTTCTACTTTCTAAACAATAGAGAAAATTGTTGTAAGAAGTATAAAAAAAAGTCAAGTGCATTTTTTTGAAATGAAACTTTAACCTTCAAATTCATAGTTCATTTTATTTTGTACATGAGAGACAATCAGGAAATGGTAATATTTCAGTGCAGTGTGATAGTCGATGTCTCAAACATGTCAACATAGGAGAATACACTGTTCAGTCTGCAGACCAAAATAGATTTTGTAAAAATCCCTGTAGACATCAAACTTTGTTAAATGTATGTTCCAGTTTATCTCTTTTGTTTGTGGAACTGCTAAGAAAGACCACGGCCAAAGCATAGGAGATATATTTATCCCTCTATAGGTAATGTCATGTGTGTGTATACAGAAAGAAATACAGTGCAAATGCATGTGTAGATAGGTCCATATATAACACATACACACAGAATGTAAGAAAAAATTTTGACTTTTTGATTACTCTGCTTTATATCAAACTGTATACAATTAAGATCTATGCCTGTCTTTCTTTTTTTCTTTCTTCTTGAGACGGAGTCTTGCTCTGCTGCCCGGGCTGTAGTGCGCTGCCATGATCTCGGCTCATGGCATCCTCTGCCGCCCAGGTTTAAGTGATTCCCCTGCCCCAGCCTCCTGAGTAGCTGGGACTATAGGCGTGTGCCACCACTCCTGGCTAATTTTTTTTGTATTTTAGTAGAGATGGGGTTTCACCATGTTGGCCAGGATGGTCTCAATCTCCTGACCTCGTGATCTGCCCCCCTCAGCCTCCCAAAGTGCTGGGATTACAGGTGTGAGCTGCCGCGTCTGGCCAGATCTAGTCCTTCTAATCATTCTTTTGCATAGTACAGTTTAGAAAAGATTTTATTAAAGTAATTTCAATTTAAAGAGAGCTATTTGAATACATTCAGGAAAGGTAGACTTTTGGTCCTCTTTTTGATTTGTGGAAATGCTTTTGTCCTTTCCTTCAAAAAGCTGTGTGATAATACATTCTTATTTGTTTTAGTGTAATATATGGTTTAACTGTGCTGACACCTTAGGATAAAGACAAAACTGTACTTTTGTTTATGTCCCATCCAATTAACCTTTGGAATGCATAATTCTGAGGTACAGAATTATTACTTGGTGCTTTAATTTACGGGATAATTTGGTAGGTTTGAACTAAATGATGTGCCTTTTAATCCTTTGCTAAACCATTGGCATTTTGCATCCCAAATATCTACATCCTTTCCAGGATTCATGCAGACAGATACATATTTATACTCCTTTAAAACATTTTTAATTTGCCTTTCAATGTCAAAATAATCATTGGCATCAATCACCCTATTCTGAGTGACTCTATTAGGTAAGAATTAACAAGAAAGCATGTCAAATAATTCTGTGCTAAGATTTGGGGGTATAATTCTGAAAGTGCCTCACTTCAGTTCATTCAATTGAAGATGAATTTATGAGCATTTTTGGTGAGGGGAAAACAAGAGAAAGATAGGAAGGAGTATAAGCTTGCGTCCAACGCCCCAAGATCCTTATTGGAAAGATTTATGAACTACTGGTTATAGTGGGCAGGTTTTCTTTATTTAATACTCAACCAAGCTCTTGGGATTTGATATAGTTCACTTTTCAGCTGAGCCCTTTCTAGGACAGGGCCGCTTGGTGTAACAATTTATGTGAGTGAGTAATAAAAAAGTTTGATTTTGTTTATTCTCCTATTTGTGGGAGGAGAACATTGGAGAAAAACCAGTGAGGTGGCAAATGTGTTGAAGTTATTTATGAAGCTAATTAGAATTTTCTTTCACTTCTTTCTTTTTCATCCTTGCAAATGTAATGTTTTATCTTCTGCCCAGTAATTACACATGCATGCATGGAGGAGGGGATTTATGGGGAAAATGAATTATTAGTAGAAGGGAGTAAACAAATCCATGCTAAAGTTTATTCAATTAATTTTGTAACTATGTAAAATATTTCAGAAAATAAATCAATAAATGAGTAGAGTTTGATTAAAGAATACTCCATTGAAAATAAACTTGAAGAACAAGCTAAAATAGTAGCAAAAGTAATTCAAGAATTGTGAGAATTATTATTGGCTAAAGAGATAGGTTGGTTTCCCTAAAGATTAAAAAAGGTAAAATAGAGGCACCTCCCCCTGGTATTGGTTAAATGGGAGTAAATAAATTTAAAGATTTTGTTTTAAACCTTTGCTATAGCAAGAGCCAAATACATTGTAAGTTTATCATCACTGGACTGGGAGGAAGCGTAGCAGCTAAGTTGACACCTGAAAGATTAATAGGGCTAGTTGTTGTGTGTTTGGTGTGGGAGGTGAGGAGGGAGAGTTTCTGGTCAAAGGAAGCATTTTCAAAAGCCTGGAGGCAAGATAGTTTCAGAAACTGGGGTGGAAAACTAGCAACAGTGGCAAGAAATGGTAGTGGAGAGAGATGCTGGAACCATATAATGAAGGGCCTTCTAAGCCATGCCAAGGTGTTTGGAGTTTATTCTGAGAGCAATGGGGAGCCATTGGGGGTCTTTAAGTAAAAGCATCAGGAATCCCACTTACCCTACTCTATGACAAATGGATTGAAGAAGGCAGAACATGAAGAACAAGGAAGAGCCTATTGACAATTTAAGGCACTAAAAGGGTCACTAAGTTCTTCAAATATATATATATATATATATCTGGGATCACCTGTTCAAACTCACCTGTTCAGCCACCCTTTTAATGATAGGTTCTAACTATATATATATAAGAAACCCAGATACACACACACACACACACACACACACACACACACATATATATATATATACCAGATGTATATATACACATATACATATATCCCAAATATATATATATTTAATTTATATATATAATATATAAATATATATTATATTTTATTTGTATATATATTATATATTATATTTTTTAAAATATATAATATATATTTAAATATATAAAATATATAAATCTTATATTATTTATATATATTATAAATATATATATATTTAATTTTTCTTTTGAGACGGGGCCTAGTTCTGTTTCCCAGGCTGGAGTACAGTGTCATGATCACAGCTCACTATGTCATTGCAGCCTTGAGCTCTCAGGCTCAAGTGTTCCTCCTTGGAAATTCCTAGGCAGTATGCAAAGTTGCAGGGGTCCCCCCAGGGTTAAGAATGACACTGAATGAACAGGCTCCAGACACAAGCCTGTGAGTCAAGCAGAACAAGTTTTTTTATATCAGTTTGCAGATTAAACTTCTGTATAAAATTTTCAGCCTCCCCTGTAGCTGGGACTGCAGGCACATGACACCATGCACAGCTAATGTGTTTATTTTTTGTGGAGATGGCATCTCATGTTACCAATGCTGGTCTCAGACACCTGGGCTCAAGCGATCCTCCCACTTCAGCTTCCTAAGGTGCTGGGATTATAGGTATAAGCCACTGAGCCTGGCCTGAGTTACATTTTATATAATACTAAGTGATACTCTTACCTCAGCTTCCCAAAGTGCCAGGATTATGGACACAAGCCACGGAGCCTGGCCTGGGTTACATTTCATATAATATTTAAGTGTATTTAGTAGAGTCCGATTTCTTGAATATTAGTGTGTGATTGACAGAATCACCTGTTCAGCACCATGCTGGAGGACAGCGGTAGGCTGCATTATGAAGCTTGGGCTAACACACACGTTGATCTTATTTCCAAGCCCTTTTAATGATAGGTTCTAACTATGCAGTTTCTCATTTTCTCCTTTCAGAATTAAATGAAAAAGCTTATCATTTAATCTTTTTTATACAAATCAGAATACTGTGAAGTCAATGAAGCCCAAGGTTTGGATTTTTTGTCTTTATTTCTTTCCTTAGAAATTTTTCAATTATCTAACAAAATTTGAGAAACCCTTCAGTTCAGCGCTCTACCCTTGCTATTCTCATCTGAGGTCACGGCTCACTTTTGTGCTAACCGGTTTAAGTTCGCAAGAACCAGTCAAGCAATTTGACAGAGCTATTCCAAGGCTGATTAAGATAAAAAATACACACTTTTCTTCTATTGAAGTTCATGGCAAATGTTTTGCTACGCTTGAATTTTAGAAATAATCTCTTAAGCAGTTACTGTTTTAGAAAGTATATAGCATATGTCATTTCACCTGACATTTAACCTATTTCAGGGTTAATGAAGAGCATTGATATGGAAAGAGTATTGACTAATACTATGTTGTTTTATTGTTATTGTATCTATTTTGCCCATATGTAAATTAAGTTTCCTGACAGTATAGATATTCTGACAGAGTGGATAAATGCCTGGTTCTAAAAATAGATATAAAGAGTCTTAGTTTTTTATCCCAGTAAGATAACATTCAAAAGTCTTTGCTATGCAGACATCAACCTGCACTTCACTATAGGAGATGAAGAGAAAAGTAGGCATTTTACATACCTACTTTCTTTTCCTAAGTTGGTATGTTTCATAGAAATAGGAGAATCAAGGTGGTTTGGGATACTTTTGTTTCAATCACTATTAGCTTCTGCAGACTTTATTTAATTAAATAGAGAGCTAATTTTCTTTGTACTTTAAATTTTCTACATTTACTCTCCTTCCTCTTCAGAAAGTTAGGGTTGGAACCAGCTTTTAATTAGGATCAGCTGTTTTCAAAAGTATTACATGGAGACTTGGGAATTCCTGGGCAGTATGCGACGTTCCCAGCGTTAAGAGTGACACTGAATGATCTGGCTCCAGACACAAGGCCCTGAGTCAAGCAGAACATGTTTTCTTGTATCAATTCATAGTTTAAATGTCTAAAATGCATTTTTCTTGAAGAAAATGTATCATGATCTCAGGAAGTTGCCTTCAGTTTTATTTCTGTTGTGACATTTTTGGTGGAGTCTGGAGGCAGCATCTACGTTGCATGTTAGTTCAATGGACCTGTGAAGTTGAGGTACTTTGGGTACATCTGGGGCTTGAATTTTTACATTTAAAATTGGATGAAGAACAGAAAAATCTAATTTTATTGCACCTCTGCCATCAACATATAATGTAGTGTTTCATTTTTAACTTCACCTTTCTAACCAAGTTTCTTCTCTAGGAAAAACAAAAAAATGATTGCATCCCCCCTTGGTATATTATAGAATGTTGTCTTCACAATTATTCTATAATTTTGAGCTATTTTTGAGCATTCTGGTTTTTTCCCCAGTGAGAATGTTTAAAGACGTGTTTGCTGTCGTGTAACAAATATCCTGTAATATCTGTGAAAAGGCCCCTGCAGACTCTTGAATACACAGCATGTTCTCTAGAATACACTGCGGCTTCTGTTACTTTTGATTTCCCCATGGTGGCTCTCAGGGCAACCACATATATAAGCCGAAGATAACTGAGAATCTCCCCACCAGCCCCGCTGCTTTTGTCTTGAATTGCTCTAAAGTGTTTGTTCCGTGACTTTTGTTTCCCTCTCCCTCTTTGCAGTCCTATCACACTCATCAGTATGTGGCCAGAGCACTATGAGTGAGTATTCATAGCCCCACGTGCAGGAGAGGTGTTCTGATCAGTGGTATTAGCATGGGGGTCTTACTAAACTCTTGGTCTAAAATAATACTTCTGTGTTCTGGGTAACAATCCTCATGGTTTGTTTGCATGGCAAATTCATTACTCAAGTAACCTAACATTTCTAATCGTAGAAACTATCAATATTTGGGCATAAAATTGTTGCTTTGTTTTTTTCCTTTAAAGCCCCTCACAGTCTCCTCAACTGTTTCATGATGACACCCATTCAAGAATAGAACAATATGCCACACGGTAAGAAACTTCGATCAGAGCCCTCCACTGCAGTGACACCCAGAATATATCTATTTCTAATTAATCTCATACCATGACTACACCTTGATTTAAGGAATGCAGTTTTGCAGGAGTCATGATTCCATTCTATTTGGAATTTGGGCTCTCATATTTTCATGTTGCAATTTGCATTTGACCAAACACCTGCTGTGTATTCTATGAAAAGTAAACCTAAACAGGATGTGATTATCTAGCTAATGAGAATCCAAACACAGTACAAGTAGGATTTAGATACTGTAACCAAATTTCAGTGAATGAAAGTGGGATTGCACATATTCTCAGGAGATGGTGCACATATGAATTATAATAGGTAATTAAATTTATGCTAACGCTTTAGGATAGGGGTTTATTTTAGAGTCTCTAAATAATGTAAAGTATAGGCTGATCTTAATGGTGTGCACATATTTTCAGAAAAGTAGTATATACTAGGTGTCTGTGGTTCTAGTAACTAGCTATGCCTAGAAAGGTTAATTCAAGCATCATAAAAATTGTAACATTTGAACTGGGTCTAGGCCAACTAGAATTTCTAGGGGAAAGTCTTGGGCTGATGGAAGAATATACTCAAAACCATTGTGCTGGGAAGGAGCGTGGTTTGTTTACCGAACTGCAGGTAGGGGAAAGGGAAATAGGTGAGAGAGTGAAGAGACAGGTGAGGTCTGATAATGAAAAACCCTGCCACTAAGGAGTTGGCTCATGTCCTTAGTTAAAGGGAAGTCATGGAGAGTTTTTATTATGAGAGGAGTATCATTATATTTGTGTGAGCATGTCACTCTCACTTCAATGTAGACCAACTAGAGGGTTAAGGAGAGCCTAGATCTGGGAGCACAATTAGAAGATTGGGTCAGTTGGGAGACTTTACAACATGACAGAAGATAAGGGCATCAAGGCAGTGGGGATGGAAAGGTAACTCAACATGAGATGTTTTAGTGTTACAATTTTGTTAGGAGATTTGGATTTTTTTATGTTTTGTCAGAATTTTGACAATTTAAAAATAATTAAGGATGTACATCCAATTGACCGTGTCCTATATGGTCACCTTGTCTAATCTCCTTATTTTTATTTTGCAGACTGGCCCAGATGGAAAGGACTAACGGGTCTTTTCTCACGGATAGCAGCTCTACCACAGGCAGTGTGTAAGTAGATCATGAAATTAGTGCTGCCCGGGAAGGCTGTTTCTTGTACCGTGGTTGTCAGAAACAGTTTTCACTGACTATGGCTCTGAATCTTGATCCCACTCAAAATTATTAAGTGTGGTTCCAAAAATGTCTGCATAGGTTTTATGCTTTCAAGCCGTGATAGTATAAACTCAGTATGTTTATTTACTTTGTTTCATATAAGTTAATGAAAAAGTCTTGCATTTTCAACTTATCTACCTCAGGAAATCAGATTGTTTTATTTAAAATACCAGATATATATATGTATTCATTCAGGTATATGAATATATATATATTCATTCAGGTATATGAATATATATATATATGTTCATACCAGGTGTGTGTATATATATATATTCATTCCATTTGTCTCATATTTCTTATTAATTTAACAAAGGTAGTTTGACAGAATATGTGCCCCTTCTGTGAAATCCTCTTCCTTCCACTAGATAACATTTTTTCCATAATATCTGCATTCAGCAACTCTGACCCACACATGCTTAGACGTATACTCCTTCCCTTCATTGAAAACTGTTACTTATGTTATTTTGTTGGAAACTAAGAAAAGCACCCCTGACTTTAGAACATTAAAAATTGTATTATATACTGAAAAGCTTTCTAGCCAATTATTTTATTTCTGATTTGCCCATTCGTGTATATTCAACTTGGTTGTGAAACTTTCTCAGCAAATATTTTATCCTGATTATCCCACTATTGTATGTCATCTTACTTTTGAAACTTTTCCTTCTTTTTTGTGCCCTGGAATTCACATTTTTAATATCTAAAAGACTTAATGTTGTCTAGTTTATGTGACTTATGAAGTTTTCTTGTGGTTTTGACCTGGTGGGAAGCTATAAAGTAGACAGAAAAGTTGTCAAACGTAGTAGTTGGGTGATTTCACTAAAAAAAAAAAAAAAAAAAAACCTATGGACAGTGCCAGGTTAAAATGCTTTAAGTACTCTAATATAGAACGTTCTCTTGCTGTATTTTCTAAAAATTGTTTTATTTATTGTTATGGATATAAATAAAAGTTATCAGGAGGTTTTCAACTTCAAATTTCAAAGGTTGCATCTCAATACTGGACTGTAATGCAGTAGAGATTTATACATGATCATTTATGTACTCTGAGTGTGGAACAATTCCCAAATCAAAATAATAGTGCATTTATAATGTTTGTTTTATATTTAACCTATTAGTGTACATTTTATGTAAAGTAGTTCAGTAGCTTGACTCTCCCCTAAATCAACAAATTTCCTCAAGGCTGACCATAGCCAAAGCATTAAAGGAAATAAAAGATAATAATCCGGAACAAAATCTTACTTCTTTAAAACGTTTTGTCATGCCCTGTGAACACAGTAAAAGTTAATGCTCAAATTTAGTATATTGTATCTTCAAATCAAAATAAAAACTATTTTCAGATTTAGCACGTTTCAGAAAAAAGATTTTAAATATTTTCTGAAAAGAAAAGAAAAAAATCAGAAGATTGACAGCCAGATAGATTTTAATATACTGTCATTAGATACATTAACTCATTCACTCAACTGACAGGTAGTTGTTATTAATATATACTTACCGTGTAATGGTGTGCTGGACCCAATTGTGAGAGCTGTTGTTACATTTTCAGATGTTTGCAAGCTGTTTGTTAAACAGAGCCCTTATTCAAAATAATTTATATTCATGTATACACAGTTACAATTAAATAAATTCGATTAAAACAAAAATAAAATTAATTCTCAAAACTCATCACACCCTAATGATTTTACTTCATTTCATTAATATCTATGCCCTTGGGATTATTTATTATAAGCTTGTACCCCCTGCAACCCACAGACCGCGTGTGGCCCAGGGCAGCTTTGAATGCAGGCCAACACAAATTCATAAACTTTTTGAAAACATTATAAGATTTTTTTGCAATTTTTTTTAGCTTATTAGTTATCATTATTGTTAGTGTATTTAAAGTGTGGCCCAAGACAATTCGTCTTCTTCCAGTGTGGTCAGTGGAAGCCAAAAGATTGAACACCCTGATTTATTGTCTCTCAGGTGTTGTGCAAACGTGTATTTCTTCCCAGTTCCACATTCAGTGAAGTTATAAACTTGAATTTGGCCATGATTAAAGTATTTAAATCATAGAAGTTGCAAATGCTACAAATCAAGGGCTTTTACTTTTGGAGAACCTGTTAAACATTTACCAACTCACTGCCGCCGTGCACCCAATACTGCAGTAGGTCTACAGATGTAGATGCTGTATCCATGAATCTTATAAACTAAAAAGGAAATAGCTAAGTAGTCCTACCAGAAGAACATGATGAGGACATCTGTGGTAGACAGAATGATGGACCCCCAAAGATGTCCACATCGTAATCCCTGAAGCCTATGAATATATTACTTTACATGGCAAAAGGGATCTTGCCGCAGGCTTTAAATGAAAGACCTTGAAATAGGGAGATGATCCTGGAAAATCCAGGTGGCCCGAGTGTAATCCCAAGGGTCCTCATAAGAGGGAGGGAGGAGAGCCAGAATCAGGGAAGGAGATGTAGCAATGGAGGCAGAGGTCAGAGAGAGCTCTGCAGATGCTGCGATGTTGACTTTGAAAATGGGGAATGCAGATGACCTCAAGGTGCTAGATGATGCAAGGAAACAAATAATCTCCCATCAACCCCTAGGATGGGCATTATTATGAGACCTATTTTATAAACAAGGATCCTGACATCCAGAAAGATAAATGACGTGTCCGTGATTGTACCCATTAAATATATGAGTACATTTAGATCTATGAGTCTATTGCAATTAGATATATGAGTACATTCAATTTACTGTGAAAAATTTTAAAGGAAATTGATTTTAAGAATGCTACATATCTTTGAAGGAAAAATTGAGCAACGACGTCTCAGGACAGGATAAGACTCATGACAGTTCTGGGGAATCTCAGAAGCTGGAACTCAAGGACGACAATTCCTTGGGCCATGACTATCAGGATGTCTCGCTCCATTTGCCATCTGCCCTTGGGTGACACTGGAAAGATCGAACGGGGAGGCTGGCTGTGGTTTATACAAGCATTGCAGTTTGCAGATCAGAAGCCTAGAACAGAAAAATCTTTAAAAGAAAACAATAATTATTTTTATTTATGTCTTATCTACTTTCAAAAGCTCATTGAATGAATCACAGTTTTTTTATCATCTGACATATACTAATTTTGTAACCTAGATACTATTTACTATGTGTGACTTAACTGTAGTATAATTATATTCTATCTAATGGTATTTCCTTGGTGCAACCTATTATTTTTGCAACATTTTCTATTTTAGCACAAGACATGCGATTGATGTTTAATGTCCCTGATCTGGTACTTCATGTTCTATCTGCACTTAAACAGTTTATTCTTGGTTTTTACTATATGTAATTAAGAACCAGAATGTATCTATTTTTATATTTAACTTTTAGACCTAATAATCTGTGCAAAACACTTAAGACCAAAATTGTATGTTTTCTGTAAATGATTGCTAAATTCTTTTTTGTGTGAAAATTGCCTTAACTCTTCCAGATACCATAATGAAAGAATGTAATGATAGTGGGAATGACAATTACAATAATGTTAAACTCTATCAACTTCCCCAGATAAATGAATCTATATGAATCTTGACAACCAAAATGTCTCAAATCTAATTTTGGCTGGTTTCACTATGGATAGTCAGTCTCCAAATCTTTAAAACAAAAATTTACTTGGTATTAATATTAAGCACTAAAGTTAATTCATGAGGACAGGTGCTGTCATAAATGTTCTGAGGGCACAATGGTGGCTTGTGATCTTGGAGAAACACCAAGCCAGGATCTGTTGTCAAGTCATGACCACAAGATCAGCCCAGGTGGCTTAGGGGACCCAAGTTTTCTTTTAATTCTTGTTGTCCTTATATTAGTTCTTATTTTAAATGTTTTCTTTTCATTTTTATTTTCTTTTAGGTATGTTATTGATAGGTATCATATAACTAATTTTTTGTTTGTTTGTTTTGTTTTGTTTTTTGTTGTTGAGACAGAGTCTCACTCAGACACCCAGGCTGATGTGCAGTGGTACCATCTCAAATCACTGCAACCTCAGCCTCCCGAGTTCAAGCGATTCTCCTGCCTCAGCCTCCTGAGTAACTGGGATTATAGGTGCCTGGCACCACACCCAGTTAGTGTTTGTATTTTTAGTAGAGGTGGGGTTTCACAATGTTGGCCAGGCTTGTCTCAAACTCCTGACCTCAAGTGATCTGCCAACCTCCGCCTCCCAAAGTGCTGGGATTACCGATGTGAGCCACTGTGCCTGGACAACCAATTGTTTTTTAACTAATATGAGAATCAGGTTACCTCTTATTTATTGTAACACCTGAGATTACCATCTGTTTTAGTTGTATTTTGCATTATCCATGCTCATTCTTTCTTTCATTTGCTGTGTGGGCAAAGTGCTTTGCCTGTACACATGGTTGACCTGGCTGGTCATATAAATCAGTAGGTGAGGACTCTACATATTGTGCCATTGTCTTTGGACATTTAATATTATGGAAAATAAGAGGCTAAACCTTTTTCCACCTCTGAACCTGATTTACTGTTTTATTTTGATTTCTGGCAGCTTGCTTGTGATACTTTATCTTTAAAATACAGACATTTTCCATGGATACATATGAATGTGCTTCTTTTCTTATTATTTTTGGATACTCTGTCTTTTTTGTTTCTATACTCAGATCTTTTTCATTCTGATAAATGAGAAATATTTACAAGATGTTCTACCGAACTCTTATTTTGCTGTTTTCTACCTATTATATCTTTACACTTTGTCCATTTGTCCTGTCCATATGTTAGAGCTGTTATTTTGTTGTCTTTTATGACCTCCCTCTTCACATGAACTTGGTAAGGTGCCTCCAGGCATCACTGACTTTGCATTAAGTTACTCACTATAGCTCATTGGTGTCCCAGTGGTGTTGAGCCGTTAGTCTCACTGCTTGCTTCTGCCCTGATGACACAGCTAGGTTTAGGGTGTTGGCCATTTACTTCCTAAAGGAAAATATGCACATACACACACATGTATCGCACTGCCAGATTTCTGTCTGATTTAGCCACATGGGCAACTGGGGAGCTTTTGGATTGCTTTCAAATGCTGCTCTCTGCAGTGGTGTAGTACCATCCATACTCTCTTCTTCTCATCCTTCTAAACCCAGGAACAAGCATGGCGTTCTTCTAGAGGCTTCTTCCTTTATTTCCCAGTGATGCTGCATTTTCTCAGGAAAGGGAATCAAAGGATGGTGGCGCAGCTTACTTCACTCCTTAACCTATCTGCGTTTCTTATTTCCAGTTTCTAACTGTGTTGTAAGGGTCCCACCCCACCCTCTTTTAAAATTTATTTAATAAAAGCGGGAAGGTCAGGTTACATATTTATTACTATATTGTGGTCTTAACCAAAATGTATGACCTTTATTTAAATATATATGTATGCACATACACACATATATGTATCTATATCTATATATTTCTAGAGAGAGAGAGAGGAGGTTTATTGATGAAGAAAGCAAAATAAATCAACAGGTGGCACGTCTTTTGCTCTGGCTGTTTGACAAGCAGAATGCCAAAGCATTCAGTTTTCTCATTTGCTTCATCTGTCTCTCTGATTTCAATGCTCAGGACAAACCTTTTCTAGGAATTCACCAACTCTCTGATACAATTTCAAGTCCCTTCTTTGTTAGAGTAAACTGCAGTAACACGGAGATGAATTTTCAAATCAGAATTACAAGTACCAGAGCTCTTCCCCAGCATCAGGTGTTACTCATCAGCTCAAGGGCACAGGTAATCTCAAGGCTCTGGTGAAGCTGAGAGAGGCCCAGGACTCCCAGTGCCACACACCAGGTTTTTTCTGGCTGCAAGAGGATGCACTCTGACTCCACTGTAACAGAAGAGGTCTTTAAGGAATGTTTGCAGCACCCATCGCTTATACAGGAAGGAGCTGCTTCAGTCATGAGGTAGCTTCATTTAATACTCCAATAGCTTCATAACTGACAGGATTTCCTGCTGCCTTATCCTGTAAAGCCATCAATTCCAGCACTTGTTTACCAAAAGCCATCAAGCAGACCAGGTGCCATCTGCTAACAGACTGCCCTGCTAGCATTAGCCAGGAGATCTGGTATTTGCACATTTACAAGATCTCACTGAATCTCTCTTGTTAGAAGAAGAGAAGAAATTCCAAGTCTGCCAGAAAGCATTTTCTTGTCATAAATATATCAACTCTGTTAGATGTTCACTTATATCAGTTACTAATTCAACCACATTACTACTCTGTCTAGTTCATTAGACAAGTAGTTAAATTAGTGGGAGAACCCACGTGCATTAAATGTAGTTTCTTGTTCTAATGCAGAATGATCAACCCTAAAAATGACCTGCTAATAATATAAGGTAAAATATCTGTAGAGACGTTATAAATATCTGTAATTATAATTTGTGCTGAACTGTTTAAATAAAAGAACATAAGGATCATAAATCCCATCGTACGGGTTACAAAGCCTTTCAGTATTACTTTCAACCAAATTCTAAAGTCAGTGAAGTCAGATTATTCATATTCAGTAGTCTTTTAATCAAGTCTTTAGACATGCAGTAATTGATTTGTCTACAGTATCTTTTACATTAAATGTCATTCCTTAATTTTTTTTTTCTGCTGAGTAGGATATCCCCTCTGAAGTTTCTGAGAGAGAGCTGTTAGATGAAGGTAAAGCCTGAAATGTTGGCTCATATAATATACATGCTCTGCTAGATGAACTTCTCCTAGAGTGTTAAAAGGGAGGTCATGGAGACACTGAGCTCTAAGACAAACTTGGCCTTGCCACTCTCCCGTCCATCGTCATTTCTACTTCCTTTGTGTCTAAAAACATCACCATCCAGGTGTGAGCCTCTGGGTCTGTTTCCTTTGTCTTGCTAGGGAAGACGAGCATGCCCTCATCCAGCAGTATTGCCAAACACTTGGAGGAGAGTCCCCAGTGAGCCAGCCACAGAGCCCAGCTCAGATCCTGAAGTCGGTAGAGAGGGAAGAACGTGGAGAACTGGAAAGGATCATTGCTGACCTGGAGGAAGAACAAAGGTGTGCTAGGCCTGGGAGAAGGAAATATGTCATCCTTTCTTTCATATGAATTTCACTGTAGCCGCCATTCATTCTCTTTTCAAGACTACTGTCTAAGAAATCATGATGGAGTGAAAATTGTAGAGGATATTAACAAACTGGAATGCTGGTTGCAGATACAGCAGCATTTGAGAGTTCAGTGATGATGTCTACTGGGACACTTGCTGAAAACTATGATTTTATTCATGAAGGCTCATCTTACTGTTAATACACATGTTCATATAAGAAGAACTAGCATGAGCTAAATTGGAAGTGCACAGACAATTTTGGAGAGACGATAATATACATGGTAGTCATTCTGTTTTTTGCCCCTTTCTCTATTAGAAATCTGCAGGTGGAATATGAGCAGCTGAAGGACCAGCACCTCCGAAGGGGCCTCCCTGTCGGTTCACCGCCAGAGTCGATTGTATCTCCCCATCACACATCTGAGGATTCAGAGCTTATAGCAGAAGCAAAACTCCTCAGACAGCACAAAGGTCGGCTGGAGGCTAGGATGCAGATTTTAGAAGATCACAATAAACAGCTGGAGTCTCAGCTCCACCGCCTCCGACAGCTGCTGGAGCAGGTAGGGTGTGTAGAATTCAGTGTCACACCTCCCCAGGCCACCTGTCCACTGCCCTGGGACTTGGTCCAGGTGTCAGGAAAGGCAGAGAAGTCCACTTTCAATGTCTTACCTCCGTAGTTAGTTTAGACTGGCTTAGAAATTTCCTTTTACATGTAAGCATGTAAATCCTCACTGGCACAAAAACTGTGTTTGCCCAGCTTACAGTGGAATTTCCCAATCTTCTTTAACACTGAACTGAACCTCAGTTCTGAACCGTTTGAGGGAAAATATCCTATGACATATATCTTCCTGATTTACACATGGGAAGCATCTGTGGATATTAAGGAAGCGCAAGAGACCTGAAATGGGCATTCTAAAGCTTTCTTCCAGTGAGGCAAGAATGCTGACTCCAAGAATCATTACTTTCTATTTTTAAGAAATTGAATAAAAGAGGTTATTAATTTGCTACTATTATTTCCTGACACTGGACCATGTTTTATGGGAGTTGCTTGCAAGCTTTCTGGATGATAAGAAATATAATTTACATCATGATGAATACATACATGTATGGATAATACAAAATAATACCTGCCTTTATAGAGAAATGCCAGCTCTTATTTTCTATTCTTTTCCTTTTCTTCCTCCCTCTCTTTCTTTTTTCTATTTTTCTTTCTTGATGCTGGTCAGGACCTACCAAACTGATTCTATAACTCATCAATGATTATTGCATTCAGTTTTGAAACTATACTTTGGAATATAAAAGAAGCATCAATACAGTTTCTGCCTTTTTCTGATGCCTGCCATCTTGTTAGAGACCATAGCAAAATACTTTCATATATAAAGAGACAGCACACTATAGGGAATTAAGTACTTGATGCACATAACAGTTAGGAATAGGTGTGATGTCTCAGAACTAGTGATGGAGAGACCTTTGCAGCAGGTGCTAGAGCATAGAGTCCCAGCACAGGGGCCCAGAGCTCCTCTCTGTTGAAGAATCCCTGACATCAACATGCATGTCATCCTTTGTCTTTTTCTCTAGCCTGTGCTGTGTGGAGCCCCTAGGCGGTATAATAGGAGTGCCTTTCTACAGAAATGATGTATTGACTCACAGCAGGAACAACTTTCTCTCCAGTGATCCCCTCAAATTTTAGAAAAATATCTTTTCACAGTTGCTCTCAGTCTTTTTAACTTGTCAGAATAATTCAAAACAGTTATTTTGGCCTTACCTACTCATAGATCACTCTTTATAATTTGACCATACACTTTTCTCTAGGTCTCTCAGTGTTTTAGAATTTGGGTGAGACCGTTCAGTGGAAGACTTACTTCGGGGCTTCCCAGTCCCACATATTTGGAAAGTAAGAGTTTACCAAGAGTGACCCAAGAGCTGGCTTTCTTGAAGCCCTCTGGAATGTTTGAGTCTTACTTAGTGCCAGCCACATGCATTGAAAAAGTTCCCTTTTTCATTCTGTGACCTTGAAGTTCCCGAACGGTGCTGTGTAAGGGATGGATTTTCTCTTGCAATCTCTTGTTTAGAATATGAAGTGTTAGTGTTAACATAGATGGAATCACTCTAGAAGGAAGCTGTGCTCAAAATCTTTATTTGCTATGGCTTGTTGATGCTCACAGGAGAGCAAAAGGCTTTTCTGTTCACCCTTGCCTTCCCCTACTCCCTCCATCCCTTTAGACATTGCTGCCTAATGGCTCATGTGCCTTGAGAATCTCGCAGTAATGCTTTTAGAAATAGCTGATATCCAAATGGCTCTCTATATCCAAGACCGCAGAGCGCTTATCTCTTCTAAACAATTCAGCATGATGAATGCCAGAAGGAGATGGAAAATTCAACTCTGATAGTAAAAACTGGCAGAACTACCTGGCTTCAACTAATATAGATTTAATGGAAAAATCTGCATGAACGAATTGTAACATCTGCATCCCCTATATGGTGGCTCACACTTTCTAATTCAACCATGCACTTGTCAGCATATCCATCACTGTTTCAAAGATTTGTGTGAGTGCATTTTCGAAGTATTTACGACGTGCCAGGCTGTTGTAACCATTTTAGAAATAGTCGTTCTTCACTCCCCTCACAAAACCCTATGACATGGCACTATTACCCTCCCCATTTTACAAATAAAGAACGTAAAGCATGGAAGGTTCTACAGGTTTCCCAGAATTACATAGCTTCTGAGAGACAGAATGGGAATTAGAATCCAGGCAATCTGAATCCATAATCATGCTGCTAACCATTCTCCAATATTGCCTTGAAATATGAGCTAATTTTGAAATTGGATAAATTTACTGTATAAGAAACCCAGTGCTGATGTTTAAAATATGAGTGAAATATGCTTCTGTATTCACTTGATTAACATTAAAATAATAGAAAAATTGAGGGGTAAAAATGATGTTGATAAATGAATTTTGCAGCATAACCAAGTAGGTTCTTCAGAGTGCCCAAGCAGAAAGGGAAGGGCCAAAGCCCCCACCAGCTGATGCTAAAATATGTTGAAAACATTTGAAGGCAAAGAACTCTCTCTGATTTAATTATCCATGGTGAAGGAGGGAAATTTAAGTAGAAAATGTTGTTCCTTGTGGTTACTTGAATCCTTTCTCTGCTTTAACCTCTGACTGTGATTCCAGCCTGAATCTGATTCCCGAATCAATGGAGTTTCCCCGTGGGCTTCTCCTCAGCATTCTTCGCTGAGCTCCTCGCTTGATCCAGATGCCTCCGGCCCACAGTTCCACCAGGCAGGTGGGTGTCCCCAGCACACTGCTCCGCCACCAAGTCGGCTTTGTGCCTTGCCATTTGCTTGTGTTTCATGTTAAGTAACGTTCTTACACACTGGTGCCTTAGGAAGTAAAAGAGTTTTGCATTTGGTCTTAAAAAAGTGCAGATCGATTTAAACAATGTCAAAAAGCAAACATTTTCGAATAAGCTATAGTACACTTGTTTATATGATCTGTACTAGTCGATTGAATTTTGGTGAAAGATGAAAAAAAACCACTCTGTCCTTTTAGAACGAGCAAGACATTATTTGCTTTGTGAATTACTTTTTTGGTACACTTTCTGTCTCTAAAATGTTACATTTGTACATATTCAGAACTAATAATATCATACCAAACATTATAGTTTTCTCTGCCCGGGTCTGGAAACTCATTTATTCACTTTTCTTCATCCTAATCCATGTAGACATCGTCCTGCCTGTTCCGTCAGAGGCAGAGGTCCCACGCAGTCTCTCCTTGGTCACAATGGGGACCTGTCACTGATGCTAGGAAAGACAATTTTGAAATTTATCCAATTTCGAAATTAGCTCATATTTCAAGGTAATATTGGAGAGTGGTTAAAAGTATAATATGGATTCAGATTGCCTGAATTCTGATTCCCATTGTGCCACTCAGAAGCTGTGTAATTCTGGGAAAACCGTAGAACCTTCCATGCTTTACATTCTTTATTTGTGAAATGGGGAGGGTAATAGTAGTGCCATGTCATAGGGTTTTGTGAGGGGAGTGAAGAATGACTATGTCTAAAATGGTTACAACAGCCTGGCACCTCGTAAATTAGGTGTTCGTCAATGACATTTTGTCATCCATGAAATTAAAATTCTAGAATTTTACTGAGAACTATATATTGTAACCAAATTAATTTGTTTGTGGGATATCTTTTGGTACATTAATCAGAAAAAGATTAAAATATTAAGGTTATTTTCATATTTTTTAAATAAGAGAATTATTTTGACTATAGATTATAGAATAAAAAAACACATCCTGGTGAAAAGTATCTTAAATAAGACACCTTCACTTTTGTGGCAGGATAAGCTGGCCTAAGCCGAAGTCTCCAAAAAGAAAGGAGGACGGAAAAGGAAAATTGGTGGAATTTTTTTTTGTAGGAAAAAATAGCTGGTGCAAAATAGTAGATTTCTAATTCAAATATTGAAATAATAAAACTATATTACTTGTTTTTCTCCTGTTTTTCAGTCCCATGGTGTGTGGATTCTTTCTACACGATCAAACATCTAGTACATTTTAATGATGTAAAATTATATTACCAACACTCAAGCAAAAATGTTTTGAGTTTATTCCCATAAAATTGTCCCTTGCAGTGGGTACTCTTTTCACATTGATATTTAGAGGCTGGTAGAAGTTCTTTCTCCTGAACTGGGGTTTTCGTGGAAGGCTAGACATTAATTTGAGAAGCTTTGTTGTTCTCTTTATTTGCTGTCACAGCGGGAGAGGACCTGCTGGCCCCACCGCACGATACCAGCACGGATCTCACAGAGGTCATGGAACAGATCCACAGCACGTTTCCATCTTGCTGCCGTGAGTATGAAAGATCACAGCACCACAGCTGTGCGTGTTCCTTCCCTTCTTCTGCATGTGGCCCTTGGTCTTCTTCCTTAAGATAACAAAAACCTTATTAGAAACAGGACTGAATATTATCTGAAAATAAGGCAACATTATATATGTTGATAAAGAAAATGAAGCTCAGCCTAGATACTGTCAAGTCACAGGAGCACAGTTGCAACGCAATTCTGTTCTTCGAGATTTTTCAGTATGCCCAAGAGGTGATAAAATGAAGGCAAATAAAAGAACAAGTCTGGTTTGAAGAAGAAAATATCCTCCTCTATGCAAGCTATTGTAAGGAACACATCTTAGTTCAAAGAAGAGCTCTCAGTGACATGCCAAAGAAGACATGAAAATAACCTTTCTAGTGAAATTTCCTCTTTTCTTCAAATGTTGTTCTCCAGTGTTGTGAGACTCTAGTACAGAAAGAGATTATTTTCATATTTTCCCATTTTATTCGTGCTGGTTTCTTTTCCCATGGAATAAAATAGTCATTGTAGAAAGGCCAAACAGTTTAAGGCGTCATAGATTAGGACCCTTTGAAATTCCCATCTGAACAACCAAGAACCAAAAAATAACCAAATCCAGGGGAAATTATATAATGATTCTTACTTACTCAGTTTTTCTAAATGTTTTGTCTTCAGCATCTTGCCACCTTGCAATTTTGGCTGGGCTCTCACCTAAAACACTTCTGGTGTTTCTAGCTGAAACAGATTACTTATATGTGTGTGTGTGTGTGTGTATAAACATACACACACACACACACATACAAGTATATATGTATAAATTATTTATATAAATATATATACACATATACAAGTATATATGTTTATATAAATATATAACATTTATATAAATGTATAGGAATATATACACGTAAATTTATATGAATATACATCTATATATATTTAAATATATATACACACATAAGTATATATGTATAAATTACTTTTATATAAATATATGTACATACATACAAGTATATATGTTTATGTAAATATATATCCATACATACAAGTATATATGCTTATATAAATATATAACATTTATATAAATTTATATAAATATATAACATTTATATAAATTTATATAAATATATAACATTTATATAAATTTATATATATACACACATGTTTATATGAATATAAATTTATATATATTTAAATATACACACACATACAAGTATATATATGTATTACTTAGTGATACTGCTAAATATGTGTATATACACACATACAAGTATATATACGTATAAATTACTTAGTGCTACAATTATATTTTAAATAACCTTTGAAAGTATATGAAGACATTATTTGTAATTTTAGAGTGATTTACTCTCAAACTGATTTTAAATCCAGGGCAGTCACTAAAATAAGAATTCATGTAAAGCATAGCCTCTTATTTTACCCTTTTCTGTCATATTGTTAGAAAATGCTATTCAAAATGAGGAAAAAGAGATCATCAATTATCAGGAGTGTAGATAAATAAGACATGTTGACTTCATTTCAAAATTATTCTTCATTTTATATGGCTTTGTAATTTTTAAAATGTCATTATTAGCAGACTATGAAAACAGCTATTTAAAATATACTTCTGGACCGGGTGCCATGGCTCATGCCTGTAATCCCAGCACTTTGGGAGGCCAAGGCAGGTGGATCACTTGAGGTCAGGAGTTCGAGACCAGCCTGATTAACATGGTGAAAACCCATCTCTACTACAAATACAAAAAAAAAATAGCCAGGTGTGGTGATGCAAGCCTGTAATCTCACCTGTTCAGGAGGCTGAGTCATGAGAATCACTAGAACCTGAGAGGCTGAGGTTGCAGTGAACTGAGATCGTGCCACTGCACTCCAGCCTGGGTGTCAGAGTGAGACTCTGTCTCAAAACAACAACAAAATAAAATATATTTCTTTCCGAATTTTCAGGAATATTTACCGAAAGATTACATTATGGTTTCTATCAGCACATGAATATATCTATTTGTATTTTGCCAGTGTGTTGTTGCCCAGGTTTTTATTTGTAGTTCTACTATAATGCTTCTCAAAGTTTGCAGAATCACATTTACAGTGTGTCAATCTCCACACCCACCTCCCTACCCTCAAAAGTACATGTGTGCGTGTGCACAGACATGTGCACACATATAGACACACTTTCGGCCCTGTAGAGTCTCACAAAAGCTTTAGAGGGTCAGTGAATGTGCACCTGCTACCAAATTGTTGCTTACTTTCTAGGCTGTGTAACCACCGTAATAGATAAACTGATTAAATCTTTTTTTATTAATTGTAATTCAAGGTCTAATTTTTATTTAGAGGTTTTGATTTTCAGTTGTCTGTTACTTAGTGACTAAATAAAATCTCATCATAGCCTTATGAGCCAGAATTATTCTTAAAGGAAATTGTTAGTTAAGCTTACCTAAATACCTAAATACCTTAATAATCAGTTAAAAGCAAATTCTGTACATCAAGGTGTGTTTAGAAGTTTTTATTTAATATGATGGTGAATATTTTCAATTTTAAAAGTTGGGAGTGACAGGTTGGGAAATGTGTTTCAATATATACCTTGTAATAAATATAAAATATGTAATTTCCATATTAAAAATTCTACTCTAAAAAGTGTGATTTTTACAAGTTCCATTTTCTAAAGAATTCATTCTTAAATCTTTCTCAAAGTAAATTCTGACATCTAGATTTTACAAAAGATTGACTCATGTGGTTTTAAAACAGAACATTGTGAAAACTAAATAATCACAATTTAGAGCAAAAATGAATTGTAAGAGGTAACTGTGTGTGTGTTTTGTATGGCCTCCCTTTAAAGGGAAGTATAAAATTCCTATTGGTTGGGAATCTTGTTAGCTATTCATTGATACTGGTTCCTGAGAGGAGTATACACAGTACTTTCAGTGGGGCCCATATCACAGAGGTTCATCCTCTCCCCTGCATTGGTCCCCTCTTCACCTGTGTCATTCTCAGTGTTCAGAGAGTGGCTTATGGAGCCCCGAGATTCCTTAATGTTTATTATGCTTGAATCACATTTGTCAAAAACGAAAAACCTGCCGAAATGCAATGATTTCCTTTTAAATAGGTGTGTAGATCAAATACCCATAGCTTTCTATTTGATAAAAAGCTGTTGGCTTAAAAGTATTGGTTTGGAGCAGCTGGCTTCATGTTCTCCTAGTCTTAACTTTGCACATTCACAAATATTTTTAATATTTATAGTTTTCTGAATGAGCATTACTAGTCATGTCTTCTTTTCAAGAATTCAAGCACATCCATGTATGAAATGATGAAGAATGTATTTTAGAATCCTTTGAAATATCCGTGTTATTATTTTCGGCTTCTGAAAGTTCTGCTAGTCACATTTTTTTCTCTGGCATTAAAAACTTACACAAGATAGGGACAACTTTTCATAAAAATAGAAGCTGAATTGACTTATTTGTAAAATTGATATGTATTTTCATGTTCTGCCTGTAATGATTAAACCTTTTAAAAATTGATACACAGTAGAAATCTCCATGGAAGGTAGACTTGGTGCCTAATGCATGTTTCTTTCTCTCTTTTTTTTTTTTTTTTTTTTTTTTATTTGAGACTGAGTCTCACTCTGTTCCCCAGGCTGGAGTTCAGTGGCACCACCTCAGGTCTCTGTAACCTCCACCTCTCAGGCTCAAGCAGTTCTCATGCCTCAGCCTCCCAAGTAGCTGGGACTACAGACACATGCCACCACACCCAGCTAATTTTTATATTTTTGGTAGAAATGGTGTTTCTCGATGTTAGCCAGGCTGGTCTCAAACTCCTGGCCTCAAGTGATCCACACATCTTGGCCTCTCAAAGTGCTGGGCTTACAAGTGTGAGCCATCACACCTTGTCCCAATATGTTTCTGACTTGCGTGAATGATTACATTTTCTTGCTGGGAGGGTTTCCTTGAAGTATTCCCAGATAGTACTCAGAAGGTTCTGTAGGATTCATTTGTTCTTTTGTCTCTTTGAAGTTGCTCAGCCAGCAAATATTTTAATAAGCCTTTGTGATTCCCAAAGCTTACCAACCACCTTTGGAGAATTTATCTAAACAAATCGGATTGGCACCCTCCCAATGCCAAGCCAGTCCCTTGAGCCCCTCTCACTAATGAGAACTTTAAAACTGCTTGTCGCCAGCATGCAATGAATTGATCTGCATGTTAATCTTGACTTTTGATCCTTTGTGGATTAAAAATTAGCATGGCCTCAAATGAATTTCCACTCTTGGCAATCTTGGAATTAAAATGAAACTCTGTCTTCATAAATCCTAATTCTGCAAATTGCCTACTTCAACATTACAGTTTTTTAACTCTGTCTACATATTGTTGCACATAACACTTTAGAACTCCTTTATCTGAATTAATAACCCAGTTGGTCCTGATAGCATCCTTGAATTATGGCCTTTTAAAGTCTTTTTTAAATTATTTATGTTGAGTCTTAGAGCAGAGAGAAGAAGGCATTTCCATCACTACCTGGTAAGGAGTTAAGGAAGGGAGTTTAACTGTACTGCCAATTAACAAATGTACATATTAAAATTCCCACTGACTGCAGTAACCATTTTTATTTTTTGGTATAAACTTTTTTGTCCGATTTTCATTTATGTCCTTCAAATGTATGGAATACTGGCAGTAAGCCAACTAAGTTTTGCTGATAGACCAACAAATGCTGTCAAAATTATTTTTGACCCACAGGCATGTTTTCTCTATGAATTGCCTATGTTTATTAAGCCTGAATGGCATTCATCAAAAACCCAAAACCCACCGCACTGCAATGATTTTCTTTTTAAAATATGTTTGTGTGATTTCTTCAGGCAAATACCCATAACCTTTTATTTGATAAAAGGCTGTAAGTTTAAAAGTATTGGTTTGGAGCAAAATGGATTAGACTTCTGTCCAGGGTTTGGCTATTTGTTACTTATTTTACTTGCAAGAGAAGCATAACTGTCTCTTTTAAAAAGAGTCTGTAAACCTATGGTGTACTTAATAATAATTCAATTCAGCTATCCCTTGGACACTGTGGAGGCCCACCCTTTTTTGGGGGGGAGGGGCAGAGTCTTGCTCTGTCATGAGGCTGGAGTGCGGTGTCACCTTCTTGGCTCAGTGCAACCTTCACCTCTTGGGTTCAAGTGATTCTTCTGCTTCACCCTCCCTAGTAACTGGGACTACAGGCACACACCACCACAACCAATTTTTGTATTTTTAGTAGAGACAGGAATTTACCATGTTGGCAAGGATGGTGTCTTGACCTCGTGATCAACGGGCCTCAGCCTCCCAAAGTGCTGGGATTACAGGCATGAGCCACCTCACCCAGCTAGGTTCACTCTTTTCCCCTGGATGTAACTTACAAATCTGGCAGAACTAGGCTCCTTTTAGCCCGATTTCTCCCCCAAATACTGGGGCTCACACTTTCCCTCCTGACGTCATAGAAAGGGCACTCTTCACTCCTGCTCCTTTTTTCCCACATAGCTCCTGACACACAGCATATGGTCACTGATGTCTTTTCCCCACCTCAGCATAGAACAGTGAGAGATAGAAGGAGTGCAGCATGCCAGATGATTAGGGACAACTCCTATTTGAGCAAGAGCAGATGTTGACATTACTGGGGACAGATCTCCTCCATTTCCCCCAGCATTAACAACGAGATGATTGTGTAGCAAAAGAAGGGATGAAAAGCAGATGCCTAGAGAGGAGATGGTAGTGGCCGCCCTTGCAGAGCCTGCCAAATCGTCTTCACCGTCGTGCGCTCTGAAACCAAAGAGGAATTGAGCTGTGTGCAAAAGCGAATTAGACACCATATTCTAACTCCTCTAGTATTCCTAACTGGGCCCATCTAAGGGGCTTTTATTATCCCACCTGTCCAGAAGGCTGCTGAGGATTAGGCCAGCACTTTCCTTGATGCAAGTGCTTGGCCACCATTTTCCTGGGCTGGGCCTTAAAGTCCAGGGTGTGTCAAGGGAGGCAGAAACCAAAGACTTATGCCTCCAGTGGTCCCTTGATCGGAATTAGTACTCAGCAAAGTAAGTAGAATGTGCTCTGTTCTGATACATAAACCAAATACAGTATGATTTAAATAGGAAATGAGATTTTTTGCAAGACTAAGTACTCACTGAATGCTTTAGTGTATGCACTAAATCTTAAATCGCATGGGATATGAGAAACTAACTGGGAAAACTAGCTCTCACTGAAGCATTTAGCCAGGAAAAAACCCTCAGAATGTGTTTCTTATTTTCCTATTAGCATCCATTCAACAGCTGGGCTGTTACTACCCCATGTAGAGTGATACTTTCCACGCATTTGCGTGCCTGAAAGTTGGAACCAACAGAGTGACAGTACTGCCTTTAACTGATTTCTTTTGTTTTCTCTTTTAGCAAATGTCCCCAGCAGGCCACAGGTAAGAGTTAATGGGTTGATTGGCTCCATGTTACTGATCCCAACCTAGAGTAAGTAGATTATCCACCAGTGATTTTTTACTCCTACTTAATTCTCCATGTAAGTAAGTAAACTTTCTTGACATTTAAATGTTAGTTGATTCTGTTCAGCAGTTTATCAGTCTGGGGGTGGGCTTGGGAGCCACTAGATACTGAAAATACCATGTGTTTATCCTTTGTGTTCTAACAGCTTAATGACATCCTAATGTGCTACATGAAGTCACTCTAGATAGATTTGGCCACCACTGCTCTCTCAAATGTCTACTTAAGGTGGCTATCACAAAACATTGACCTAAAAAGAAAAATGGCACCACAGAGATGGTTTTGTTGCTTTGAGGGGAAAAATATTTCAATTTTTTACTTAAAATTTTGCTGAGAACTGTTGGCAGCTGTAGCCTTATGCCTTTCAGTATTTTCTATAAACCAGAAAGTGTCTGAGAACAGGTCTCAGTTTAGAGGTTTACTTTGCCACGGTTGAGGACACACCCGCGAGAAAGAGACAAGTTACAGTAGGATTTGTAGTGTGTGTGTGTGTGTGTGTGTGTGTCTGTCTGTGTTTTCCAGAAAGAATTTTGAGAACTTCAATATTTGAAAAGGAAAGAGCAGGCAGGAGCTGGTAGAGAAACAGTCAATTATGCATTCGTCTCATGCTTAGTAAATCTGCATTTTATATAAGATAAAGTATGTCTAGAGTAGAAGAAGCAGTCAAATACACATTTTTCTGAGGGTGGGCGGAGAGATGACTTCTAGACCTGTCTTTGTCCTGTAAAGATAAGCTGTTAATTCACATTGTCAGGGTGAAATTCAACAGAACTCTGTTTTAGGGTAAAGATTTCGGGGCCCATAGGAATTTCCTTGTGAGCAATTTGTGAGCGAGATCACTGGCCTTCTCTCTATGCAACTGTCTGTTTAGGAAGGTGGTTTTGTGTGACTCAGCTGCCACACTTACTTTACATAGTGAGTTAGGGATCCTGAGATTTTGTTTTCCATTCCCATTTTCTTATCACATCCTTTTAGTAATAATGTGCCACAAAGCCAGGGTACCTTTGGAGAACATTTTCTTTCATGAACTTGTTTACTAGTCTTTTTGAAACAATGAAACCTCTGAATGATTGTCTTATTGGCAAGAAAGGCTGGGGATCTTAACTAAAAGACAGGAGTATGTGAAGTAGACGGTGTGGTGAGAGCTGTGGGTGTTCCCTTCTGCTTACTTCTGTTGTCTGAGTGAATTGGAAGCTGGGACTTTAGCAGGGAGTGAGGTTGGGGAGGAGGTGTCAGAGGTGTGAGGAGAGACTGGAGGATGTGTGATAGCTTCTTGGAGAACAGAAGAGCAGATGGCCTGGGAAATAGAGTGTGACTACAACCAGCATTAAAGGTGCCACTCATGAATTTCACATGAGGCCATTCTGCAGAGTTGTAAGTTGCCCCCTAGTCATATTCAAGTTCATGAGCACAGGCACCAGAGTGGGCCGAGTATTGCATTTAAAAAGTTGAGGTTGGGGTTTGGCAAAGTAAGTACAATAATTCAAGGGATGAGCAAAGACGTGATTATCATAATTGAACTAGATGCTTAAGCTCATTAGCGAGAGGAATGAGGAAATGTCCAGTGTGGGAGATAGAAATAAAGATGGGAGGATCAATGGATCCTATTATCAAAGGATGGATAAATTTGCAGTTGTAGGGGAAGCAAGCTGTGAAGGTACAGGTGGTTGTCAGAAGTTGTGTTGAATGATATTGAAATCAGAGGGGTTGCAAGTATTAGTAATGGTCCATATTTGGACATTTGTGTGAATGGCTAAGAAAGGTGGAGGACAGGACCTTTGAAAGAAGAGCTCAAAGAACCGAGAATCCAGAGTGTTAGAAGAATCATCTCCATGGGTGTTGAAATCACTAACATTTAAAAATAGCTTTAGAGTGGGTGACATTGAGCCATTTTTTTTTTCTTTACTTCAAGAAGTGAAGGAACATGACCCACGGAATCAGTAGATTACTGCATTATGGATTGTTATAGTCCAATGACATGAGATTCAAAGCTGAGTATTTTCAGGGAGAAAAGAAAAAAGATACCCCAAAGACCTCAATGAGGACCCAGAAAAAGACTTATGTAGCGTGTGACTAATTTGGGGAGGGTGGGCAGGGGAAGTACTATGTGAGAGGGTTATGAGGGAAGCTGTGTCTTCAGGTAGATGCAAATACTGATTCAAGCAAGTAGATGCAGGCAACATTCAGAGAAGGGTCTGGGAACATGGGTTTTGTGGATTGTGGGCCACATGACCTAATAGGACAGGTTTCAAGAGCCAGGAAGGGTGGGGCATGGGGACACAAAAAGGGGTATGCAGATCTTTGTATGACCAGTATAAATACAGGTAATAGAAGGGTGACCAGGAGTCTGGAGCTTTTTATGGTGACCCATTCAAATAAAGGATAAAGGGTGTGATGAGGTTAGTCCTGATGGTCCTCAGGTAGAATGAGGCTGTGAGTGACAAAGGCAAGGAAAAAAGGGAGAATCTTTTAAAATCTTCAGATACTTATGATAATACAAGTGCTCAGAATTTAAAGCAGGAAATGATCTTCAGAGGCCTTCTCCTTCTACTCCATTTTTAGATTTTAGAAATTGAGTTTACATAGAGCTAAATGTTTCCTGGTTATACAGCAACCTAATGGATGGAGCAAACATCTGACTCAATACAGGAGGCCTCTTTCCCATTTTCTTCCTTCCCTCTCCATTTATTTTTTGTTCTTTGCTTTCCTCGTCAGCATTTTCCTTCTCTTCTCTTTTCTTCGTTTTTTGTGTCTTGGGTCAAATGGAAATTCATGAAAGTATATATTTTCAGCTGGAGGGTTGAGCTAATATGTACATAGCATGATCTTAAATTTTTAGAATCCTGACACCTAAAATGAGAAGTATTATGTGTCTAATTAATAGAAATATCTAATTCTCAAGGGTAATGGAGTACATAGACATAATTCAAACATCCTCTTGGCTTTATATTCAACATGATTCAGCACCAGAGTTTCAGTTATCAATATTAATATGAAACAAAAAGTTCCTCTCCCATATAGAGTTAATCTCTCCCCTTCTCTGTCCTCAAACTACTTTGAATTTACTGTGGTTGGCACTTACCTCATATTAGAATTGAATGAGGCTGCCTGGCTGAGATATCTTTCACACCTGCTTCCCAAGAGAGCCTCACCTCAGTACAATGCCTGGAACCCATCAGCGTTTGCTGAATTTTTGCTCCCTCTAACATGGCAATCAGATGTTCAAAATGGAGAAGCAAGTATCTGAAGAATCCAAATTTGAATAGTCATGGAGAATAGGCTCTAGGCCAGAGTCAAATGAGTTTGCTGCTTTCAGCATACTGGGAAGACGAGGGGCTCCATGGGCAGCTTTTCTAGCAGCTTCATTAGAAACCTGCTTCTGGGGAACAGGACTTTATGCTAAAGCCTCCCATAAAATAAGGTGTAAAGATAGATGGAGTATCTTTCCTGAGAGTCCAGAAAGGCCTTTCATGATTTATGAGGCATGGTCCAATTTGGATGATTTCATTTTACAGAGAATTGAACATTTTCTTCTAATCTCAAAATCCTTCTAGAAGACCAAATGTTTGACCCTCCGTTCTAAAGGTTAATACCACTTCCATGAGTATGGCCTGGATTTATATTATTTCTGGCCTGGGACATTTAACTTTAACTGGCACCACTGCACACCTTTGGATTATGATTTCTGCCTTCTCTTCCTCATCTCTGGACTCCAGCTTGGGACTGAGATGGGTTGGCTTTGTTAGGATACCTCCTCTACAGATGACCCCCACAGTCCCCCAGGAAGACATGGGACATTTTCACTAGTCTCATTCATTCACCATTGATACCTCCAGCAGAAAGAAGTGAAGTCCTCTCAATTTTAACTTAGCTTCCAGCCTGGTCAAGACAAAAGACTTCCAGGCTTCCCTCTAAATCAGCTGCAGTGATGGAAAGCAGACTAGGTTACTTCAGCATGAGAGGGAGGGACCTCATTACAGGAAGCAAAAGTCATGTTAGAAATGCATGCTTGATCCTCAGTGCTGAAAAGAAGAACTAGAACTCAGATAAAGAATTTTCTCAGCAAGGCAATTTACTTTTGTAGAAGGATGTGTCTCACGGATGGCCCAATGGCGAGAGCACACCTGAACAGGGGAGAGGAAGGGGTTCTTATCCCTGATGCAGGTAGCCCCTAATCCTGTGTTGTTCCCCTATTGGCTAGGGTTAGACCACACTACTAAGCTGAACCCAGTTGGCGAAGTTGAAAAGGGCAGGAATGCAGCTACCCTGGTAGGAAGGCCAGAAGATCAGTTTCAGCAGGAGTAGCCATTGCAATGGCAGGGGTAATTCACAGAGTGGGTAGCAGATGTGGAATGTGGGCTCTGTAGATAAGGACTGGTGGGAAGGTTGTTTACCAGGGCCAGGGGAACACGGAGAATAAGGAAGTCTAGCCTTGAAAGCAGGGAACAAAGGACAAGGAAACTTCAGCTAGCTAAACCTTTGAAGAAGAATCTCCTACTGTATTTAACAGTCACATAGGAGTTAAGACACCTTCTGAAAGAAGCACTTTTATTTCCTTGAAGAATTGACAGATCTCTGCTACGTGTAATGTTTTATGCAATTGTTTGACAGTGCTATTTTCCCTTCCCACAGGCAATGTGAAGTATTCATCTGGTCAACCAATGTTTCCTGATGTACAGTGTTGTCCTTTTCAGCAAACACCAATTCCAAATTCCATTTGATCAGAAGCTCCATGGCTCCTTCACCCACAGTGTTGAGTGGTGACTGTGTGTTCTACTGAAAGAGTAAAACACTGACTATCCAAAGAGAAATGGATATTTTGTTTTTATAATAACCATATATTATTGTTTTCTTCTTCCCTTTCTATGCAACTGTAAATTAATGAACAGAGAGGTATTTGGAAATGGTAATACGTTTGTCACAGATTTCTATAATGTATACAGCATTGGGAAAGTGGGTGGGGGCTTTCTAATATGATACCGTCTTTTTAATAACCATGACAAAATTTACATAAGAATTAGAAGACCACTTTACATTTTTACATTCCTTCTGCTGTTCATATTAACCTTGCACAATAACTTCATTATTTCTTTGACTCTTTTACCACACTGTTTTGGTTATTTATAGTTAATCAGCCATATAACCAAATAGATCCCATATATTTATTTCCATGATTTGGCCATATTAATAAATTCATAAATTTCAATCAAATATATATTTTTACCTATGGTTTAAGCTACAGCCCTGTGTATGCTGTTTAAATTTGCTTCTCATTGCCCACTTACTTCTTTCGTGACCACTTGGATAACCGTAATAAAAATCCTATGGGCCTAAATGGCATTTCTGCTGGGATATTTTTTCCTGTGTTTTATTCTTTTTTTTGTATAAGTAGGACTTAATTATTTATTTTATGTCTTAATCTATTTGATAAAAAAGACTCCATTATAATAATCTCAAAGATTATTTTACCAAAGTTTGCCCATTTAAGCATGTTTTCATTTTGACACAGAAACAAAACTTGGTACAACCTTACTTAGTTCCCACATCTTGATTTTCACCATCACATGCACAGCAGACCTTACCTATTGTGATACCAGAATGCACCACTGTCTTTAGTTCCCTTCAAAGAGAATTTTATTGTTGTTTTATGTTTTCAAGTCCTTAATAATTCTTGAAACTCCTGTTTTCTTACTGAAAGCAGACACACATTTAGTGCATGGCTTATTTTACCTTTTGGGTAAAAGAGCAGATGTTTTTATACCATTCACGTAATCAATATATTTGGAAAGAATGTTTATCAAAAGTCTATGTCACTGCTTCTACAGAAGAATGAAATTAATGCTTTGATGATGGTACCTCCACCTATATGTTTGAGTGCATTCAATTAAGTATTTTGGTTCAACTTCTGATTTAACATTTTATTGATTCAGTTTAAACATGTTACTTAATTACCAAATGCAGAGAAACCAAAATACAAGTGAAAATAATGTGTTTTGACTCCAACATATGTGCATTTAAAACATAAAGACATTTTTTAACTTTGAGTTCTCTTTTTCTTGGATCTGGCCAGAAGGAGGCTTAAAGTTAGAAATTGCTATTATTTTAGAATAGGTTGGGTGGGTTGGGGGGCAAGGGTGTCTATTTGCAGCAGAGATATTTTGAAAAGAAGAAAATTGTTTTATATAAAAGGAAAGCCATGACCACCTTTCTACCTCAGATCCATCTTCCTTCATTACATTGGAAATTGCTTTATGCTGCTGCAGTCTGCAAAGTCTAGAGCTTTTATCAGGCCATGTCATACCCAAGAAAGCACCTGCTTAAAGAAAACAACTCCCTGGACTCTGATCTCCATGTTGTAGATTTGGTGTCTTCCTTTTCTTACTTTAAAAAGTCATGTGTTAATTTTTTTACTGCCTGTGTTTGTAAGCCAAGTGTCCTCTATCTGCTATTAAGGAAAAGCTACATAAAACACTACATTGTAACCTTCTAAGTAACAATAAATAAAAAGAAATATATTGCAGTAACAACAATGGGAAGTAAGTATGTATTTCTTTTGAAATATGTGGTAAAGAACTAATCACAGACTATCATCTAATCTGGTTACATATTGTATTTTTCATCCTGAATAAAAGTAATTTCAACACAAGATGACTTTGATATTTTTCGGCTGGTTCACTGATAGAATCTGGGCTTTGAATGCACATTTATGGAAATAAGAGAGAGAGCCTGTATCCTGATACATCTACGCATTTTCCTGCAATTTCTCTCATACGCACTAACCGTCTCCCGTTGCTCTCATTCTCTCTCTCTTCCCCATCTGTTACACATACATATAATTATATGATTCTCTTTCTTACAGGTAAAAGGTTTATTGATAGAGAAAAGTAATATTGGATATAAAAATGTGTACATAAAACCTATTGAGTGTTTTAATAACTAGATGCTATTGACATTGAGTTCTTTTCAAATCTACTTTTAGTTTCATGCTCTTAAATACTGTGCTTTTTATCCATGTGCTGGACTTTAGCCACTCTAGTAGGTTTAATCAATTTCTGAAGCCATTCAGTGGGAAACAATGTCGAGAATCACATTGCTTGATTCTAATATTAAAAGCTATCTATGAAATAGAAGAATCATTTAAAATATAATTTGTTAAAAAGAAAACTGATACATTCTGATGAACAAACATTTTAAACATCCTGTCTACCACTAAGTAATGCTGACATTAAGCATTCCTGAGAAAACACTTGATTCCCAGCAACTTGTTGAGCAGGTCGCTGAAAATAGAAGTGAGAACAAATGAACAAGTTTTGCTTTCATACTGCTGTGGTTTGACTGTGTCACCCACAGTTTGTGTGTTGAAAATTTAATCCCCAATTCCATAGTGTTGAGGGGTGGGACCTTGAAGAAGCGATTGGATCATGAGGGCAGAGGCTGTAAATGGATTAATGTCATCACAGAAGTGTGTTTGCTATCTCCAGTGGTTTTGTTACAAAAGCACATTGGATTCTCTCACTTTCTTAGGTATGCTGTCTGCTCTGTCACCTTCCACCATGGGTTAACACAGCAAGACAGGCCTTATCAGATGCTGGCACCTTAATATTGAACTTCCTAGCCTCCAGAACTCTGAGAAATTTCTTTTCTTTGTAAATTCCCCAGTCTGTTGTATTCTGGTACAGCAACACAAAATTGACTAATACATATACTGTGCCTTCAGATTATATATCATGTATATATATATATATATATATATATAACACACATATATATATGTATATATACACATGCTATAATCAAGGCTCATTATACTATATATACTGTGAAAGCACAGATAGATGACTGATAGATAATCTTTGTGGTTTTCTCTTGAGTATCTTTTCTCACACCCACATTCACTATTACAGTATGCCAGCTTTTTCAGAGGCCTTTCTAAATTCATTAGTGGAGAATTTAATGATAATACAGTAAACCACCACTAACACTACTGCTTAAACCTATAAATAGGGTCCAAAAGCTTCACTGACATATAATGTCAGCTTGTGTTTTTGTGAGGTTAAGTGACCACAATGAGGCTGCTACAGAGAGCAGGAATTAATTACAATTACATTGCATCCACTGCCTGTGGTATCAGTTATCTATTGCCACAGTCGGCTGCATGGGAGCCATAAAACCTTAATAATAAGCATTTGTTTAGCTCGTGGGATGTGGGGTTCAACTACTCTGGGAAGACTCTTCTGATCTCAGTTAGACTTGCTCATACATTTGTGACCATCTTTGGATCACCTGAGGGCTCTGCTGATCTTGGCTGGGTTGCACTCAGGTCTAGGGGCTGATTGGCTGTTGACCAGTGTGGCATGGTTAGCCTAGGATGACTGTGCACACTTGGATGAGTTCCTTGATCCACTAGCAGGCTAACCTAGGGATGTTCTCATGCAATGGCAGAAGTATGGACATGCAGAAGGAGGCCTTTGTTGAAAACTGGCACATCTTTACATCCGCCAAATTCTGTTGGTCAAAGCAAATTACAAGGCTTGGTATGGGGAATACATTCCATGTCTTTACTGAGAGAAACTGCAAAAGTCAATGACAAAGGATAGGTATAGCTGCAGAGAGCACAAAGAATTGGTGGCCATTAGGTTTCACTATGCAAACTTAAAGATAGGCAAAGCAGAGAACATGGAGCCAGAATATAACCTATCCATTTCCTTAGGCTTCATGCCCACTACTTCAGTGGAAGGAAAAGGCAGTAGTCTCTTTACAGAGCCTTTTAAAACAAAAATCAAGAAGATCAGTCCTTTCACTCCAAGCTAACAAAGCAATTTTAAAAGAAAAAAACAAGTAGGAAAATTTAGCATTCCTGTGTCTAAAGTCCTAAGAGAAGGAGAAGACCTCAGAACTGATAGTAAAATTAGGAAAAATAAAAACAGGAAAGAAAAAAAACCTAGGTGAGAAATGGAATAAAGATGTTACAATCTGTCCAGATGAACCATTGTTCTGATTTAATTGTTAAAAATTTTTAGCTGTAAGAACACACAATATGTAAGAGGCTCTTCACTTTGACCAAATCAGTAGGACTAGGGCACATGTGATACAGTGCCCCTCCCAAGCACTTGTTTAGAAACATGCAACTTATTTGCACTTTGTATAAACTTACAGACTTAGCTCTAATCTCTCATTTTGGAGGCCTTCAAATTGTGGCATATTTTAGAATATTTACAGTTGACACATATGCTTAAATTCAGATATTCTTTTAGAAACAGCTTCTTTTTTTGGTAGTTTTGAATTTTGTGGGTAATTGGGAGAAATGAACTGACAATTTGCCTTCAGCTTAGCTCTGTCCTCAGACCAGAAATCACAAATTTTGAATTTGTAATTGTATTAGAGTTCAGAGAAACAGAACCAATAGGATTGATATAGGTATGTGGAAAGAGATTGATTATGAAATATTGGCTGACATGGATGTGGAAGCTGAGAAGTCCCACCATCTGTTGTCTGCAAGCTGGAAGCCCAGGAAACCTGGTGGTGAAGTAAAGTCCAAACCCAAAAACCTGAGAACTAGGGGAACCGATGATGTAAGTCCCAATCTCAGCCCAAAGGCCTGAGAACCAGGAGTGCTGATGTCTAAAGGCAGGAGAAGATGGGCTTCCAGGCTCTCACAGGAGGACCTAATCTGCCCTTCCCCCAACCGTTTTGTTCTATTCCAGTCCTCAGTGGACTGGATGATGCTTTCATATTGGTTAGGGCAATCTTCTTCACTCAGTGTAACAATTCAAATGCTAATCTCTTACACAAACATCCTCACAGACATACCCAGAAATAACATTTTATTATCTGGGCATCCCTTACCCCAGTCAAGTTGACATATAAAGTTAACCATCATAATAATTAAATGAGAAGAGTTCCTAGGTTGCCATGGGATGTAATTACACTTATTCCTTGATATTTTCTATGGCCATTTTTTAAAAATATTAAAATACTGATTTTTAAATGTTTTGTTTCTTGACCTAATTAAGAATAGGAATTTCCTGGCTTCTGCTGTAACTGAATAAAGCATTATCGAAGGCCAAGCATGGTGACTTATCCCTGTAATCTCAGCACTTTGGGAGGCTGAGGCAGGAGGACCACTTGGGACTGGGAGTTCCAGACCAACCTGTGCAACATAGTGAAGCCCCTATCTCTACAAAAAATAATAATAATAATAAGTAGGCAGGTGTGGTGGTATGTGCCTATAGTCCTACCTACTCAGGAGGCTGAGGTGGGAGGATTGCCTGATCCCAGTAGTTTGAAGTTACAATGAGCTGTGATTGCACCACTGCATTCTAGTCTGGTTGACAGAGCAAGACCCTATCTCTAAAAATAATAATAATAATAACATATTATCCAGTTGGAATGTGACTACCTTGTAATAAATAGAACTATAAGCACCATTTATCCAACCCCTCTTTTATTTTGAAGACCGGGCTCTTTGCATGCAGGTAAAAGGTTACACACATTTCTCTTCAGATTTTTTTTTTTTTAAGGGAGGGAAGCATCACAACTGGGGTCTGTTGGGGGGACTAGGGGAGGGACAGGGGGGTAGGGAGTTGGAGAGGGATAACATGGGGAGAAATGTCAGATACAGGTGATGGGGATGGAGGCAGCAAACCACATTGCCATGTGTGTACCTATGCAACAATCCTGCATGTTCTTCACATGTACCCCAGAACCTAAAGTGCAATAAAAATATATATATAAATAAATTTAAAAAAAAAAACAAAAAAGGAACAATGCTCTAGATTTTAACAACCTATTTTAAATATTTTATAACTCTATTGCTTTAGTGTTTTGTAAAACCTTGTACTAATTCTTAAATTTATTTCTCATAATACTGATAACAAAAGGAATCCTATCTAGCCATTACTGGATATGTGCCCTGTGAACATGAATGAATTCTTGAGATTAGTTATCAAGTATTGATTCTCTTTAGTTTTATCACCACCTATAGATAAATTAAGTGGAGTTCCTGAATCAGAACAGCTTAGGACCAAATCCACATGTACCAGGACACCAGAGTATTTGTCACTGTATTTGGCCTAGCCTCGGAGACTAATTATTTGTTATTTTAACCTTAACTCGTTTTGCAAGGTTAAACACAGCTGTGTGTTAGAGCAGTAAATCGTAGTCCTCACAGCACCCACCTCAGAATCATCTGGAGTCTGGGTAGACTCTCCCCAAAAAAACTGAATATGCAGCTCCGCAGACCATTCCCAGGAACCTGTGTTAGATATGTCTGCTGGTTCAAGACAAATGCCACCAAAACAAGCTAATGATGGTACAAAGCTGTGCTTGTGTGTGTGTGTGTGACAGAGTCCCACCCTGTAGCTCAGGCTGGAGTGCAATGGTGCAATCTCAGCTCACTGCTGCAACCTCCAACTCCCGGGTTCAAGTAATTCTCTTGCCTCAACCTCCAGAGTGGCTGGGATTACAGGTGTCTGCCATCACACCTGGCTAATTTTGTAGCTCAGCTGCTAAGGAAATGTTTAGCCATGTTGGCCAGGCAGACCTCGAATTCCTGACCTCAGGTGATCTGTTTGCCTTGGCCTCCCAAAGTGCTGGGATTACAGGCGTGAGTCACCTCGCCTGGCCAAAGCTGCGCTATTTTTAAAAGCCGTGAGAGAACAGCCCCTGACAGTTTTTGTGGCCATCCCAGAGGGGAAACAGCTTGATCAGGATTGCATAAGGAGAATGCTATAATAGTTGAAGATTGTGGACATGGCAAGGCAAAGATTTTGAGGTAAGGATTTTGAAGAGTCTTGGGGAAAATAGCTGTTTGATGCTATTTATTGAAGGATGTAACAGTTTGATGTTCACATAAATGAAGTTTTAGAAAATTTTTGGAACAGATAATCAAGTTGTAATATACTCACGGTCTTGAAGACAGAGGAGTATCAAAGCTATGTTAGTGAAGATTGTGATTCGTAAAGTCATGACAATGTAGAGAAAGCTGCACGGGTGTAAGATGCTTTTGGTTCTCAGCTTCCTCAGCCTGAGCGAAAGGATAAATCATTAATATTTGAAGGCAGGATCAAGCCACACCTTCACTGCAATTTGCTGTGTCATGATTGCATATTACATTCCCAGGATGGTCTTTCAACCACTGTGTCAAGTTTTCCTGTTCTTTTTGTTGGATGATCATTTGTTGGGCCGTTACATGGGACAATGGCTGCAGAATATGCAGAATGCTGGGGATCACAAATCCGAGTGCTGCAACCCAGAAAAAGAGCTGCTATAAAAAAGAGAAATAGATCTGCTGATTAAGGCGGCTCTGTTCTCAACCACCACGTGCTCAATTTCATAAACCTCTCAGGCCAGGGCTTCTATAGCCTTGGTGATATTGTCTAACTCTCCTGCTAGTATATGAAATATAGTAGGTATGATTCTCTCAACTTTTTGGACTTCTTATAAAGCATGAAATGAATCTTGAGAAGAAAGTAATCCAGAATGCTCCTTGAATTGTTATGGCTCCAAATCAAGTCAAAATTTTTATCCTTCTTGAAATGTTATCTAACAATCTCTTTGTCCAGGAAAAAAACTGATTGGGCAAAATATATTCTGAGTGATGTCAGAGACTATCCAGAAAGTGGGCATCTGTTTAATAACACAAGGGGCCCCTAATCAAGGCAATAGCCAAAAATCCACTATTTGTCACTGGGGGACCATCCAATAATATCTCTCTCTTTTTGCCAAAATATCCCTATGAAACAAGGTTGAACCCTTGCCAAGCAATTTTGAACAATTTTTACACAAGTCATCAAAAGTGGCATGACACCAGGCAATGAAATTTGTAGTATTGATATCATTAGATAGAGGGAAAGTATGCCTTTTAAGAGCTGGGAAATTAAGACAGACTCCACGTATACACCCTCTGTTTCCAAGCTCTATTTCTGTGAAAGTTCAGTGAAAAAGACTAGCTTTCATAAAAGTTTCCAGAATATAGTCTTGGTGGGGGTAGAAACCAACTTTTCTGGGTATAATGTTGATATGGCTTGGCTCTATATCCTCAACCAAATCTCACTTTGAATTGTAATAATCCCCACAGGCCAAGGGCAGGGCCAGGTGGAGATAATTGACTCATAAAGACGGTTTCCCCCACACTGTATCTGGCCTTGAATTGTAATAATCCCCACAGGCCAAGGGCAGGGCCAGGTGGAGATAATTGATTCATAAAGACGGTTTCCCCCACACTGTATCTGGCCTTGAATTGTAATAATCCCCACATGTCAAGGGCAGGGCCAGGTGGAGA
>NW_022436946.1:5363110-5375465 GCF_009761245.1 Sapajus apella | reverse complement strand
GGTTTCCCCCACACTGTATCTGGCCTTGAATTGTAATAATCCCCACATGTCAAGGGCAGGGCCAGGTGGAGATAATTGACTCATAATGATGATTTCCCCCACGCTGTTCTCATGATACTGAATAAGTCTCGAGAGATCTGATGGTTTTACAAATGGAAGTTCCCCTGCACAAGCTCTCTTGCTTACCACCATGTAAGATGTTACTTTGCCTCTCTTTTGCCTTCTTCCAGGATTGTGAGGCCTCTCCCAGCCATGTGGAACTGTGAGTCCATTAAACCTCTTTCCTTTATTAATTACCCAGTCTCAGGGATGTCTTTATTAGCAGCATGAGAACAGGCTAATATAATAAATTGATACCAGGAGTGGTTCTAGAGAAACAGAATTTTAAGAATGAATTTATTTAGTTGGTTTTGGGGTTTCTGAAGGGGGCTGCTTAATATTATTAGATCCAAAAATGCTAAGGACTCTACTTCCCACAGTATGGAAAACACTGATAGTTCTTGGAATGAACTGTTTAGAGGGTTATGCAAAATAAATACATTCAATACTCCTAATTCACTGCTTGTGAGAGGCAAGGAGTTTAGTGACTCTATACATAATACATTTGACTGTACGTGGAGAACCAACGAACATAATGAAGTTGGTTGGTTGCTCATAAGTTCACTAGCCAAAGTGATGATGGAAAATGATGAACTCAGGGATTCCAACTCCCAGTTCCAGAAACACATACTGAGCCTCAAATCTGCTAAGACTGCCCTGCATTGTCTTATCTCCTCTAGAGAAAGAGCTGAAATTGTGGGAAATCAGACATAAGCTGTGAGTGGCTGACCTGCAAAGAAAGGGGCATGCACAGCCTCGTGGCCAGATGTCTACTGTTAAAGTGAGTGTCAACTTATTGGATTGAATTATGTAAAGTCTTGTTCCTGGGTGTGTCCGTGAGGGTGTGGCCAAAGAAGATTAACATTTGAGTCAATGGACTGGGAGAGACAGACCCACCCTCATTCTAGGTGGGCGCCATGTAATCAGCTGCCAGCATGAAAACAGGAAAGGAAAGTGTAGACTGGCTAAGTCTTCTAGCCTCCATCTTTCTCCCATGCTGGATGCTTCCTGCCCTTGAACATCAGACTCCAAGTTCTTCAGCTTTTGGACTCTTGGACTTAGACCAGTGATTTGCCAGGGGCTCTCTGGCCTCTGGCCACAGACTGAAGCCTGCATTATCGGATTCTCTACCTTTGAGGTTTTGGGACTTGGACTGGCTCCCCAGCTCCCCAGCTCCTCAGTTTGCAGACGGCCTATTGTGGGATTTCACCTTGTGATCATGTGAGTCAATTCTCCTAACAAACTTCCTTTCATATATACATTTGTCTTGTTAGTTCTGTCACTCTAGAGAACTCTGACTAATACTAATATGATAAGGGTTTTAGTTTTCTAGTGATCAGTCCTGTTGCGGTATTTGCATCTAAAAAGTTACTAATTGTTGAATCCAGGTACCTAAGAAATCAACTAACTCATTACAAAGCAATGATATGAAGGGAAGCAGAATATTTCCCAAAGGGATCATGCATAAGTAAAACTGCACATTTGGTCGTATGCCAATTCTCAAGGAAATTCTAGCTAGATATTGAACTTAGACCTAGGAGTGACTAAGAATACAAAAAAACCAATAATATAAATAAATGCTTTATAGATAACATAGTTCAAGGCAAACTTAGACAAGCAAAAGAGGAAACAAGATAGCTAGGAAAATAACAAAACAATTCATTTTAAAGCATAATATTCAGTGGCCTTGTTTCATTAATCCTGGGTGAATTCAGAAGTCTTGGTGGAAGCTATTTCCTCCTAAAGAGTGTTTATAGAGGTCAACTTGAGCTCTTCACAGGAGACTTCATCTTCCATTTCTAGGATGGTTTGTGCTTCTCTGAAAGATGTGGCTCCAAGAATAAACCCTTTGGATTTTCACTGTCCTGCTAATTGTTAACAGTACCTCAAGGGATTCCTTGCATCAAGGTTTCAGGGCTGTCTTTCTATATTACTTCTAGAGGACCCATTCTCTAGGTTTACTTCATGTAAAGATAACTTACGAGGAAGAAAGACAGCTTCCACCTGTTGATGATAAGACTAAGTATATTTGCATGAATCTGCAGCATTCTTTGGCCACAGCTGCTTGCAATTGTATGGACATATCCCTAAAGCCATATGGACAAATACACTTCTGAGTTAGTGGCAGAGCTTTTCAAAGCTCTTGCTAAGCCCCAGTAAAATGAGTTTTCCATCACTAAAATGATAGATAAATAATTCTCATATTTGGGAACACAAAATAGATTTTTTTTTTTTTTTTTTTTGGCTACTGTTGGAGCTATAAGGATCTGGCGAAAGGCTTCAATCCAACCACAAATTAACAAATATTGACCAGGACATGTTCAAAAGTCATCACAGGATGCATAGATAAGAAATCAATTTGGAAGGGTTCTGAGGGTTGGCTCTTGTCCTGTCTTTATGGCTTTTACTAGGATTGTGCTGTTGACGTATGAGTCATGTATCACAGGACCCTGACTATTTTGGTAAAGTTTCACCACTGTTGTTGATTGAGTGTAGATGCAAATATGTCCTTGCTAGGGTGGGTAATTTCATGTAAAATTTTGCAAACTTCCTTTGCTACTGAGGGCCATCCTTAGAGTGCCTGAAATCATCCCTGGGTATTTCCCAGTATCTGGATTTTCTTTACGCTGGAGTCAAATCATAATGTCCTGAAACAGCTTCTTTGAACATACCCAAAGACTTGGTTTCTTAGGGTAGGATCCAAGTGAAGGCTGCCTGAACTGCTTTTGTGTAAGTTCCTACCTCATAGCTACTGTTATTAAGAAGCATTAGCACACTCAAAATTCCTTTAATTTACTAAGCATTCTTGTTTGAGATTTCTACAAAAGTCAAGAACCCCTGTTTGTTTGGAAAGCCTTCCAAAATTGTGAACTACTCCAAAGCATGTCTACTGTCAGTGTGCATTTTAGTTCATTTATCTTTAGCTGACTGACAAGCTCTGATGAGGGCAGTAAATTTTACAACCTGGTAGATTTTGCTTCTACAAGGAGTCCTATTTTAGAAACAACGTGAGATCTGTTACAGTAGATACTACCTAATGTTATATTTTTGTTTAGTCTTTTTTTTTTTTTTTTTAAGATGGATTCTCACTCTGTTGCCCAGGCTGGAGTGCAGTGGTGCGGTCTTGGCTCACTATAACCTCTGCCTCCTAGGTTCAAAGCGATTCTCCTGCCTCAGCCTCCCATGTAGCTGGGACTATAGGCACACACCACCACACCCAGCTAAGTTTTTATATTTATTAAAGACAGAGTTTCACCGTGTTAGCCAGGATGGTCTTGATCTCCTGACCTCAAGATCCACCTGCCTTGGCGTCCCAAAGTGTTGAAATTACAGGCGTCAGCCACTGTGCCCAGCCTTTGTAGTCTTACGATATGGTCCATGGACAATGTTTAGTCAGTCTTAAGATATGGTCCATCAACAAACAAAACTAAATCTTGATGTTCTAATGTAGTTTCCCGCGTATCTATTCAGGGAATAGATTGTTTGAAAAGAGAAGTTAGGGCCGGGCGCGGTGGCTCAAGCCTGTAATCCCAGCACTTTGGGAGGCCGAGGCGGGTGGATCACGAGGTCAAGAGATCGAGACCATCCTGGTCAACATGGTGAAACCCCGTCTCTACTAAAAATACAAAAAATTAGCTGGGCATGGTGGCGTGTGCCTGTAATCCCAGCTACTCAGGGGGCTGGGGCAGGAGAATTGCCTGAACCCAGGAGGCGGAGGTTGCGGTGAGCCAAGATCGCGCCATTGCACTCCAGCATGGGTAACAAGAGCGAAACTCTGTCCCCCAAAAAAAAAAAAAAAAAAAAAAAGAAAAGAGAAGTTAGAGAGTCATAAGTGTCCTTCTCTTAAAGACAATGAAAGTAGAGTTATAGAATTCAATAATTAATAATGATATGAAAAGAAAAAAAAAGAGAGAGAGAAAGAGAGAAATGGAACTTCCCAGGAGGTAAGTTTACTTACTGATAGTTGTCAACTCTTTTCAGTGAGAGACAAAGACCACGCATTGTCAGGGACCATCAAGTTTAAAGAACATTCTAAAAATCAAGTGAACAGAGCTTCCCTAGTTTAGCTGCTCTGGCTATTGCCCGTAGGCAAGGTGAGTAGACTTTTGCCACTGGGATAAGAGAGAAATGATAGTGAGCTTTTGGTCTCTAATTATTCACAAGAAGTTGAATTAGAACACACAGGGCTTATTCAAATCTCTCACATTATATATAAATAGACGAGCTTATGATAATTAGGTTGGCATAGAATGGGATGTTACGAAGAGTTAATTTTAACTTTTGAAAGGAGTATTTGTGTTGGGGTTCTCAGAAAGGAGCTTTGGTTACCAAGGGATATGGTTTAGCTATGTGTCCCTACCGAAATTTCATCTTGAATTGTAATCGCCATATGTGGAAGGAGGGACCTGTTGAAGGTGATGGATCATGGAGAATATTTCCTCCACGCTGTTCTCGTGATAGTGAATTCTCATGAGATCTGATGGTTTAAAAGTGTTTGGAAGTTCCTCCCTCTCTCTCTCTCCTGCTGCCATGTAACACATGCCTCACTTCCTCTTCATTTTCAGCCATGATGGTAAGTTTCCTGAGGCCTTCCCAGCCATGCAGACCTGTGAGTCCATTAAACCTCTTTCCTTTATACATGACCCAGTCTCAGGTAGTTTTTTATAAAAGTATAAAAACAAACTAGTACTGAAAATTGGTACCAACAGAGTGGGTCACTGTTATAAAGATACCTGAAAATCTGGAAGCAACTTTGGAACTGGGTAACATGCAGAGGTTGGAACAGTTTGGAAAGCTCAGAAGAAGACAGGCAGATGAGGAAAAGTGAAATTTCCTAGAGACTTACTGAATGGTTGTGACCAAAATGCTGATAGTGATATGGACAATGAAGTCCAGGCTGAGATCTCATACGGAGATGAGGAAATTTTTGGGAACTGGAGCAAGCCTCACTTTTGCTATGCTTTAGCAAAGAGACTGATGGCATTTTGCCCCTGCCCTAGAGATCTGTGAAATTTGAATTGAGAGAGATGATTTAGGACATCTGGCAGAATAAATTTCTAAGAAGCAAAGCATTCAAGAGATGACCTGGCTTTTTCTGAAGGGTGCAATCATATGTGTTCACAAAGAAATAATCCGAAATTGGAACTTATGTTTAAAAGGAAAGCAGAACATAAAAGCTTGAAAAATTTGTAGCTTGACCATGTAGTATGAAAGAAAAATCCATTTTCTGGGGAGAAATTCAAGCCACTGAAGAAATTTGCATAAGTAAAAAGGAGCTGAATGTTAATTGTCAAGATAATGGGGAAAATGTCTCCAGAGCATGTCAGAGACCTTTACAGCAGTTCTTTGCATCACAGGTCCGGAAGCATAGGAGGGGAAAATGGTTTCATGCGCCAGGCGTAGGGTCCCACTGCTCTGGGTAGCCTTGGGATATGGTGTCCAGTGTCCCAGGCACTCTATCTCCAGCCATGACTAAAAGGGGCCAAGGTATATGTCAGACCATTGCTTCAGAGGTTCAGCCCCAAAGCTTTGGTAGCTTCCATGTAGTGTTTGGCCTGTGGGTGTATAGAAGTCAAGAGTTGAGGTTTGGGAACCTATGTGTAGATTTCAGAGGATGTACGGAAATGCCTGGATGTGCAGACAGAAATCTGCTGCAGGGGTGGAGCTCTTATGGAGAACCTCTATTAGGGCAGTGTCGAGGGGCAATATGGAGTTGGAACCCGAATGCAGAGTCCCCATTGAGGCATTGCATAGTGGAGCTGTGAGAAGAGGGCGACTATCCTCCCAACCCCAGCATGGTAGATCTACCGACAGCTTGCACTGTGTACTTGGACAGGCTGCAGACACCCAACACCAGCCTGTGAAGGCATCCAGGAGGGCTGCATCCTGCAGAGCCGCAGAAACAGAACTGTCCAAGGCCTTGGGAGCCCATCCCTTGTATCAGCATGCCCCAGATTTAAGACATAGAGTCAAAGGAAATCATTTTGCAGCTTTAAGATTTAGTGACTGCCCTGCTGGGTTTCAGACCTGCGTGGAGCCTATAGTCCCTTTGTTTTGGCCATTTTTTCCTAATTGGAATGGAAATATTTACCCAATGCCTATATGCCCATTGTGTCTTGAAAGTAACTAACTTGCTTTTGATCTTACAAGCACAAAGGTGGAGGGAACTTGCCTTGTCTCAGATGAGAATTTGGACTTGGACTTTTGTGTTAATGCTGGAATGAGTTCAGATTTTGGGGGACTGTTGGGAAGGCATGATTGTGTCTTGAAGTGTGAGGACATGAGATTTGGGAGGGGCAGGGATGTTATGTTACTGTTTGGTTCTGTGTTTTCACCCGAGTCTTATTTCAAATTGTGATCTTCATGTGTTGAGGGAGGAACCTGGTGGGAGGTGATTGGATTTGGGAGTGGTTTTCCTCATGCTGTCCTCATGATAGTGAGTGAGTTCCCATGAGATTTGATGGTTTATAAGTGTTTGGCAGTTCACCTCTCTCTTTCTCTCTCTCTCCTCTGCTGCCATGTAAGACATGCCTCATTTCTCCTTTTCCTTCCACCATAATTATAAGTTTCCTGAAGTCTCCGCAGCCATGTGGAACTGTGAGTCTATTAAACCTCTTTCATTTACACATCACCCAGTCTTGGGTAGTTATAGCATTGTGAAAACAGACTAACATGCCAAGGATTTGGATAAGCCATACAGCAAAGTGGAGATTTTAGAAAAGCTGGTAACTCCTGTGTCCAGTGAGATCCAGGAATCCTCTTGTTTCTTAATTACTTATCTGGAAAAGTTTTGAAAGGCCAAGTCTGTTAAGAGAGAATTTGAGAAAAGTCATATTCGAGGTAATGAACTTCACTTTGACAAAATTATAACTTCTTTCTGGAAACTTCATGCCCTCTCTGAAAACAGCAAGCAGATAGGTGGAATCAATATTGAAGCTCACCTTATCCTTAGAACAAAACAGAAGATCAGCCACATATTTGAAACTACCTTTGCAAAATCATGACAGTAAGAGAAATCTGACATCATTGTCTCCATCTTGGTTCTGACCTCCAAGCTATTCTTAGTCATTCCTGGGTGTAGACCAAGTTAACTTTGGGAGGAATTAATTTATAGTTTAACCTTAAAGCAGGGATGATAACAGTTCTTACCAAAACTAAACTGCCTTTGTATAAATTAACGAAAAGACACAAGATTAGGATTATAAGAGGGGCCTGAATTCTGATAAGATGTAGGTATAGCTGCTATAATCCCTTGCTATTTATTGGACATATAGCCAGAGGTCACATTGTGACTTTCTCAATTGCTCCTATAGATAACCTCAGAAAACCTGAGACTGATTTCCTTGAGATATTTTTAAGACTGACCCCACTGGACTTTTGACTTATGACTCAGCTGGTCCTGTGGCCCCACTCAGAGGTACACTTAGTGTATGAGGGCTGTTTGCCACACCCCTATTTTATCACAAGCCAATCAGCTGCAGCCATTTCCTAGCTCCCTGCCCACCAACTTGTCCACAAAAACTCTAAGCTTTGATCTTTCAGAGAGAATGGTTTGAGTGATAACTCCAGTCCTCCTGTGTGGGCCAGCCATGTGTCAATTAAACTCTCTACTGCAACAACATGGTATCAGTCAATTGTTTTCTCTGTGTATTGGGCAGGAAGAACCCATCCATCAGGTGATGACATGTTGAATAAAAACAGAATGACGGGAATATTTAAAGTCACTGAGGTTGTGATTGAAGACTTGTAAATAGTAGGAGGGGGTTTCAATAACTCCATTAGCCACAACAGTTAGGTTATTGTTGTTTTTTTCCAGGAGAAATCAAACAGGTACTGACTATTTTGACCTAAATGGAACACAGATTTGCTACTGTAAAATTGTTAGCCTCAGAAGCCACTTAAAATAGTATCTGAGTTTAGCACTACACGGTAACAGGGAATAACTATTCTGATATCTTCAATAAATACGTGTATATATATTTGTGTATATATGTGTGTGTGTATGTATATATCCTATGTGAGTGTATGTATGTGTGTGTATATATATTTTTCCTGTGTGTGTACATATATATGTGTATATCTGTACGTACACACATATGTATATATATATTAAAAAAGAATTATAGTAAATACATATATATGTGTATATACACATATGTGTGTATAGGCACATATACATATATATACATACGTGTATATACATATATGTATGTGTACATATATGTATATACACATATGCATGTATATATGCATATACACACGTATGTATATATACATATATGTATGTATGTGTATACATACATGTGTATATATACATATATGTATGTATACACGTACATATATACATATACATCTGTATATATACACATATGTATGTATATATGCATATATGCATATACACACGTGTATGTGTGTATACATATACGTATATACATATATACATATATACATATATACATGTGTATATGCATATATACATATATATGTGTGTACATGCATATATATGTATATACATACCTATATGTATATGTGTATATATATGTATACGTGTGTGTGTATAGATATATACATATATATGTATTGACTATAATTCTTTTTTAATCTCTGGTTAAGAGAATATTGTACAAGTTTGAGTTGAGGTTTAAATGGGACAGTCTTAACCTTATTGGGCTCAGCCCCAATAATGCTATCTACAAATGCTAGACAGAATTCTGACAACTCCTTGAGATCTGCAATGTGGGCTTGATTGAGATACACAGACATTGGTAAACCAATATTCAAATTAGCTATGGAATTTGAATATTGGGGGAAACTTGGGGATTTCAGGAAAGGAACTGCTAGTAGAATATTTAATTTGGCAATTCAATTTACACACTAAACCACACCCTGTGAAGTTAGCAGATATGTATTCTCATTAAGGAAGAAAACATTCATCTTGATTAAAGATCCAAAGGTGATAATTATGGACTGGAACACAAAGAATGTCTGACAATTATTAGAGACACATACCTCCTAAATAGTTTGTTCACATCAAAAGTGAGGTCGCATAACAGAGACAGGATTTCAGTTTAATAGCAGCATCTCTATCAATAGAAAAAATTGCAAGCTTTCCCTTTAATGTTTAGAGGAATTTCTCCTTGTGAGTTTGAAGGCAAAACAGGAAATTGAGAGTTTGATTCTTCCTCAGAGTACTCTTATTGATCATCCACTTTATTTTTCTCCCATAGTTTCTTAGTTAATACAAAACAATTCTTTTTTCAATGTCTTTTTGCTTACAGTAACTACTCAAGACTTCATCAGAGGCTCCCTTCACCCATATAAAATGATGGGTATGGGAGTGTCTAGATGTCTTTTTTTCCTGTAATGCCATAAATTTATCCTGAGTATTACTCTGTTTTCAGACTAAGCCTTTTTCAAAACGTTCAATGAGGGATTGAAGGCCTGACAAGAGGACTGTTTACCAGTCTCACTTTTGCTTTTAGATTAAATGCCCTATTTCTAGTGTTGATGAAAAGAGTCAAAGTCTGTAAAATACTTGCAGAGATTTATTCTGACCCAAATGTGAGTGACCACAGCCTGTGACACAGCCCCAGGAGATCCTGAAAACATGTGCTCAAGGTGGTCAGGCAACAGCTTGGTTTTATACATTTTAGGGAGATATAAGACATCAATCAATATATGTAAGATGTACATTGGTTTATTCCGGAAAAGTAGGACCTGCTTTGAGGTCATAGGTGGATTCAAAGATTTTCTGATTGGAAATTGGTTGAAAAAGTTTATCTAAAGACCTAGAATCAATAGAAGGGAATGTGGGGGATAACATAAGTGGTTGTAGGGACCATGGTTCTTATTATGCAGATGGAGTCTCCAGAAAGAATAGATTGTAAAAATTTCTTATCAGACTTAAAAAGATGCCAGACTCTTAGTTAATTCTCGCATGGATCAAGAAAAAGACTTGCAAAAGGAAAGGAATTCTCTACAGCATGTAAAATTTACCCACAAGAGACAGCTTTGCAGAGCAATTTCAAAATATGTCAAATAAACATATTTTGGGGCAAAATACTTTGATTTCTATCAGGACCAGCTATCTGTCATATTGATATTTTATTGCTACAAAGATTTTTTTTTGTCAGTCTTAAGGTCTCTGTTAATGTTAATGCTAGTCAGCTGTGCCTGAATTCCAATGGGAGAAGGATGTAATGAGACATGTCTGAGGCCCTCCTTCCCATCATGGCCTGAAGTAGTGTCCAGGTTTACTTTAGGATGCCCTTGGCTGAGAGGAGGGGTCCATTTAGTTGGTTGGGAGGCTTAGAATTTTATTTTTGATTTACAGTAGTTTAAGACTATTGACAAAAATTGGTAAGTGTAGGGGAAGAAAAATTTTTCCATCTACCATTTTCAGTTCTCAGCTGGGTATTTTGTTACAAAAGACAGAGTAAGGAGAAAAACAAAGCAAGGTTTGGTAACATGTATATTTCATACATACATGAAACAAAGTCAGGGAAGAGTAACTCTAAGAGGTGTTTAGAAATTGGGCTTTAATATCGTCTTTAGCTAAAACAAAGAAAGATGGACTTGAAGGCAAGTTTTGGGAAGATGACCAGAAAAGGCATGGTAAACAAGAGTAAGGTTGGTTATGCAAATTTAAGTCCCAGATTTCTCCATTGGTGAAAGTCTCTTGTGATGTAGGTTATACTTCTCTTCCTTGTACAGAAAGGGCAATACCCTTAGATATGGAGATTTTACTTACATATGTAAATTTTCCTTTCAAAGGGTAACTAATAATTCTATTTTCAGAGCTTCTCCTGTGCCTAACTCTTCTAAAAATAATCAGCCCAAAATAACCCTATGCTCAAGAGGCATACAGATGATCTTTGATTTACAATAAGGTTTCTTCTCATTAAACTCATTGTAAGTTGAAAATGTCATAAGTCAAAAATGCATTTAATACGGGTCACCTATTGAGCATCATAGCTTAGCCTAGCCTACCTAAATGTGCTCATAACATTTATGTTAGCATAGAGTTGAGCAAAATTATCTAACAGAAAGCCTATTTTATAATAAAGGGTTGAGTATCTCATGTAATTTATTGAATATTGTACTGACAGGGAAAAACTGTATGGGTCCTAGAAGTACAGTGACTGTACGGGTACTAGAAGTACAGTATCTATTGAATGCGTATCACTTTTGCACAATTGCAAAGTCCAGAATCATAGGTAGAAACAATGTAAGTCAGGGACTGTCTGCATTGGGGGTGGTGTATTCTAATCTCCTACAGTCATATTTCAGGGTGGCATTTTCTGGCCACCTACCATCACAAAGCTGAGGGACATCTGCCTGGGGATATACCTCTGCATTCTTTCTGAAGGAGGCGAAGAACCTGCCCTTGAATGATCAAATTAACTCATCCTTTCTCTGCCTACAAGACTATCAGAGACCAGTCTATTTTCACAAGAAATTCTTTGGGGATAGCCTCCAAAAGACTGTGTTCAACACCTCTAGCTTAAAAAAAAAAATCTAGAGTCCTATGCAATTGGGGCTGTTTGAGGGTTACCCTCAAGATCTTCCTGTTCTGCCTATTCTTTTAATTTTCTACATTTGAGTTTCCGCTAATGACTTAGTTAATTGGTACAGGTCTGGACACACTAGTTTATTTGTTTCTAAAACTATTCTGCCTTCCTCTGAAAATCTCTGGGCTTTAGAAACTATTTGAAAATGGCTGTCAGCTCAGATTGAGACCAGATCTCAAAATCAACCATAAGAAGTAAAGGAAATCCAAGTATTTCGCCCCAAAACATGCATTCCTTGTATAATGAGTATTTTGGATTAAAGGCTCTTCAAGGCCAGGTGCGGTGGCTCACACCTATAATCCCAGCACTTTGGAAGGCCCAGGTGGGCAGATCATTTGAAGTCAAGAGTTCGAGACCAGCCTGACCAACATGTTGAAACCTCATCTCTACTAAAAATACAGAAAAATTAGCGGGATGCGGTGGCGCACACCTGTAGTCCCAGTTTCTCGGGAGGCTGAGGCAGGAGACTCACTTGAACCCAGGAGGCGGAGGTTATAGTGAGCTGAGATCATTACATTGCACTCCAGCCTACGTGATAGAGTGAGATTTTATCTCAAATGCCAGATATAGGTGATGGGGATGGAGGCAGCAAACCACATTTCCATGTATGTACGTATGCAAAAATCCTGCATGTTCTTCACATGTACCCCAGAACCTAAAATGCAATTTTATATATATATATATAT
>NW_022436946.1:5130712-5362710 GCF_009761245.1 Sapajus apella | reverse complement strand
TATATATATATATATATAATTGCATTTTAGGTTCTGGGGTACATGTGAAGAACATGCAGGATTGCATGATCTCTCTCTCTCTCTCTCTCTCTCTCTCTCTCATTTATATATATATAAAGACCCTTCAAGATTAACAGATGCTGGAAGAGACTTCTGCCCATCTACATAAAGACCAGAGAGACAAACCAAGGAGGACAATTGTTTTCTTCCCCCGCCTTGTTATTTTGTCTCATTATCTACTGCAGAAAAGGAGACTGAAGACTGTAACCACACCTGAACAGACTCTTACAAGATCATGCCTGTCACTCAGGCTCATTCAATTTCCAAAGAGAACTATTTATAAATTAACCTCTGTTCTCCAGCTGGTTCATTCTCCCTGGTAATCATTCATTGACCCTCATCAGCATTACTTTTATTCCCTTTCTGCCCCCTGCCTTCTAAAAAATGCCTATATAAAGTATCTGGATCCCATTGGGATATGTGGTTGGTAATCACTCTGTGGTTCTCCCCCAGGCATGTTAATATATTTGCATGCCTTTTCTCCTTTTAATGTGCCTTTTGTCAGTTGATTTTCAGCAAGGCTTAAGAGGGTGAAGAAGTTTTCCCTTGGCCCCTACAGAAGCTTTCCAGGTATTGTGGGAAAATTTGAGAGTTAGTTGAGCTTTGGGGGTTTCTGGCCATGTGGGAGGGAAGGGCAGTGTGTCAGAGTAAGAGATAGGAGCAGAGGGAAATGGGGCTGTGTAGTGCAGTGGAAAAGCAATGGCACAATAAGACATTAGGTTCATCTTGTGATTTGAGAGTATCAAAAATAGATATTGTTTTGTTTTTTACGTTTTCTTATGTTATGGCCAACAGTGTTCTTAAGGAAACAATTTTGAAGTTGGAATTTCTTCTCAATGCTTCCTTATACCAATCAAAAATTGCAGACAATTGGAAGTTTGAAATTTTGGTTCTCATTAATTCTAAAGTGTCTTGCAAATGAACAATTTGATTATATCAAAGTTCTCCCAAAATGATAGTTGTACAGTCTGCCCCCCCATATCCACAGGTTTCAAGTCTGTGGGTTCCACATCTGTAGATCCAGCCAACCACAGAGAGAAAATATCCAAAAAATATAGCATTAAAAAATAAAATACTAATAATATAGACCAGACCTGGTGGCTCACACCTCTAACCACAGCACTTTGGGAGGCTGAGGTGGGAGGATCACTTGAGCTGAGGAGTTTGAGACCAGCTTGGGTAATATGGTGAAAGCCTGTTTCTACAAAAAGTACAAAAGTTGTCTGAGCATGGTGGTGTGCATCTGTAGTCCTGGCTACTGGGGAAGCAGAGATTTGGGAATCACTTGAACCTGGGAGGTGGGTAGTATAACAACTATTTACATAGCATTTACATTGTATTAGTAATTATAAGTAGTTAGAGATTAAAATTATACAGGAGGATGTGCATTGGTTATATGAAAATAGTAGACCTTTTTAAATAAGGTACTTGAGCATTTGTAGATTTTTGTCTCTGCAGGGGTCCTGGAATCAACCCCTACAGATGAAGAAACAAATATATGATAAATTATCCTTGGGGAATTATGACATTTTGAAAACTAAACTCATGATTTGAAGTTGAAGCATCAGAAATTTGAGGCAGCTTTCTTACACTCAAACTACAGAATCGGCCCAGGTGTCACCAGAAAGGATCCCAATCCAGAACCCAAGAGAAGGTTCTTGGACCTTGCACAAGAAAGAATTTGGGGCAAGTCCTTAGAGCAAAATGAATAAAAAAATGAATGAATAGGCAGAGCAGCAGCATGGTCTGCTCAGCTGAGTATACTTATAGTTATTTCTTAATTATATGCTAAACAGGGGTGGATTATTCATGAGTTTTCTGGGAAAGAGGCGGGCAGATTCCTCCCCCTTTTAGATCATACAGGGTAAACTTCTGGATGTTGCCATGGCATTTGTAAACTGTCATGACCTGATGGGAGTGTCTTTTAGCATGCTAATATATTATAATTAGCATATAGTGGGCAGTGAGAATGACCAGAGGTCACTTTCATCACCATCTTGAGTTTGGTTGGATTTGGCTGCCTTCTTTATCACGTCTTGTTTTATCAGCAGAGTCTTTGTGACTTGTAAATTGTGCTGACCTCCTGTCTCATCTTGTGACTAAGAATGCCTAACCTAGACCAGTGGCTCACATTTGTAATCCTGGCACTTTGGGAGGCTGAGTCAGGCAGATCACTTGAGGTCAGAAGTTCAAGACCATCCTGGTCAACATGGCGAAACCCTGCCTGTACTAAAAATAGAAAAATTAGCCAGATGTGATCATACACATCTGCAGTCCCAGCTGATTGGAAGGCTGAGGCATGAGAATTGTTTAAACCTGGGAGGCAGAGGCTGAAGTGGGCCAAGATCTTACCACTGCACTCTAGCCTGAATGACAGAGTGAGATTCTGTCTCAAAAAACAAACAAACAAAGAATCCCTAACCTCCTGGGAATGCAGCCCAGTAGGTCTCAGCTTTATTTTACCCAGCCCCTATTTGAGATGGAGTCACTCTGGTTCACATGCCTCTGACACAGATTCTCGAGATGCAGACAGAGATAGGTGACTGAGACAAAATCTGGGAATCTTGGAACAGTTGGTCAAAGTGAGGTTTGTATATATCATGACTGAAGACACCCAGCCTAAAGGGCAGACTGTCTCTGACTGCAAACCTGACTAATTAGGGAAGACAGACAGGCTTGGAGAGAAGATCTTTCCCAGAACTAGACTTCTATGGACAAAACATAACAAGACTAAGGAAAGTTCTCATAAGGTTTGGGTAGTGATCTGAGACAAAGTTTGTTCAAACAACAGAACTGAAACCACCTTTGCAAAGAGGATGACAGTGAGAGAAGTCTAGTGTGGATGACTAGACCTTGCTTAAAACATCAAAGTCTGGCTGGCCTTGCTCATCCCTGAGCATAGGCCAAGCTAACCATAGGATGAATTTATTTCTAGTTTAACTTTACAGCAGGGATGATAATAGTCCCTCCCTAAAACTAATCCTCTCCTTGTTCAGGGACTGTAATTGCCTTCATAAAACTAATGAAAGGCCACAAGATTAGGATTATGGAAGGGGCTTGAATTCTGTTAAAATGTATCTGCAGTTATATAATAACTAGCCTTTGTCCCCAGACTTGCTCTTCTGCAGTTTCTTCCTGCTCAGGAGTCATGTGGCCAGAGGTCAGGAGATTTATGACTTTGCCAGTTGATCCTATATATAAAATCACAATTGTAGAACCTAATATTGGTCTTTTGAGATGTATTTCAGACTTTTACATTCTGGCAACTGACTGACCTCATCTGGACTTGTGACTCATGATTCAGTGATTTCTGTACCCACTCCTTCCACCCAGAGGTGAACTCAGAGCACAAGGACATTTTCCACACCATTATAATTTATCCCCAACCAATCAGCAGCACCCATTCTCTAGCCTCCTGCCTACCAAATTATCCATAAAAACCCTGGTCTCTGAGTTTTGAGGGAGACTGATTTGAATAATAACTCCAGTCCTTTTGTTAGTTACATTCTTTCTTTACTGCAATAGTGTTGTCTTAGCAAATTGGTTTTATCAGTGCAGCAGGCAAGAAGAACTCCTTGGGTGATTACAAATTCTGAGAAGAAACCTTTTGACCTTCTCAATTCATAGAGCCAGTTTGGAAAGAAATGTGGGACCTCTGCTTGTCCTCTTTCCTGTGAACTTTCCTCTTATAAATGCACAGCAAAAAATGACAAGGACAGAAAGAAACAAGTGATTGTGTTGTCAATACCAAGGCAGTTTGTACCATGAATAAAAGTTTTCCAAATCTGATCGGAGAACAAATAATTCCTAAAATAGATTCTTTATTCCTAAGAGTTAAACCTAGCATATAGAAAACTCCACCACCAGTTTCTGAGACAGTGGTGCAGAGAACTTAAGAATTTACATTTCTTTCTTTTTTTAATATTTTAAGTTTTGGGATACATGTGTAGGACATACAGGTTTGTTACACAGGAAAATGTGTGCCATGGTGGTTTGCTGCGCCTATCAACCCATCACCTAGGTATTAAGCCCAACATGCATTAGCTATTTATCCTGATGTTTTTCCCCTACCCCCTCCAAGAATTTGCATCTCTAACAAGTTCTTCCAGGACTCAAGAAGACACCAAGTATCTATTATTAAATCAAGGATCTAGAGCAGGAATTCTAGTGGGAGCTCTAAGAGTATCAAATACTGATTTCCTGAAAACAAAATAAAACACCAAATAACCTATTGATAAGATGAAGCTGGTAATAAAGTACTACTTGACAGTGTTGAATGAGGAGGGCAAAGACAGGATGTTTACATGTAAGGGTTTGGATTCTGGTTTAAGATGGGTCTTTCAATACAGGATCTTCCAATATTAGGAGTGGGTAAGGGTCACACTGTAATAGTTTAGAATTTATGGGCATAGTAAGGCAAGAATTCCGAGGCAAAATCTTAAGACTATGAGGAGTTAACAGATGTGTGAAGCTATCAACTGAAATGTTGAACAATTTGATGTTCCATTAAATGGAGCTTTGGGAAGTTCCTAGAGTAAATAATGAAGTTACTTGCAACTTTTATCTTCCTGGGAAAGAGATTATCAGATAGTAAAATCATGTAGACAAAGACAATGTAATGCTAAAGTAATGTTAGTAAAATCATGTTAATATGGATAGCTGTGTACAGGTAGATTTTTGATATATATTTATATACTTTATCTCCATTGGAGCATTGTGTATACACAGCATGTAATTAATCTAGTATTGCATATGCAATTGTCATATTATTGATGGAAATAGACTGAAAACTTAGAGATGTCAATATTAAAATCTAGCAAACATGCAATTACTGTGATTTAAATAATACTTATCTTCATTAAAACTTCATCTTGTACATCACAAATTTTAATTGAAAATTACATTGTGATATTTATGAGTCTAAGGAAGCCTCAAGTCACAGCTGGTTTATTTAGCAAGGTTTGGGGTCATTGTATTATGTTAGCAACTCAAACTGAAAATGCAGTGCACAAATTTGTTTGAGTGACTTTTGGATAAAAGAATTTTGGTGAAGGTGGTGTGAGGAGTGTTTGAATATATCTAAGAAAACTCCTAATAACCATTAATCAAATGAGAAAATGGTTGTCAAATTTTATGAGACAAGAGAGCGAATACGAGTGAAGTAGAATCTTCAGACCAAGATCAGATAATCCTTCTCAGCAGTATAGTCAATAAGTTTTGCTTACTTTCAGATATTGATTATCCAAGTGCATTTCTGGGACCATCAGCATTAGCATCATCTGAAAACTTCTTGATCTTCAAATTCTTGGGCCCCACTTCAGAGCGACTGATTCAAAAACTCTAGGATTGGGTGAAACAATCTTGCTTTACCAGCCCTGGTATAGGCTCCAGTTTGAGAATCTCCTAATGTTAGGACAGAATCAAATTGCTCCGACACACAGATAACAAGCTTCTTTTGAATATTTTGGGCCCCAGATATTACAGGAACTGAAGAAACCAATCAGAAAATCAATGGAGGCTGAGAGAGTTTGTGCTATTTTATCAAATTATAGTTACAAATATTTTAGAGATTAAGGGTCCATACACTTTAGAAAACTACTGTGATAAGAATATTTTTTAAAAGGTAAAATAATGACTCACCTACAAATATAAACGAACATTTAAAGATTTACTCCTTAAATTAAAGTACCAGTAATATGTTAAAAGCCATGTGGTTGTGTTTGTCAGACTACAGCACAAGGTCAAGAAGGGATTTGTAATTGTTAAACACTTGGGCACATGAGCTTTCTGAAGGCATAAGCATAGACACAAACGAGTAGATAGATATTCAATCCTTTTATGAAACTTGTGGCCAAGAAAAAGTATAAAAGTTGATTAGGAAATCATTAGAAACTTTGAAAAGTATTAGAAAAGTATTTCAAATTAATTGTGGTAAAATCCACATAGAAAAATGTATCATTTTAACTATTTTTAAGTGTACAATTAATAGTATTAAGTACATTCACATTGTTGTGCAAACATCTCATCGTTCATTTCCAAAACATTTTCATTATCCCAAACTGAAAGAATGAAACTATGAAACATTAAACACTAACTCCTCATCCTCCATTACCCCATGACCCAGGAACCCACCATTCTACTTTGTGTCTATGAATTTGCTTATTCCGGGTACTTCATATAAGTGGAATTATAAATATTTGTCCTCTTGTGTATTGTGTCTGGCTTATTTCACTTTGTCTTCATAGTTCATCCATGTCGTAACATGTACGACAATTTATTCCTTATTAAGGCTGAATTATATGACATCATATGTTTATGATACACATTGCTTATCCATTCATACTTCAATAGATATTAATGTTATTTCTACCTTTTAACTGTTGTGAAAAGTACATTTTTTAGTAGAGGACTAGGGGCAATGCAGATCACGAGGGCCTAATTGAATAAAGAGGTTAGTATTGTCCATATCAATTCATGAGAAGCATAATTGTGAGAGAGAAAGGAAGTGTGGTACAAGCCATGGAAGTATGCAATGTCCCTTTAAATGGAATGGTCCCTATCACAGAAGGCTCTGGCCTGCAGGGTGAAAGTGCCAGGAAAAGGGAGAAGAAGTGAACGTAAGAGCAAGAAAGACTGCATCTGGCATCTTAGTATTGTCTTTCCCTCAATCTACATGATACCCAAGAAGAACACAGCATTTAAGAAAATTCATTATCTGCTGACTTAGCAGTTAACAAAGGGGGAAGCATCTCTGAAACTTCACTTTGAAAACTCTAAGTTTCTCTTCAGATGGTTGACCTATATCCAGTCCACCAGTGAGAGTCTCTTCTTGTTTCTCTCTCTGTCTTGGTGTCTCTCTCTCTCTCTCTCTCTCTCTCACATACACACACACTCAAAACTCAAGGACAAAATGGACATAGATCTAATTCTCTAATTAACCAAGCATTTTTAAAAGCCACATTCGCTAATTAACCAAACATTTTTTTTTAAAGCCACATAAAAATTACAACACTTATTTGCCTGCAATCACACCAACTTGGTCATCATTTAACACTAAGCCTCATGCAAAACAGGAGGGGAAAAACAATGATTTTTTAAGGCTGAGAAAGTAATTTTGTTTTAAAGATAGGAAAGAGCTTTTCTGTTTTCAGCAAGGAACACCCTGTGATCCTATGAACAGAAAATTTCCTGTTATGCATTTTTAAAATATCTAGTAAGATACCACTGTGCCGTACAGAACTACAATAGCTCACTGTTCCCTGGCCTACGGTCACCATTCTGTCTGTGATAAACAGGAACTAAGTGTTTTCTTCAGGGAATCATGTGATAATTCACTTGACAACATAATGTCTGAGAAAGTTTTAAAAAGTACACATGCCTATTACTATTGAATTCTTACAAATACATTTAACTATAGCTGATATTTAATAACTTCAGAATGTCATTCTTTCATACTTTCATATATGACTTCCCCATGGTAAAGTCTGTCCTTAAATCTGGTCATTTATTAATTGCCTGGTGACTGTCTAAACATTAGGGAGACACATTTAATCACTTAGAAGTTCTTCCCTGGCACTTTACTAGAAATTCAAGTAATAAACCTTGCCTTTATTCAACACTTGACATGTTCTTAGACACTTATTCTAGACCCATTACATGCCTTAATGTAGTTCTTATAAAATTCTGCAGGATGGGTACTATGGCCCCATTTTACAGAAGAGAGAACCTGCTTAGTAGGGCTACTTCCTGAGCAAGTAACAGGCAAAGCTGGGCTTTAAAGCCAAATGTATCTCACCCCAAAGTTGTATTCTTACCTCAAAAGCCAGCCTCTCAAAAGAGCAAGTGTACCACAGATGATTTTACTAACCTCAATCAAGTTAAAATGCCAATGAGGCAAGGACACCATGAAGTACGTTTTGGGAATGATAAGTGTTTTAGGAGAGCTCCATACTTTCCTTCAGACTTGTTATGAGAAGGTGATTTAGATTTAGAGAAGCCAGGATGAGTATTTCTGTCATTGTCCTCAACTCTCTCACATCAGGGACGTTCTGGGCATCCAGCCATTACTTTGCTCTGTTCCACAGGTGTGGAGGGCTGAGTTAATCGTAGCCTCTGGTTCATGTCACACTGTTTCCTGGCTTAGTGCCAGACTCTCTCCTGTTTTTATCTGTCTGATAATTCTCTCTCTCTCTTTTTTTTTTTTTTCCATTCTCCACTTTCCTTCTCCTCCCCCTACCACCAAGGCAAACATTTTAATGTGTCTGATGTCAGCCCTTTATTTTATGTGTTCCCGAAAATGCTTACTGTGGTTTTTGTGCAAGTGTGAGGATGCTGAGGACTCACCATGAGGCATAAACCCTGCACTAGAACCCCTTTGGGGTCGGGAACTGGGACTCTAGTCATGGCTCTGCCCCTCCACAGCCAAGGCATTTTCAAAGCGAGCTATTCTCAGTGAGCCTCTCCTTTCATCTAAAAATGAGGATAATGCTACCTGCCTTGCCACTCATAAAACAGTGAAAGCGATAAAGCTCACACGTGGTTTTATCTCAGGAATCATCTGTGCTATAAAAAGGGACGGCTGTTTTGATGTGGCCACTTTTTGAAGATGTTCCATGTAGAAGTCTAATTGCAGGCTTCCATGGACTGAGCTGCATCCCCTGAAAATTCATATGTTGAAGCTCTAACCTACAATGTAACTGCATTTAAAGATGGAGTCTATAAGGAGGTAATACACATTAATGAGATGCAGAGTTCTAATCTGATATGACTGACATTCTTATAAGAAAAGGAAGCCACACAAAGCTCACTCTCTCCATGGGCTCACAGGGAAGAGGCCACGTAAAGACACAGTAAGAAGGAAGCTGTCTGCAAGCCAGGAAGAGAGCCCTCACCAAAAGCTAACCCTGATGGCGCCTTCATCATAGACTTTTAGACTTCAAACTATGAAAAAAGAAATGTCTGTTTTCTCTGCCACTCAGGCTGTGGTATTTTATTATGGCAGCCCAAGCAGATGAATGTACAGACCCTCCTCTGCAATGTATCATACACCAAAAGTAACCCCCTTTAAAGGTATGATTCTTAACCCTGGAATGTTCCGTAGTGATAAGACATTCTCACTATGAAATTAACTTGCATTTTACTTAATGTGTGCTAGATGGCACTTTTAGAAGACAGCCACAAATCAGGGCTGCTGGTTCTGCTCCATGTGACAGCATAGTGGTGAAACATCTGAGAGAGAGGAGCTTCCACCAGACCCAATGACTCAATACTTGTTCCTCCTAGGATGTACTCCACAGCAGCAAAACTCTGGAAAATCTATTTGTTGCTCTGTCTGACACCTAGAACGGGAAACCATAAGAACTGAGAAAGGTTTGTTTGGGTGGCAGGCAGTGAATTCACTAAGGTCCTAGTTCCCCCTTTGTTGTCTCATGGTTCAGTACCTCCTTTAGCATGAGTGAACACAAATATCATTCCTGGAATTGCCAATATAATTGATACAAAGCAGCCAATGTTACCAGATAGACATCTGACACTGGAATTCCGCTTAAGAAGAGAACTGCCTTTGTGTTCGGAGAAATACTCTATCAGAGTTTGGCAATAGCCAGTGACATGTCATGAGATCCTGGAAGTACAGCTGTTTAATGGGAGACAAAGAGACAAATACGTCCTTTATTCTGGAAACGGAGTGGGTAGGGAGGGAAAAGATAGAAGAAGAAAGACAAAAAAGAAAAAGACAAATGAGAGTGGTTTAGCTGAAGGCTGCATGTAGTGTGATAGGTGCCTTCCCTAAGACTTCTTGTGTCTCCAGGAAAGTTAACATCCCTGTGTATGTATGGTGTGAGTGCATCTGTTAGGAACTAAGGTGAAAGGTGAAGCTTGTGTTGTGCAATAACTGAGGAAGCTCATGTTGTTGTGGTGGTAGAGACACAAGGTGCCCGAGGCAAGTTAACCATCAAGAATCAGGAGAAGTGGCTATGCACGGTGGCTCACACCTGCAATCCCAACACTCTAGAAGGCTAAAATGGGCAGCTCACCTGAGGTCGGGAGTACAAGGCCAGCCTGACCAACATGGAGAAACTCCATCTCTACTAAAAATAAAAAATGAGCTGGTCATGGTGGTGCATGCCTATAATCCCAGCTACTCAAGAGGCTGAGGCAGGAGAATCTCTTGAACTTGGGAGGTAGAGGTTGCAGTGAGCCAAGATTGTGTCATTGCACTCCAGCCTGGGCAACAAGAGTGAAGCTCCATCTCAAAACACAAACAAAAGAATTAGAAGAATTCATGGTGAGGTCTTCAGGTCACCAAAGGTCTTTAAAATTTTAGTTTGTTTGTTTGTTTATTTATTTATTTATTTATTTATTTATTTATTGTACTTTAGGTTCTGGGGTACATGTGCAGATCATGCAGGATTGTTGCACAGGTACACACATGGCAATGTAGTTTACTGCCTCCATCCTCTCGTCACCTACATCTGGCATTTCTCCCCATGTTATCCCTCCCTGACTGCCCCCCCACCGCTGTCCCTCCCTTGGCCTCCTGCCAACAGACCCCAGTGCGTGCTTCTCCCCTCCCTGTGTCCATGTGTTGTCATTGTTCAACACCTGCCTATGAATGAGAACATGTGGTGCTTGATTTTCTGTTCTTGTGTCAGTTTACTGAGAATGATGGTTTCCAGGTTCATCCATGTCCCTACAAAGGACATGAACTCCTCATTTTTTATGGATGCATAGTATTCCATGGTGTATATGTCAATATTTTCCTTGTTCAGTCTATCATCAATAGGCATTTGGGTTGGTTCCAGGTCTTTGCTATTGTAAACAATGTCGCTGTTAACATATGTGTGTATGTGTCTTTATAATAGAACGATTAATAATTGTTTGGGTATATACCTAGTAATGGGCTGGATCAAATGGAATTTCTATTTTTAGGTCCTTGAGGAAGTGCCACACTGTCTTCCACAATGGCTGAAGTAGTTTACACTCCCACCAACAGTGTAAAAGTGTTCCTATTTCTCCACATCCTATCCAGTATCTGTTGTTTCCAGATTTTTTAATGATCGCCATTCTAACTGGCATGAGGTGATAGCTCAATGAGGTTTTGATTTGCATTTCTCTAATAATCAGTGATAATGAGCATTTTTTTTTCACATGTTTGTTGGCCTCATACATGTCTTCTTTTGAAAAGTGGCTGTTCATATCCTTCACCCACTTTTGAATGGGTTTGTTTGTTTTTTCTTGTAAATCTGTTTTAGCCCTTTGTAGATTCTGGATATTAGCCCTTTGTGAGATGGGTAGATCGCAAAAAAATTTTACCCTTCTGTTGGTTGCCGGTTCACTCTAATGATTGTTTCTTTTGCTGTACAGAAGCTCTGGAGTTTAATTAGATCCCATTTGTCTATTTTGGCTTTTGTTGCCAATGCTTTTGGTGTTTTAATCATAAAGTCCTTGCCTATGCCTATGTCCTGAATGGTTTTGCCTAGGTTTTCTTCTAGGGTTTTTTATGGTGTTAGGTCTTATGTTTAAGTCTTTAATCCATCTGGAGGTAATTTTAGTGTAAGGTGTCAGGAAGGGGTCCAGTTTCAGCTTTCTGCACACTGCTAGCCAGTTTTCTGAACACCATTTATTAAACAGGGAATCCTTTCCCCATGGCTTGTTTTTGTCAGGTTTGTCAAAGATCAGATGGTTGTATATGAGTGGCGTTGCCTCCAAGGCCTCTGTTCTGTTCCATTGGTCTGTATCTATGTTTTAGTACCAGTACCATGCTGTTTTGATTACTGTAGTCTTGTAGTATAGTTTGAAATCAGGTAGCGTGTTGCCTCCGGCTTTGTTCTTTTTGCTTAGGAATGTCTTGGCTATGTGGGCTCCCTTTTGGTTCCATATGAAGTTTAAGCTGTTTTTTTCCAGTTCTGTGAAGAAGGTCATTGGTGGCTTAATGGGGATAGCCTTGAATCTGTAAATTACTTTGGGCAGTATGGCCATTTTGACAATATTGATTCTTCTTAACCATGAGCGTGGAATGTTTCTCCACCTGTTTGTGTCCTCTCTTATTTCCTTGAACAGTGATTTGTAGTTCTACTTGAAGAGATCCTTTACCTCTTTTGTTAGTTGTATTCCTAGGTATTTTATTCTCTTTGTAGCAGTTGTGAATGGGAGTTCCCTCATGATTTGGTTCTCTGTTAGTCTGCTATTGGTGTATAGAAATGCTTGTGATTTCTACACTTTGATTTTGTATCCTGAGACTTTGCTGAAGTTGCTTATTAGTTTAAGGAGGTTTTGGGCTGAGACGATGGGGTCTTCTAGATATACAGTCTTATCATCTGCAAATGAGACAATTTGACTTCCTCCTTTCCTAATTGAATATGCTTTATTTCTTTTTCTTGCCTAATTGCTCTGGCTTGAACTTCCAATACTATATTGAATAGGAGTGGTAAGAGAGGGCATCCTTGTCTAGTGCCAGGTTTCAAAGGGAATGCTTCCAGTTTTTTTCCATTCAGTATGATATTGGCTGTAGGTTTGTCATAAATAGCTTTTATTATTTTAAATATGTTCCTTTGATACCTAGTTAATTGAGAGTTTTTAACATAAACAGCTGTTGAATTTTGTTGAAGGCCTTCTCTGCATCTATTGAGATAATCATGTGGTTTTTGTCTTTGGTTCTGTTTATGTGATGGATTATGTTTATGGACTTGCTTATGTTGAACCAGCCTTACATCTCCAGAATGAAGCCTACTTGATTTTGATGGATAAGCTTTTTGACATGCTGTTGCCATTGGTTTGCCAGTATTTTATTGAAGATTTTTGCATCGATGTTCATCATGGATATTGGCCTGAAATTTTCTTTTTTTGTTGAGCCTCTGCTGGGTTTTGGTATCAGGATGATGTGATCTCATAAAATGACTTGGGAAGGATTCCCTCTTTTTGGTTTTTTCAGAATAGTTTCAGAAGGAATGGTACCAGCTCCTTTTTGTATGTCTGGTAGAATTCAGCTGTGAACCCATCTGGACCTGGGTGTTTTTTGTTGGTAGGCTATTAATTGCTGCCTCAACTTCAGCTCTTGTTATTGGTCTGTTCAAGATTTCATCTTCTTCCTGGTTTACGCTTGGGTAGGTCCAGGAATTTATCAATTTCTTCCAGGTTTACTGGTTTATGTGCATAGAGTTGTTGGTAGTAATCTCTGATGGTAGTTTGTATTTCTGTGGAATTGGTGGTGATCTCCCCTTTATCATTTTTTATTGCATCTATTTGACTCTTCTCCCTTTTCTTTTTTATTAATCTGGCTAGTGGTCTATTTTGTTGATCTTTTCAAAAAACCAGCTCCTGGATTTATTGACTTTTTGAAGGTTTTTTCTGTGTCTCTATCTCCTTCAGTTCTGCTCTGATCTTAGTTATTTCTTGTCTTCTGCTAGCTTTTGAGTTCGTTTGATCTTGCTCCTCTAGCTTGTTCAATTTGATGATAGGGTTTCAATTATAGATCTTTCCTTGCTTTCCATGTGGGCATTTATTGCTATAAATTTTCCTCTAGACACTGCTTTAAATGTGTCCCAGAGATTTTGATATGTTGTGTTTTCGTTCTTGTTGGTTTCAAAGAATATCTTTGTTTCTGCCTTCATTTCATTGTTTATCCAGTCAACATTCAGGAGCAGGTTGTTCAGTTTCCATGAAGTTGTGTGGTTCTGAGGTAGTTTCTGAATTCTGAGTTCTAATTTGATTGCCCTGTGGTATGAGAGACTGTTCATTCTTTTGCATTTGCTGAGGAGTGATTTTCTTCCAATTATGTGGTCAATTTCATAGTAGGTACAATGTGTTGCTGAGAAGAATGTATATTCTGTGGATTTGGGGTGGAGATTTCTGTAGATGTCTATGAGGTCTGCTTGGTCCAGTTCTGAGTTCAAGTCCTGGATATGCTTGTTAATTTTTTGTCTCATTGATCTGTCTAATATTGACAGTGGGGTGTTAAAGTATCCCACTATTATTGTATGGGTGTCTAAGAGTCTTTGTAGATTGTTAAGAACTTGTTTTATGTCTGATGGGCTTCCCTTTGTGGGTAACCTGATCTTTCTCTCTGGCTGCCCTTAGCATTTTTTCCTTCATTTCAACACTGGTGAATCTGATGATTATGTGTCTTGGGGTTGCTCTTCTTAAGGAATATCATTGTAGTGTTCTCTGTATTTCCTGCACTTAATACTGGCCTGCCTCCTTAGGTTGGGGAAGTTCTGGATAATATCCTGAAGAGTGTTTTCCAGCTTGGATTCATTCTCCCCATCACATTCAGGCACATCTATCAAATGTAGATTAGGTCTTTTCATATAATCCCATATTTCTTGGAGGCTTTGTTCATTTCTTTTCACTCTTTTTCCTCTATTCTTGCCTTCTCATTTTATTTCATTGAGTTGATCTTCAATCTCTGATATCCTTTCTTCTGCTTGGTAGATTCGGCTATTGAAGCTTGTGTATGCTTTGTGAAGTTCTTGTGCTGTGTTTTTCAGCTCCTTCAAGTCGTTTATATTCTTCTCTAAGCTGTTTATTCTAGTTAGGATCTCATCTAACCGTTTTTCTAGGTTCTTGGTTTCTTTGCATTGGGTTAGCACATGTTCTTTTAGCTCTGAGAAGTGTGTTATTACCCACCTTCTGAAGCCTGTTTCTGTCAATTCATCATATTCATTCTCCATCCACCTTTGATCCCTTGCTGGTGAGAAGTTGTGATCCCTTGGAGGAGACGATGTGTTCTAGTTTTTGGTATTTTCATCCTTTTTGCACTGCTTTCTTCCCATCTTAGTGTATTTATCTACCTGTGGTCTTTGTAGTTGGTGACTTTCAGGTGGAATCTCTCCGTGGTCGTGCTTTTTGTTGATGTTGAAATTATTTCTTTCTGTTTCTTAGTTTTCCTTATAATAATCAGTCCCTCTGCTGCAGGACTGTTGGAGGTCTACTCCAGACCCTGCTTGCCTGTGGATCACCCACGGGGACTGCAGAACAGTAAGGGTTGCTGCTGGTTTATTCTTCTGTTATCTTCATCCCAGAAGGATACCCACCAGATGTCGGCCTGAGCTCTCCTTTATGATGTGTCTCTTTAGGTATATGGGGGGTTGGGGAGCTGCTTGAGGAGACAGTCTGTCCCTTATAGGAGCCCAAGTGCTGTGCTGGCAGCTCCATTGTTCCGTGCAGAGCTGCTGGGCAGGTACCTTTAAGTCTGCTGCACTAGAACTCATAACCACCTCTTTTCCTAGGTGCTTTGACCTAGGAAGGTTGGCTTTATTTATAAGTTCCTGACATGTTGCTGCCTTTTCTCAGAGATGCCCTGCCCCACATGGAGTAGTCTAGTCACGGTCTGCCAGCACAGGTGTTGCTGAGCTGCCGCAGGCTCTGCCCAGCTGCTGCGTAAACTGCCTCAGTGTTGGTGGACTGCCTCGGTAGTGGTGGATGCCCATCCCTCCACTGAACTGGACTGTCCTGGGTCCAGCTACACTTGCTGCGAAACTCTCAATCCAGAGTATTTCAGATTGCTTGTTTTGTGGGGGTAGTACCCGCCGAGCCAGACTGCCTGGCTCCCTCTCTCAGACCCCTCCCTTTCAGTTGAATGGGTGGCTCTGTCTCCCAGGCGTTCCGGGCACCAGTTGAAATGGCCGCCCAGATTTGTGTGAGTTTCTGCGAGCCAACCTGTGGCACCAACTATGCGGAAAACACATGGCACTTTTCAGTCAAGGAATCTCCTGGTCTATGGGCAGTAAAAATTTGTTTGGAAATGCAGTGAGCACTCGCTCTCTGCATTGTTCTTTTCTGGGAACTGCACTCCGGAGCTGTTCCTATTTGGCCATCTTGGATCCTCTCCTTCAAAAATTTAGCTCTTGCATCAAATTCACTTGCAAGAACCCTTGCAGACATTCACACCTCAGGAGTAGAAGAGGGCCAGGTAGTCCCACATTTTTCAAACATCTGCATGGAGTTGGGAAGAATGTCCCTACTATAATATTTTCTACCTAACCCCCTCTCTCACTCTCAGCTTTGTGCATCTACCTGGTGGTTTTTCCCAGGAAGTTTGAGTCCATTAGAGGCAAAGCGAGTGATGAGAACCATGTTAGGCTACAAAATGGGACACTAAGAAAGCCACAGAGATGTAGGAAATAATGACACAGGAAGCCTGACTTGCAGTAGGCAGCCATAAAGCTGGCAGAGTGACCATCATTTGTCAGGTAAAATACTCTCTCAAAGCTCCAACTGGCTTCTAGATGCAGAGTTAAGAAATCCCTCATCTGGGCCAGGTGCGGTGGCTGACACCTGTAATCCCAGCACTTTGGGAGGCCAAGAAGGGTGATCACCTGAGGTCGGGAGTTCCAGACCAGCCTGGCCAACATGGTAAAATCCTATCTCTATTAAAAATTAGCAAGGTGTGATGGCGAGCACCTGTAATCCCAGCTACGTATGAGGCTGAGGCAGGAGAATCACTTCAACCCCAGAGGCAAAGTTTGCAGTGAGCCGAGATCGTGCCATTGCACTCCAGCCTGGGCGACAAGTGTGAAATTTCATCTCAAAAAAAAAAAAAAAAAAAGAAAAGAAAAGAAAGAAATTTTTCATCTGCCCTGCAGCCACAACATGCACAAAATCATGCACATATTCAGACATATTGGGAGCCAGCTGGCTATCGATCTGAGATGACGCATGACTTTCCCACATCTTTCCATCCTCCTCTCACTCTTTGCTGGCAGCAATTTTCTGAGGCTTCAGTGCAGCTTCGTCCTATGTATAATATGGCATGATTTTTAAATGGTGGTATGATTCTAAACCTTGGGAAAATAGAATTAGGAAGGATTGAGACGGTGTACGGTTGGTAGTCTTGCACTAAACTACCAATAAGGACAGAGTCAATCTTTCTGATTTATTTTTTGTGCCTCTCCTGGTGAATGGTCCTGACCAGCTTTTAATCCAATACAGGAGGACAGAGAGGCAAGTAGTGTCTCTGTTTAGATGCTTCTCCTTCGCCTCTCATCTCTGCAGACCTCTCTGCAAGCAAAAATGTTTGGCTTCTTTCTTTCCAAGAGCAATTACAGCTCCTATCAATTTTTCCATAAGATGAGATATAAAAAAAAAAAAGTGAAAACTTGATGGAGCAAGACTTGGGGTTGAATATAAATGTCACTTCCCCTCCTCTGTTTCACATTTCTCTTAGCTATAATGAACACATTTCCTTGGAGGCAGAAACCCAAGGCTAGTTGTGACAGAAATGGATATCAAGCAATTCAGGTTCATTGCCACACAAGTGTTATGATTCCATTTCAGTAGACAAGAGGTGCCCAGGGAGTCTTCTTGTTTTGTTAAAGTCTCATCTCCACCCTTCACTAAGTTTACTTAATTGGAAATTAGAATTGAAATTATGAGGATAAGGCTTTTTCTTTCCCCTTTAGGGCCATCACCTGGTATATATCTATCAAAGTGTCCACTTACAGAAAGATGGAAGGGGCTAGCGGAGAGACAATGCTTCCCTGGAGGCAAACATATACATTTGGGCTTTATCTTTTCTGTACACACAGGCACTGGGAATATATGCAGAAACCTCTGGAGACATTAACGTGGAGCTAGGCAGGCAGAAACATTCTGGGAACTGGCTACCTTCTGTTGAAGTTGTGGTCATGTTGTAAGCCTGGCTTCATAGTGAAATTGGTCACCAAGATTTCAAACATCTCATGATGGCAAAAGAGAGAGACTATGACTCAGGGCTGTGTATGGCTCACAGGCACAATGTCAGAGGGACCCAAAAACAGGATGGCTTCACGAATGGCTTCCCCTCCCTTGAACTCTGATGCTCTTGAAGATCTCTGCTCTACCCCGCTACTGGAGACTGATAGGACCAGGATTTCTGCAGTGAGTAAAAACCAACTTTGCTGGGAAGTAAACACTTAATTGGAAAGATGAAAGGGAAAATAAAGCATAGCAAGTCTGATGTGGATAAAACGAAATCAAATGTTCAGACGTAGGAAAATAATCCAAAGAAACATAGTACTCCTCCTTCACTGGTTTCGTACATGATCAATAACCTGTTTTGCCTGATACAGATGACAGGAGACAGCACCAGGAGTGTCAGTGTGATGGATGGTGACAGCTTTCGGAAATATTTGCTGTGGTTTGCCAACAAGAAACACCCCACCATTTTCCTAAAACTCATGGAGTTCAAGGTCGGCCTGTTGTGCTTGAAAGAATGTTTGGTAAAAATTCCCGCTTGTTTGCTGACACGAAAGAGTTGTTTTCAAATGAGAAGGAGACACGCAGTTGGGTACTGCTCATCTACTTTGACAGACATTCGGGAAGACAGCATTGCCCAGCATGGGGAAATAAAGGCTGCTTGACTTTTACCATTGGAGTCCTCAGCATTTGACATTTCTAAAGGAGTTCGGCATCCCAGCCTGGTCAGTCAGAGAATAACCCACGGATACCGAAATCCAGAAAGGCTTGTTGGTGGCTATTTTTTAAAATTATGAGTTTGTATATTTATTTATTTTGTAGAGATGAGAGTCTTGCTATGTTGCTTACAATGGTCTCAAACTCCTGGCCTTAAATGATCCTCCTGCCTTGGTCTCCCAAAGTGCCGGATTAAATGCATGAGCCACTACACCTGGCCTAAAAATCATGAGTCAAAAATAACTCAGGTAGTTCTGAGAAAATGGGCTGACTGCTGGCAGAAAGGGCTGAAAGCTAAGGAAGTCTTGCTGAAAGCAACCAGTGGAGGCTGGGCTGCTAAGCTCAAGAACATCCACCAGGGACAGCTGTTGAAGGGTTCAAGTCATGAACATGGTTGCATGGGCTGGCAAGTTCCCAGGAAAAGCCACAGGATGACCTTCAGAAGAATCAGGAAGGTGGGGCGTGCAGTGAACAAGGCAGGTAATGAGGAAAGCAGAGCCCACTAGGGGCAAGGGCCATCCTTAGAGGGACCCTCTAGGCCTCATCTCTGAAACTTGTAATTTCCAGTACCCTGTTGGAACCCAGTGGTCATCCTGTGCCCAGGAAAGGATGTTTTCACTGGTGCTACATCCTTCTCCTTCTCTGTTAGAGGCTGAATTGTGTCTCCCCAGAATTCAAGTGTTGGAGCCCTGGTCCCTAGACCTCAGGATGTGACTGTATTTGAGAAAGGGCCTTTATAGAGAGGATTAAGTTAAAACAAGGCCATTCGAATGGACTCCAGTGCAATTTGACAGGTGTCCTAAGAGGAGGAAACCGAACTAATAGCCACCAGTGTTGTGTGTGCACACAGGGACGACCATGTGCAGAGGCGGCTTAAGGGCAGCCACCTGCAAGCCAAGGGGAGAGGCCTCAGGGGGCACCAGCCCTATTGGCACCTAGATCTTGGACTTCCAGCCTCCTAAACTATGAGAAAACAAATTCCTGTTGTTTAAGACTGATACTTTCTTACGGCAGCCCTGGCAAAGTAACATGTTCTCTTTTTAAGAGCCTTTATTTCCTTCTCTTTCTTCTTTCTGTTTATTCTCTTCCATATGAGGACAGGATTTAAAGAAAATATCTCAAATTTACTTATGCTAAATTATAAATCATCTTGAAATGTCCTCTTTCCCTGAGCTGTGCTGCTTGCATTGACACAATGCCTGCCACGAGGCTCAGGAGTGAAGAAGACGTAAGCGGGTAGCCAGGCACCAGGAAAGATGTGACGGACGCTGTTCCTTCCTAAGCAGACTCTGAACATCAGTTCTCTGCCTCGGGTTTGCCCTGGAGCCTTAGGCCAAAGGTCAAGGTATGGACTGGGAAATGGACCTGTGTTTCCTGGCACACTGTGAATAAAATACCAGTCCTGGATGCGGGATGCCAGAACCCCTATTTAAAAACTTCCCCTATTGTTGAGAAACTCCAGTGGCCTCCAGTTTCTCCCCTCATCTTCATTACAAGGAATCTTCAGCAGAAAAGAAAGGAAAATGCTGCACTCCAACTACAGCTTCCACAAGGTTCTAGGAACCTCAACTCAAAGAGTTCGAAATAAAAAGCCATTTAAAAATGTGAGTGATGGCAAGTCCAGACGTAGAGGTAGCTTCGGGTTGATTTCATGACTCAGGCTGTTCTCCCTCTCTTTGGCTTTATTTAACATCCACTTCATTCTAGCAGCAACCAGAAGAAAAGGAGAACCTGTCTTCTTGCAGCTTTTTCTTAGGAAAAAGAAAATGTCTCAGAAGCTTCCTGGAGGATTTTCTGCTGCATCTCAGTTTCTGTAAGTGAAGAAGGCTGTGGGAGGAACTAGCTGCCAGGTAGTGACTAATAACACCCATTAGCTTGTACTCTGCTTCTCATTTATTACCGTATTTGAGAGTCAAGCAGAACAACAAAGGATAATAGGAAATGGTGTATTGGATTAGGCCATTTAGTGGTCAAGAACTTATAGCTACCTCCAGCAATGGAATTGCTAGGAGACCAATGGCATAAAGAGAGATTGAACTATCAGAAAAACACAAGAGTTGTGCTTTAAGACCCAAGGCATGTCCGTGATCCAGCTAGCCTAATTTATTCCACCTTGGTGACTATGCTTCTTTTTTGCTTTCTGCTTGTCTTTTTATATTTTTGTTTTATTTCTTTCACTACCCACACACTGATTAATTTTCTCTTACTTGCCCATGCAAATTCTACGTAGAAACAGTCTGTGTGACCTGCCTGAGCAGCACCTTTTGCTCTTTATCTCTGAATTGCTCCCGCCTAGCCTATGGCCACGTTGCCCCCAGGTCAAGGGTCCATTCTGACCTCATCAGTGTTCACCTCTCCCTCTTCAGAAGAGGTCTGTGGGCAGAGCAGGAATATTGGTATGTTTAGCATAGTTATCATACATCTCCCTTATGCTAAGAGCAAGTCTGTATTTAAATGCTCTTAAATGCAGTTAACACCGAAAAAGGAAATGGTGTTATGATCCAAATAAAAATTAAATACAAGTTTAATGTCATTATCTTAAGTAATGTGGCATGTTCCCTCCAGTGTGTAAGAAGGGAGAAATGTGAAAGGGCAGGGACTATAAATTTATGTTTATATTTTACCGATTAGACTTTCATTAGATTTTCAGGTACTGTATACTAAAGCATATTGGTGTATTTAAGGGTATTAACTAAGTCTCCAAGCCCTTCATGTTCACTGTTATCTAAGTGCTGTTCTTTCAAATGCCATCATGCAGTACAGAAAAAGGGGATAATGATGGAATAATGTAAAAAATCCTCAGCCATGTATTATTCCTGCAGTATACTCAGACACCACCCAGTTGGGCTTACCATGAATGAGCTTTAGCTTCTCTCTCTCCCCCTTGCTCTGTGACCTCTAGAAAAATCCAAAGAGGAAAATGGGAACTAAGGATGCAACTCCATCATTATTGTGCATTGAATCATTCTCAAGACATTTACTGAGAGTTTGTCACTGTGCAGAGCCACCAGAGTGCTTTCTTTGACAAGATTTCATATCTTGCCTAACTGGACAGAACAAATGCAAGATGAGGAAGGCACCAGCAGAAAAATCCACAAATGCAAGCATGGAGCAGGAGGAGAAAAATCATCTGTTGAAATTCAGGAGCAGGTGTCCGTGGGGGTGGCAGTGGAAGATTTTCAAAGGGGAAAATTATGTTAAACTCAGCACAGACTGAGGCAGGTCTTATACATGTTTATTTACTGCAGAGAAGAGCAATATTCTGGACACGGAGCAGACAATCAAGAAATCCTTAACCAGCAGAGGAATAGGTGTGAGCCACCATGAGTCGAGTTATAAGGACTACTGCTGTAATTATAAGTTCAATGGCAATGATTAAGACTGATTTTTTTGTAGCAATAAACTAAAACTTGCCATTTAGGGGATCAATCAGAAAATGATTGGAATGAAGGCTAGAAAAGCCTGAAGCTGAATAAGCAAAAGAAAACTGTGAACTCAAGTGAACAGAGTTCATGAAAGATGAAGATAAAGAAAAGCTCATGGGAAAATGAGAGTCACATGATGATGCAGCAGAAATGAAGCCAGATCAGTGAAGGGGGCCTGGTGTGATCTGATAAGCATTGTCTACTGAGACCACTTGTGCTAGAGATAGTCTGAAGCAAAAAATGTTAGAGATAAGGAGACACCACAATACATGGAACTCATGTGGAACAGTGCCTTGCATCTAGGGAGAACTTCAAATTGTTAATATCACTATTGCACAAAATTGTCAGTATCTCAGTAATTATCAGACTTTTAGACTTTTTTTTTTTTTTGGTGAACATACACCCATGTACTTAGGTAGCTATTTCTTTTCCTATTGGCTACTGTGTTATATCTATGTAATCCTGAAATAGATACGTGACTTTTTCTATGCTGCAAATATGCCTATCACAGCTATTGTAATTGCCTAGGGAAGTCTTATTTAATTAAAAAAAAAAACTTTGTTTATCTGTGTTAATGCAGTGAAAGGGCTTACATATACATTTTATTTTTCACCAGGTAGAGAAAAAACACGTACAATTGAAATATTAAAGTCTTCCTGCCATTATTCAGTCATCTCCACTTTTCCATGCCTATCAAATGCTTTCTTATCCCTGCTTGCTCATGAGCAATTAATTGCCTAGTCTAGTTGATGCCTTGCTTTTTAACACATTCATGCTTACTTGTGAATGCATTAGATACATAGAAAAGCTAGAGAAAAATTCTTGGATTTTTGTATTAAAAAGTCAATAAAAAGAGATTTCCTTAGGCAGCACATCAAATCCAGCTAAAGTGGCCATCTGCTTCTCCCTGGTGGTAGTGAGCCACTCTGAATGAATTGTGGTCCTAAGTAGATATTCAAGAAATTTATTTGAAAATTGGATGCTGCCTCTAATCCTGATTTTTTTCCTTAGCTTTTCTCTTTTACATCTTCCACATAAATGTATTATTTTAAGAAACTTTAAAGAAACTTTCAAAACAAAACCCCAAAAAACCCGTGAGAGTAACACATTTGCAATTAGAAGATCAAGTCTTACCTAACCAAGTAATCTTTATCTTGACTTCTACTTTAAGACTGAGCACAGGCTGTATAGTTTCCTTTGAAAGACTCCATTAAAATATTAGTAATGGGATTTTAAAGGAGCTATAAACCCACAAGGTAAAAAGAATGGGAAGAAAGCTACCAGCTGATGGAATATTTCAACAAATGTATGATTTATTAACCAGGATTCTCCAGAGTAACAGAACCAACAGGATACCTATGTATATGTTGTGAGATTTATTTTAAGGAATTGGCTCATGTAATTGAGAGGGAATGGCAAGTCTGAAATCCATGGGGCAGGCCAGCAGGCTGGAAACTCAGGTAGAAATCAATGCCGCAGCCTTGAGGCAGAATTTCTTTTTTGGGGGGAAACCTCAGTTTTTGCTCTTAATGACTTCAACAGATTCAATGTGGTTGACTCACTTTATCAAGGGTAATCTTCTTCATTTAAAGTGACCACAGGTGGTGGCTAATGCCTGTAATCCTAGACTTTGGGAGGCCAAGGTGGGCTGATCACCTGAGGTCAGGAGTTCAACACCAGCCTAGCCAACATAGTGAAACCCCGTCTCTACTAAAAATATAAAAAAATAGCTGAGGTGGCAGCAGGTGACTGTAATCTCAGGCGACTTTAATCTCAGGAGCCTGAGGCTGGAGAATGGCCTGAACCTGGGAGGTGGAAGTTACAGTGAGCCGAGATCATGCCACTGTACTCCAGCCTGGGTGACAGAATGAGACTCCATCTCAAAAAATATATATATGTAAAAAAAAGTAAAAAAGTTAACCAATTGTATATGTTAACCACATTATGAAATTCTTTCACAGCAACACCTAGACTGTAGCAATAAGTGGGTTAAATAAATGGGTTCTGTAGCCCAGCCAACTTGACACATAAAACTAATCATCACATATAATGACTGACAAAGCAGGGAAATGAAAATTGTAAATGGAAGTGACTGCAGCTCAAAAGGGGCTGATTGCTCTCTCTCTGCCAACAAAAAGCCACACACACACACCCCCCACACTCCTGTACCTATTCCTAAGCACAGAACACTTGGAAGCCAGAATATTGCTACCTTATGTCAGAATCTGTGGTGGACAGACACTGACTGCCAGTGACCACTTCCTAGATTCACATCCTTGTATAATCCCTCCCCTTGTCTGTGGCAGGACCTGCAACTTGTTTCTAACTACTTGGCTATGGCAAAGGCTGCAGAATATCACTTCTGTGGTTCTATTACCTTAAGACTTTGTTTTTCAAGAAGACTCTATCTAGAGATTTTCCATGTAGACATAATGAAATAAGCAGCCATACCGAGGAAGTCCACATAGCAAGGAATTGCAGGCGACATCTTAGAGATAAGGATGACCTCTAAGTGAATTCTACCAACAGTCTGAATGAGTTCGAAAGCAAATTCTTTCGAACTTGCTTCCCAGTTGAATCTCCAGATGATAACTGATTTTTTAAAAAATCACCAATGTAATGATCCTTTATGAAGAAGATAAAAAACTTACAAAAAACAACTATAAATAAAAAGTGAACCTTGCTAAGTTGTAATGTACAAGATCAACATAAAAAAATAACTATTTCTATAAACAAGTAACAATTAAAAAAATTTTTAAACCAATTTGAAAAAATTTATAAACAATATCATTTTATATTGCATAACAAATATAAAAGGCGTAGGTATCGAGTTGACAAAAGTTGTGCAAGAAACCGTTTACAGAATGAGACACTGCAGGGAGAAACTACAGAAGACCTAAGCAATTTAAGACATATACCATATTCATAAATCAGAAGACACAATTTTATTCTGATGTCCACTGCCCTCAAGTTAATTTGCAGATTAAATACAATCCCAATCAAAATACCAGCACAATTTTTCTGTAGAAATGGATAAGCTGATTCTAAAATTAATGTGGAAATGCAATGCCAAATAAATAGAATAATCTTTGAAAAGGACGAACAAAGTTGGAGGACTTCTACCTGATTTCAAATCTTAAAATAAAATTTATAACAATCAAGAAAGTGTGTATTGACATAATGATAGCTCAACAGATTGATAGAACTGGGTCCAGTCAAGAAATAGACTCAAACATGGGAGCAATTGACTTTTTTTTTGAGGCAGAGTTTCTCTCTTGTTGCCCAGGCTGGAGTGCAATGGGCCCATCTTGGCTCACTGCAACCTCTGCATCCTGGATTCAGGTGATTCTCCTGCCTCAACCTCCCAAATAACTGAAATTATAGACACGCACCACCACACCCAGCTAATTTTGTATTTTTAGTAAAGATGGGGTTTCACCATGTTGGTCAGACTGGTCTTGAATTCCTGACCTCAAGTGACCTACTTGCCTTGGCCTTCCAAAGTTCTGGGATTACAGGTGTGAGCCATTGGGCCCCGCTGGCAACTGACTTTTGACAAAATTACAAAGACAGTCCAATGGAGAAAGGATAGTCTTTCAAGAACTAATGATGCGACAATTGGATATTAAGATGCAAAAAAAATGAACACTGTATAAAAAACACAAAACTAGACTTCTCAATGTAAAACCATAAGGTAGAAACTTCTAGAAGAAAGCATGCAAGATATATTTGGAACCTTGAGTTAGGCAATTTTTTTTTTAGATATGTCACTAATAGCACAATCAATAAAGGAAAACATTGATAATATAATCTTTATCAAAATTAAGACCTCTGCTCTTATAAACATATTGTTAAGAGGATGGAAACATCAGTGACAAAGTGAAAAAAGTATTTTCAAATCGCCTATTTGATTTAAAAAACTTGTATCCAGAATATATAAAGAATCCTGGCCTGGTGCCATGGATCACACCTAAAGTAATCCCAGCACTTTAGGAAGCCAAGGTGGGCAGATCACTTGAGCCCAGGAGTTTGAGACCAGCCTGGCCAACATGGTGAAACCCCATCTCTACTGAAAGTACAAAAATTAGCCAGATGTGGTGGCATGTACCTGTAATCCCAGCTATTCAGTAGGCTGAGGCATGAGAACCACTTGAATCTAGTAGGTGGAAGTTGCAGTGAGCCGAGAGGGTGCCACTGTACTCCAGTCTGGGTGACAAAGCAAGAACTTATCTCAATGAAACAAAAACAAAAGCATCCTAGGAACACAGTAATAAGAACAACAACAAAAAAAACCACAAAAACCAATAAAGATGCGTAAAAGATTTAAAACAGCACTTTACCAAAATAGGTATATGGATGACAAGGCTGTGAAAAGAATCTTAACATCATTAGTTGTTAAAACAATATAAACTGAAATCATAATAAGATACCATTACACATGGTATTAAAAAGATTGACAGCACCAAGCGTTGCTGGGAATATGGACTAATTGAAACTCTCATATACTATCAGCGGGATGTAAAATGATACTACCTCACTAGAAAGCAGTTTGGTGTTTCATAGAATATTAAACATATACTTACCATACTACCCTTCTGTCCCACTCCTAGGTATTTATCCAAGAGAAGTGAAAATATATATAACGACACAGAAAATCATGTGTGAATTTTAGCAGCTTTATTTTTAATAGCCCCTGTGTTAGTTTCCTGGTGTTGCTAAAACAATTACCACAAACTTAGTGGCTTAAAACAAAGGCATGTATTCTTTCATAGTTCTGGAAGTCAGAAGTCTGAAATCAAGGTATCAAGGTATCAATACATGATCCCTCCAAATGTTCTAAGGAGACTCTTTCCTTGTCTCTTTCAGCTTCTGATGAGCACTGGCATTCCTTGGCTTGTGGCAGCAGCACTCCAATCTCTGTTCTTTCTCCACATGGACTTTCCCCTGTATCTCCATGTCCTCAAAATTTCTTTTTCTTATAAAGACACCAGGGTTTAGGGCCTGTTTTACATCCAGGATGATCTCTTTGACATCTTTAATTTAATTACACCTGCAATGGTCTTATTTCCAAATAAGATTGCATTCCCATGTACTAAGGCTTAGGATTTGAAATTATCTTGGTGTTAGTGCATAGGGGTGGTACATAATGTAATCCATTACAATTCTAAACTAGAAACAACCCACATTTCCATCAATAGGAAAATAATAAATTGTGGTATATCTTCACAATCAAATACTAGTTAGTAATTTTTAAAATGAACTACTGATGCATCAATAACATAGATGAATTTTCAAATAATTACGCAGAGTGAAAGAAGTCAAACAGAAGAGAAGACCTATTATATGATTCAATTTATTTAAAATTTAGAAATTTCAGACTAATCTCTAATGACAGAAGGCTGAGTATGTCTTGCCTAGGGAGAGTGATGGGGTGAAGAGGGAAGGGGTGAACAACAGGTGACAAAAGGACATGAGTAAATTTTTCTGGCAGAGAGGAATATGTTCATTATTTTGATTGTGGTGATGCTTTCCTGGCACATATATGTGTCAGTATATATGGCTGTTTATATTTGCTCTGCCTCTAAATGCTTCATTTTGGTAAGACTTCCCCTTCCCATTTCGTAGGATTCTGATAAGCCTGACCATCAAAGGGGCACCTCAACTTCTCTGCCAACTGAGGCTCACTAGAGACCTTTGCGTAAATTGATTTAGATATCGGAAGGAAGAGAGCACAGCTCTTGAGAGCCTAGTGCTGCTGAGGCATAGAGGGTCCTCTTTGCCACATAGACAGAGAATGTTGCTTTGAAGAAAACCCATGGAAAAAAGCAGGGGGAAATGGAGGGCAAAGGGAAAATAAATCCCGATGACATTGTTTGAATCCCCAGATTCAGCCATTCCTGAAGCCAGCCATTATCTTTAATTTCCTAAATAAATGAACTCCAAAGCTCTCCTTTTAGGCTTAAGATAGTCTGAATCAAGTTTCTGTCACCACAGCTGAAAAGAAAACTCATAAAATGCTGAATCGGAATTTGTGTTACTACAGGACGGAGGCTCATCATCATGGTGCCACACTGTCTTCCTGAGTGTCTCAGGATGCAAGCGTCAGTCCAGGGAAAGTGCAGCTTTGGAAGGTAATGTGCAATAATTAAACCAAGAGGAATGCAGACACCCAGGGAATTATACCAATGTGTGTTTAAAATACATAATACAGGGAAACAGAGATGCCAAATAATTTAAGAGTAATTCAGAAGCCTGCCTGAAGAAGAATGACATTGTATTGTCCGTTGGAGACAACAGAAGAACAGAGTAGAATTGTCAAGAGTGGATCCTGACAGACTGACCTAGCTTCCATTTCTGAATAAAATGCCTGTCACCTAGATTAATGGGGAGTGTTTACTGTAACTGAGCATTCCAGACAGCCCAGCCTCACTGATAAAGGTGCACCTTCCCTTGGGCCCTCAACTTCCTTATCTGTGAAATGAGGCTATGTCAACATTTGTGTTATTCAATTCCATAACTTAAAAAAAGAGGGTCTGGGGAAGAAAATTGTCTGGCTGATGGGCTGGAGGGGCTGGGATAAAGAATTCTCACCCCCACTGGAGAGACCTACCAGGGTCCCTGAAGGCTGAATCATCCTCCAGGTAGGGGTCCCTTGACCTTGGCACTATGAGGTTTTGGGGTGGATAAATCTTTGCTGTGAAGGCTGCCTTGGGCATTATAGGATGTTTGGAGGCATCTCTGGTCTCTAGCTACTCTATACTAGTAACAGCTATGCCATCCTCAGTTTTGTAACAGCCCAAAACATTTCCAGACAAAGCCAGTGTTCCCTGGGAGGCAAAGTCACTCCCACTAGAGAACTTCTAGAGGCTCAGTGATGGAGTAGAGTGCTCAGCTTGGGGAGGCTGTCAAGGAAGCGGTGAGGCAGGTGGTAGTGGCATCTTAAAAAACCGAATCACAAAGGATCTTGGGGACTCAGGGAGAGTGGTCAGAAGCAAACAGCCTGGTGTTCAATAAGGTCCAGCCGAAGATAGAGTCACCTAGGAAAACCAAAATGCTCTCCCTTACAATGGGGAAAGCATGCCTGAGTGTGAGAGTGCAGGGTGAGAGCGCGGCATATCAGAGGAGAACAGATTCAACAGAAAAAAGCAGTGGCAAAGAGGCAATCATGATTTGGGGTGTGGAAGAGGTGACTTAATGACAATTCGGAAGGTCAACATTCTCCGTGAGTCTAAGCTGGCTGCATCCTAGTCACGAACCTGTGCTCAACAGGCCTCTGCTACCCCAGCCCTAGAAACGTAGGAGAAGTGATTGAAACATTGTCACACAGGAGCTGAGAAGGTGGGCTCCGTGGGCTAGAGAAGAGGGTACTGAGATTGCCTGCTGTGGATGGATCGCTAAATTCAATCCAGAGAAGTCAAGGCCCACCGTGAGGGTTTCTGGTACCTCCTATTCCCACCCCACCTCCCAGCAGGATGTTCTTCTTTTTCTTCCATTTGTCATTATTATTTGTACTTTTAAAATTCACTTTGGCCCATTTCTTCTTTGTTCCTTTCTCCTGATCATTTTACTCACATTAAGGGGCTGACCTACTCCTGTTAAGTCTATGTAGAGGCTGTTGAACCGGACCTTCACGTTTAATTTGTTCAACCTCTTTATCTGGAGCCCTGTCTCATGCTTGTTGAATGGCATGGGCAATTTAGTTAAAGGTTACTTAGGATGTTGAGTAAGAACTATGTCTTTCAGTACTCACAAATATTTAAAAAAAAAAAAAAAAACAGAGGAAACAATTGTTGAATCTGCTTTCTCTCTCTCTCTAGATATTATGAACCCTTATCTCAACAAGGAGGACTGGCAAAGGCTGGGAAAGATAAATAACTAAATATAAGAGCATGTCAGGGCTATAGGAAATTAAGAATCACAGAACAGTTTGCTTCTGAGAGACAAAAGATGTGCTGTGTCAACAAAGAGGGGCACGGGGTCTGAAGTTCCAGACGTGGTTGTGGGGTGGCATGTAGGAGGTGGCTACAAATTTTTTCGCTTTATGCTGAGACTTTGGGGAAAATGTAATTTTTATTCTGCCTGCATTGGTGATCATTTTTAGACCCCTTGCTCACTAAATAGCAGGAGGGATAAGAAGTGTCTGTGTAAGGGGTGAGAATTGATTTAATCCAACACAGCAGTCTTAGTATGATAAACATAGCGCATTTCTCTGATTATATAAATGATTCAGACTCATGGTAGAAGAAAATCCAAATGATATGTAAGAGTAAAGAAGAAAGTAAAAAAATCGCTTGAAATTCTGCCATTCTTCGGCAGCCACCAAGCACATGCTGCTGACCATCCTTTTGTTGATTCAGTAATTTGAACAGTCTCTCTGGGTTGAATGCTTGGATTCAGATCTTGTTCCCTCTGCTTCTCTTCACTGCGAAGCTATCTGGGTGCACAAAGAGGATTCCTGGGGCTTCCTCCCAGCAGAGGGAAAGGGGCCTCAGATCTGCCTCCTCTATTCTCCACAGCATGGTTTCTTACCCCTTGTTCCTGCTACCATTCATAGCTGAAGTTGGAGGCTGCTATAATTCATGGTTACATCTTCCCCGCCTTGGCCAGAGTCCTTGTTTAATTGGGCTCCCCGCAGCTCCTGACCCTTCAGAGACTCTGGAGCATTCTTTCTTTGGCTCTCTACCTCAAGACAGGCTGAACGCAGGCCCTGTGATGCTGCCTGAGCTATTTTTCCATGACACTTGAGAGCAGGAGGTTTTGCTACCTGTCCACGTCCTGTTTCAGAATCCAAATAGGATTTGAATTCCCGTTCCAAAGTCCACTGCTCACTTCATTCTCCTCAACGTGTCCGTATCACCTTTTATGCTCTTGCCCCAAACCTGAAGCAGCGACACAGGCTCTGTGGCATCACTGTCTCTCACACCCACCGTTCTGCTGCTTTCCTGTCTGCATTGCTCTGTTCTGCAGGACTGGGAAGGGTGAGCCCGCTCCCTATCTCATCTTCAACACCACCCCCTCTTTTTTCCCAGAATCTGTTATGCAGGATGGGGTGAAAAGAGAGATGAACTGGCTTACTCATCAGGGAAATGCCCTGCCTGTCCTAAGGTGCCAATAAGAGGGTGGTATTGAGTTTCAGGACAGCCCCACTGAAGAGAGAATAAAAGGAAATGGATTACTTCTCCCAGAGGATCAGGTTTTCTATAATGTTCATGAAGATGATAATATTTCTCTCTCCAGAAGCTTTAAAATGAGATGTCTCCGATTTCATAAATCTGCCTCATTCCCTTTCCTATCAAGGGAAGATGCTCCTGCTTTGTCCCTAAGACACTCTGGTTATCAGATAAGTCGGCGGTTTCTCAGGCACCGCGCGGGGAGTAGCTGGAATTATTCACACTCCGACCCCTTGCACCTGGCTCAGTGCCTGGCACACAGTTGGCTCTCTGCAAACATCGTTGCAAGAAGAGTGAAAAAACAAGGATAGATAAGTGCTATTCTGCAAAGCTAAAGTTTATTTTGTTTGAAGACTGAGGAACAAAGGAGACGCCCCTCCAAGGTCATGGATGATTCTGTGAGTCTGCGTACACATTCCCATGGCTAGACAGCATTATATTAAAATCTGTCAGTTTTTCCACGCTGTCCACCAAACCGGCTACTGTGCTACGTACTGACATCTGTAAACACGTAATTTGTATTCTTCTGTCACCTGCATTACTCTGAAGGAACATCTTTCAGGTTCACAGAAATTAATCCCATATGCTGGATGGATGATGGATAGGTGGCTTTTTCATCTGCCCAGCTAGGTTTGGAAAATGCCAGGTACCTTCACTATTCCACTGATGTGTTGATGCACATGATTAAAAAGCCAGGGACACGCTCAGAGCAGGAGTACAAAAAGCAGACGTTTCTCCCCCAAGGGAGCTGTCTCCAGCGACCCAAGACTACCATCACGCTGGGATCTGTGATGTCCTTTCTGCTCCCCACCCTCCTGGAGAGAAACCTGGCAGAGCAGCAACCTTGGAGCAAAGAGACTTCCAGTCTGTTATTTTCACTTTTCTCAGCGGGGTCTTTCTCTGCCTAATTGCCCTGTTTACTCTTCCTGTTCTCTTTTAAAAGCCTGGCATTCAAAGCAGAACTAATTCTGTTTTAAGCGGTTGCCAGGAAGCAACACGAAATCTACCTGCTTTTGAGTTTCACAGTCCATTTTATTTCTTTTGCTAAATAAAAGCAGGGCATTTGTCAGTTTGTATTCCTCTGATACCTCTCTCTATTTTCCTGATTCTTCAGGCAGAACCCCCTGTGTTCACTGCTCCGTCAATGAGGATGGAAAGAACACCTAAGCTTTTCCCCCTCTGCAGCTGGCCAAAAGCCATCCAGCATCTGTCTTTGGGCCACTAGACAAATCTGGTCACAGCTCTGGGTCTGGGAGTGCATTGGAACATAGGCGATTAGCTCAGGGTTACCCTGACCCCTTCCAGAGAGTTCTAGAACATCATGAGCATATCGTGAAAAAACATCTAGATATCATTCTCCATTCTGGTCTTTTGCAACTCAGACTACTTCCAGGAAGGTGAGCTTTAGGGTATTACTTGTAAACACTCTAAGCAATATGACATTTTACATGTCTTTTTAGTATATTACTGATAGGAACATCAGTTAATGTTCCTTCATGTGTTTGTTGTTACAGAATCCACAAAGCCAATGAGAGAGTTGGTTTTCTGGTGCCTCCCATTTCTTACAAATACATACTCCTCACTGCTTGAATATGTAGCTTAATTGTAATTTATCCATTTCAACTGATTGAAATTGAACACTGTATTAGTTTTGCTAGGGCTGTGATAACAGACTGGGTGGCTTACACAACAGAAATTTATTTCTCATACTTCCAGAGGCTGGAAGTCCAAGGTCAAGTTGTTGCAGGTTTGATTTCTTTTGAGGCCTCTCTCTTTGGCTTGTAGACAGCCACCTTCTCATTATATCCTCACATGCTCTTTTCTCTATGTGTGCATCCCTAGTGTCTCTGTGTGTCCAAATTCCTTCTTCTTATAAGGACACCAGTCAGATGGGGTTAGGGTTTATCCTAATGGCATTATTTTAACTTAACCATCTCTTTAAAAGCTCTATCAACAAATACAGTCACAATCTAAGGTATTGGAGGGATTAGCACTTTTAACATATGAATTTTGGGAGAACATAATTCAGCCAATTACTGATACCAAAATTTATTTTTTGAATACTCTTTGTGCCAGCCACAGCAGTAGGGACCTATGCTCTTCTTTAATTCTCACCAAAATCCTGAATGATAGCATTGATTTTCTACCCAGTCAGATACTTTAAGCCAGGCCAAGCCATCAATAGATCACCCACAGGAGTGTCGTTAAAAATCTTCTGGGGATTAACCTCATTTCTGAGTTACTGTACTTCTTACTTCACCCCTTGTATTAGTCAGGTTCTCTAGAGGAACATAACTGAGAGACTATTAAGTAGTATTAACTCACATGATCACAAGGTCCCACAATAAGCCATGTGCAAGCTGAGGAACAAGGAAGCCAGCCTGGGTCCCAAAGTGGAAGAAAATGCAGTCTGATGTTTGGGGGCAGGAAACATCCAATACGGGAGAAAGGTGAGGACTGGGAACCTAAGCCAGTCTAGTCCTTTCATGTTTTTCTGCCTGCTTTATAAACTAGCCACACTGGCAGCTGATTAGATGGTGCCCACCCAGATTAAGCATGGGTTTGCCTTCCCCAGCTCACTGACTCAAATGTTAATCTCCTTTGGCAACAAACACCCTTACACACACACCCAGGGTCAATACTTTGCAGCCTTCAATCCGATCAAGTTGACACTCATGATTAACCATCACACCCCTCCAGTGCTTCAGCTTAATTTTTTGTTACCAAAACACCAACGGTTTGGTCTAGGTTCTTTGCCATACAGAAAGCCAATCACCAAGACAATCAGTATTGCTAGAGAAGAAGGCTTTGCTCTGGTGCTGCAGCCAAGGAGAACAGGAAGTCAGACTCAAATCCATCTCCCTGACCAACTGAATTGGGAGGTTTATATAGTGAGGAAGGAATGTAAAACAGGAAGTAAAAAGAGGTAAGGAAGCAATTATGAGGAAAGAGGGGTCTGGCATCTCACTGAAGGCAGGGATCTGATGAGTTTCAGTCCCTTGTCTGAGGGAGAGCTCAGATGAGACAATGTGAACTTCAAGTTTTAAGACCAGAAGGGTCAATATCTATATTTATTCAAAAACTCATGAACATAATTTCTATGGGACAATTGGGCTGGTTTTGCTTTAACCCATGAACTTGGCTTTCAAAGCTGAACCTCCTGCATGGTGGGCCTCCTGTGGCCTGCAGGGCTCCAGTTCCTTCTTCATAGAGCCCAGCCCAGGAAGATTTGCTTTGCAGATGAGAAAAATGAAACAATAGAGATCAAGTGACTTTCCCAAGCTCACACTCCAGCAGGTGACAGAGCCTTGACTCTGACCTGTTACTCAAGCCCAGCCTTCCTTTCTTTACCTCGTATAGCCCTTAGTCAACTATAGAATCAATTGGAATAACAAACTCTTCTGCTTAGCATCCTGAAGGCTCACATCAGACCTTTAAAAAACATATTTTGAGAAAGTAGCCCTATCAGTCCTAAGTGTATTAAATCAACTAATTTGTCAATTGGAGATAAAATAACTTCTTCTTTATCTGTTGGCATAAATTTACCACCTCCTCTAGGAAGAAGCATGGAGGAGAAATTCTGTATTTTCATCCTGGTACCATTATGATTCCATTGATCAAATGGTGTGTTTCAAAGCTCTTAGGGATCAGTCATAAAATTTCTGAGGCTCAGTGAAGGTCAAAGCACTTTGTGGTCAGCACCTCTTATTTCCATGGGTGATTCAGAGGTTTTCTTCATGAATTACCATAGACTCACCTTTGATTTAAAATATTCAGAAAAGACACTCTCAGTGTCTCTGATTTTTAAATCTATGATTCAAGGCCCTGTGCACTACTTCTTGTCCTAGCCAAACAGATTTTCTGAGGTTTTCTTTCATGATGAATTAGGAGTTGCTCTTGGATCTGACTTTGATCTCTGCTCTTGATAGTTTCCTAAAACTTTCTTCTAATTGATGAGTTAACTGGGAATAAGGTGATATACGGCTTTTATGACAAGAAAAGTTTCCCTGCCTTTCTACTCCTATTTGTCTGCCAGGAAGAAATGTGCCTTGAGTTCTCTGAAATGCAAAAGACTCAGTATGGAAAAACAAGTTTTCTTTCTATATATTTATTAAATACACATTCTTGAGACCCCTATAACATAAATAATATTAAATATGTATCTCCTTATGCATTTCTTATTTTTAAAAGCAATTTTATGGAGGTATAATTAACATAAGATAAAAGGCATAATTTTAAGGGAAAAATTTAATGAGTTTTGTCAAATGTAGAGATGTAACCATCACAGCAGTCAAGGTAGAAAGTCTGACAATCATTCCCCAAATTTCCTTCTCATGCTTTGCAATTAATGGCCACACCCAGCGTCAGCTTTAGGCGAGAATGAATCTGCTTTCTGCAATTATAGTTCTGCCTGTTTAGAACTTTATATAAATGGAATAAAGCAGTATACGCTTTAGGGTCTGGATTCTTTTGCTCAGCATTTAAAAATTGTATTTGGTGATTCATCCATGTCGTATGTGTAACAGAAGTTTATACCTTTTTATCACTGAGTAATATTACATTGTACCAAGGTAACACCATCTGTTTATTTACATACATGTCTATTAATTTTTTGCAAAATAATTACTTGGTATGTAATACGGTAATTACTTTGTATATAATTTATTCTGTTTTCTTGAGTTAACATTTAGGAGTGATATTACTGGGTTGTAGGGCAAGAGTAATTTAACTTGTAAGAAACCATCAGCTGGGAGTGATGGCTCAAACCTGTAATCCCAGCACTTTGGGAAGCTGAGTTGGGCAGATCACGAGGTCAAGAGATTGAGACCATCCTTGTCAACATGGTGAAATGTGTCTCTATAAAAATACAAAAATTAGCTGGGCATGGTGGCTCATGCCTGTAGTCCCAACTATTCAGGAGGCTGAGGCAGGAGAATCACTTGAACCGGGGAGTCGAAGGTTTCAGTGTGCTGAGATCATGCTACTGCACTCCAGCCTGGTGACAGAGCAAGACTTTTTAATTTCAGTCATTGTTGTGGGTTTGTATTATTATCTCATTGCAGCTGTAATTTTGATTTTCTTGATGACTAATGATATTAGGTATCTTTTCATGTGCTTTTTAGTCTTTAAATGTTTGTTCCAAGATTTTTCCCATTTCTCTTAGGTTATTTGTCTTCCAGTTGGCCTTGCAACATTTTAAAAATAAATTCTAGATGTAAGTTCTTTGTCAGATATATGTATCGTGAACCTTTTCTGCCAGAGTGTAACTTACCTTTTCTTTTTCTTAATGTTATCTTTCAAAGAACAGAAGTTTTTAATTTTAATGAAGTCCAATTTACCAATTTTTCTTTTGTGCTTTGTCCTTCTTGTGTTCGATCTAAGACATTTTTACCTATCATGGTTACAAAGATATTTTCCCACATTATTTTCTAACAGTTTAGTTTTTATTTATTTATTTATGTTTGAGATGGAGTCTTGCTCAGTCACCCAGGCTGGAGTGCAGTGGCATGATTTTGGCTCACTGCAGCCTCCCCCTCCCAGGTTCAAGCGATTCTCCTGCTTCAATCTCCTGAGTAGCTGGGATTTCAGGCACCCAATACCACACAAAGCTAATTTTTACATTTTAGTAGAGACAGGGTTTCACCATGCTGGTCAGGCTGGTCTTGAACTCCTGACCTCAGGTGATCTACCTGCCTCAGACTCCAAAAGTGCTGGGATTACAGGCATGAGCCACCATGCCTGGCCTATAATTTAGCTTTTATGTTTAAGTTAACACTTCAAATTAATTTTGTGTATAATATGAATTAGAAGTAAAGTTCTTTGTCTGACATTTTTAAAAATGGTCTACTTTTACAAACAATATTTTTTGAAAGGGTTTATCTTTCCCAATGGGCGCTTTTTCAAATATCAGTTGACTGTGTATGTATATATGCCTATTTTGGACTCTATTATTCTGATCTATATTTGTATCTTTACTCCAATAACATATTGTTGCTTTTGTATTACATGTCTTTAAAACCAAGTAGGATAAATCCTACAACTTTGTTCTTTTATTTTAAAATTATTTTGTTTTCCTAAACCTTTGTATTTCTATAACAATTTTAGAATGCCATTACTAATTTCTATGATAAAAGAGCCTGCTGGGGCTTTGAATGAAGTTGTGATGAATCTGTAGATTAATTTGGGGAGAATGAATAGCTTAACAATATTGAGTCTTCCAGTTCATAAGGATGGTGTATTTCTCCATTCATGTTATTAGTAATTTTTTCAGCAATGTTTTGATATTTTTATTATATGGGCTTTGCACATATTTTGTTGGATTCATCTACAAGTAGTTAATGTTATTGATACTTTTCTGAAATGAACTTTGGTATTTTTACCATCTCACACCAGTTAGAATTGCGATCATTAAAAAATCTGGAGACAAGAGATGCTGGAGAGGATGTGGAGAAATAGGAACACTTTTACACTGTTGGTGGGAATGTAAATTAATTCAACCGTTGTGGAAGACAGTGTGGCATTTCCTCAAGGACCTAGAAATGGAAATTCCATTTGACCCAGCAATCCCATTACTGAGTATATATCCAAAGGATTATAAATCGTTCTACTATAAGGACACATGCACACGAATGTTCATTGCAGCACTGTTTACAATAGCAAAGACGTGGAACCAACCCAAATGCCCATCGATGATAGACTGGACAGGGAAAATGTGGCACATATACACCACGGAACATTATGCAGCCATCAAAAACGATGAATTTGTGTCCTTTGTAGGGACATGGGTGAACCTGGAAACCATCATTCTCAGCAAACTGACACAAGAACAGAAAATCGAACACTGCATGTTCTTACTCATAGGTGGGTGTTGAACAATGAAAACACATGGACACAGGGAGGGGAGCATCACACACTGGGGTCTGTCAGGGGGAAATAGGGGAGGGACAGCAGGGGGTGGGGAGTTGGGGAGAGAGAGCATGGGGAGAAATGCCAGATATAGGTGATGGGGAGGAAGGCAGCAAATCACACTGCCATGTGTGTACCTATGCAACAATCTTGCATGTTCTTCACATGTACCCCCAAACCTAAAATGCAATTAAAAAAATTTACTTTTTAATTGTTTTTCCATAGAATTTAGAAATACAATTGATTTTTCTGTATGTTTATCTTATATCCTGGAATCTTACTAAAATCACTAATTAGTTCTTTGTAAATTGTGGTTTCTAAAGGATTTTCTATATCTGTGATTATGTCATCTGAAAATAATTTTATTTTTTTCTTTTCAATCCATATGCTTTTTATTTCTTTTGTTGCCTCATTGCTTTGACTAGGCTGTTTAGTGCTATGTTGAATAGGAAATAGTGAGAGTAGAATCCTTGCTTCATTCCTGATTTTAGGTGAAAAGAATTTAGTCTTTATTAAGTATGAAGCTAACTGTAGGTTTCTTTATGCACACACACATACACAGACACACACACACACACACACACACACGTTTGGTCTTTCTTAGGTTAGTATTTTATAATTCTCTCAGCTTCTTTTTGGTAAAATGTCTATTTTGCCATCATTTTCTTCGGCAATTGAGTAAAATCAAATTTACTTATTTATGTCTTTATATTGAGGTGAAATTCACATAACATAAAATTAACTATTTTAAACTATACAATTAACTGAGGCAGTACATTCACAATGTCATTCAACCATCACCTCTAATTCCAAAATATGTTCATCACTCCCAAAGGTGATCTGATACCTATTAAGCAGTAACTCCCCATTCTCTCCTACCCCCAGTCTCTGGCAACCACTAATTGGACTTAACTATTCTTGATAATTCATGTAAGTAGAATATACAATATATGACCTTCCATGTCTGGCTTCTCTCACGTAGCATAATATTTTTGAGACTGAGTCACTTCATAGCACATACCAGTACTTCATTGTTTTTTATGGCTAAGTAACATTCCATTGTGTGGATATACCACAGTTTATTTATTCATTCATTTATCCATTGATGGGTATTTGGGTTGTTTACACCTTCTGTCTGTTGTAAATAGTGCTGCTGTAAGTATTTGTGTACATCTGTTTGAATATCTATTTTCAATTAATTTAGAAGGGTATTGCTGGGCCATATGGTAATTCTATGTTTAACTTTTTGAACAAACACCAAATTGTCTTCCACAGTGGCTGCACAATTTTACATTTTTACCAGGAATGTACCAGAGTTCCAATATTTCCATATCCTTTTAAATCCCAACAAATGTTGGCACTTGAATTCCAAGTTGGCAGTGTTTTCTTGCAATGTTAGCACTTGTTGGGATTTAAAAATTCTTTTTATTATACCCATCCTACTGGGTGCTAACTGGTATATCCTGTTGTGTTTGATTTGCATTTCCTTAATGACTGAAAAGGGCTATTGGCATTATGGTAGGAATTGCATTCAATCTGTAGATTGCTTTGAGGGGGTATTGCCATCTTGATAACTAAGTATTTCAACTCATGAACATAGATATTTTTTCTTTTTTAGGTCTTCTTTAATTTCTTTCAGCAGCAATGTTTTGTAGTTTTCAGTGTACATGACTTGTATTTCCTTGATTAAATTTATTATAATTAATTTATTCTTTTTGATGCTATTCTCAATGGATTATTTCCCTTTTCAACGAATGTCTTTCACTTATTTTACTTTCTTAATTGCTCTGGCTAGAACTCCCAATTTAATAGTGAATACAGATGCAAAAGTAGGCATCCTTGTCTTTTTCTTGATCTTGGGAACAAAGCTTTCAGTCTTTTACCATTGAGTATGATATTAGCTCTAGGTTTTTTAATAGATGTCCCTTATCGTGTTGAGGAAGTTCTCTTATTTCAAGTTTGTTGAGTGGTTTTATCATGTGTCAAATGAATTTTATGTATCAATTAAGATAATCTTGTTTATTTCTTTTCCTTCATTCATTTAATACAATATATTACACGGATTGATTTTTGTATGTTGAACCATCCTTGCTTTCCTGGGATTAATTCTACATGGCTTATATTTACTTTTGAAGGATATTATTTGCTAACTGTAGAATTCCAAGTTGGCAGTGTTTTCCTGCAGAAATTGAAAATATTATATCATTGTTTTCAAATGTGCTTTTATTCCCCTGACATAAAGTCTATAGTCATTCTTTTTTTCTCTGCCTGCTTTGTAATGTTCTGGTTTTCAGCAGATTTACTATGATGTGTCTTGGTGTGATTTTTGTTTGTTTCTTCTACTTGAGGTTTGTTCATTTTCTTGGATTTGTGAACTTATAGTTTCCATTACACTGGAAAAAGTTTTGTTCATAATTTATTCAAATAATTTCCTACACCCATTCCCTTCATGTGGGACTGTAATTGCATATGTATCAGACTTGTTCCAGAGTCACTAAGGAGCTATTTTTAAGAAATTATTTTGTCTTTTTTCTCTGTGTGCTTTAGTTTGCATGGTTTCTGTTGCCATGTTTTCAAGTCACTGATTTTGTTTTTTTGTAAAGCTCTTAATCTTCTCAATGTAGCAAGACTGCTGTATTCTTTGTTTTCTCTCCCTGTGTTTCAATCCAGGAAGTGTCTCCAAGCAGAACTCCAGAGCACGGTGGCACTCACCTTGTTTGATTCCCTTTCTTTGGCATCATAGTCTTACATTGCTTGTTAGTGCCCGAAGGTAATTGTTTCACATGTTTTATCCAGTTTTTAAGTGGTTTAAGAGGGTAAGAAATTTGGTACTAGTTACTTCATCATGGCCAGAAGCACAAGTCTCCTGCTGCTTTCTTTACTTAGTGCATGATTAATATTTTGGCTTCAGCTTTTAAACTAATTTCTTTAGTATAGATGTGTCTAAATTGTTACTTGCCTCTGAAATTGATTGATAAATCAAGAGCTGTGTCTCTATGATTTTAGAGATTTCTAACAGGAACTATAGAATATTTGCTTAAAGAACTGCATCAAACAAATGCAAAAATTCAATCGTTTATCCAAGCATCTGAGTCCTAAAAATGTAGAAGCAAATGTACTATCTCACACTTAAGTCAGTCCTTTTGACAACATGTTGGCGTCCATGCCTCCTGCCTGCAAAGAGCAGATGTTGGCCCCAAGTATTCTCAGAGACATCACCATTGCCAACAGTTAACCCTTTATAATAATTGTCTTACTGCCCTAGCTCATATTTCATGTGTCTATCAATCCAGGGAGCACCACATGTAATTTGATTTAGTACACAGCATGTAGAATGAACGACAAACTATAATCTCAAAGGAATTGGAAGGACATTATTAACAAAAATTAATTATCTTAACTACCATATATCATGTGCCTGCTATGTGATAGGTAATATATATGTAATATTTCTAATCCCCATAACCATACTCAGAGGGAAACAGTCTAATTTCCATTTTACTGAGGCAGTCATAGTGAGATAAAGTATTTCTGAGGTCCCAGGCTAAGTGACAAGCAGAGGCAGAATTTAAATTCCTATCAGATATGTTCAGAAGTGTTGTTCTTTCCACTATGTCATATTGATACCAACAAATTCTGAAAAGGGAACAAAACCATGGGCTCTTGTTTATCTCCTATTTTGCACTTTGTGGAGGAAAAGCCATTACTCTTCTTTCAGCAACTGTTTCCTATTGTAGAGATACCATTATTTGATTTTATTACTGAAGGCTCTGATAGGATGCTCACACAACAGCAGTCTCACATCTTACATAGTTTCCTTGATGTCTTTTGAGACTTCCCCCTGTTCCAGTCCCAAATACTCCTCTGAGGCCTCCATTCTCACACCATAGCTCTTGAGCAATGACTTACAGGAGCAACACAGAGACGACTCCTAGAAACACTGTGGGAATTCCAGCTTCAGCATTAAAAAGTCTCTACATATTTTTCATCTTGCTACACTCAAATTTTAAAATAATTAGGTCAACAATCACATTCACTAACATTATATCTAATGTCAAAATTGTGTCTTTTTAAAATATAATAATTAAAGACTCTATAAACCTATAGCTATTCTAAGAGTTAATACAATCTTGTTATTTCCCTTTGCCTATAACTTGGAGTATGACGTGAGAATAGTAAGGTGTAGTTTGAAAACAGTTTTAATTGTCTGGATTGAAAGGGAGCAGTCCAGGTACAGAAAACAAATTGAGTCTGCCTGCAAATCACTTGCAGTATGAGATTTGGAGCTCTTTTCAAAAAATGCTTTTTTCTCTCTGTTTTGCTAGTTGACGGTCATATTAGCTCTTATCTTTTGTCAATGGTCCATCTCCAGTTATCTTAGAAATATACCTGGAAAAAAAAGGAAGTTATTTTTCTTCCTATAAAAAAGGCACACTGAGATATTACTAGCAGTTTCCAAATAGCAAGGTTGTTCGTTTTCATAATTTACCTGCGGTTTTCTGGAACTAACAAGTTATGTTTTAGCCAGAGATAATAAATCAAATTTGAAAACTACAAACATTAATACTTCTAACAATAATGTAAAGATAGGCAGAGTAATAATGGTTTCTTTGCTATTTCTTTTGCTGATCGAATTTTGTCTTTGTCAGACATTTAATTTAAATTATAATTGCAGAATGAGAGTTATCTCTCTGCTACTTTCATCTCCCTAGCATATTTTAAGGTTCTTGAGGCAGGGCCATGACAATCATTACCTTTGCCTCTCATGTCTGGTAGCATGTCTGACAAATAGTAGACACTTGTACTATATATTTAAATAAATGAAAGTTCAAAAATATTTCGTTTCCTAAAAATTTCACAAAGAAACATTGTCAGCTTCACTGTGGGAGAGTCACATGAGAGTTTATTGATGGTTCACCATATATAAATTTTGCTAAATTAAAAAATTTTTAAACAGTAAAAACAACACAACAAATGCTCACATTACTGCCACCCAGTGTCAACAATGGTTACTATTTGATTGTATTTGTTTCCTTTAAATAGAAAAAAAAAAATCACAGATAGAGCAAAGCCCCTTTTTAATGACCCCTGCTCTGGGTTTATGTTCTTATTGTTGTTGGCATACATCATTAAGTGAGGTCTGTTTAAAAAAAAAGTCTTTTAGATTATGTCTATCTGAAAAGTCTTTAGCCTATTTTCATTCTTTGCTGTTTAGTACATGATCTCAGATACACAGATTTCTTTTAGTGATTTGAAGATATTATTCATTCTCCTCTACTTTAATTGTTGACATTGATATATATATGGTTAGTCTTATTCCCTTCACGTTAACAAACAGTATTTTCTGGGAAGATTTTCAGTAGTCCACATATTAATTATATTAGCTGTGGATCTATTTTAGCTACCTTGTCTTTGACTAACAAATTCAGAGATTCCTTATTCTGGTGGTTCATATCCTTCATCAATTTTGGAAAAATCTCAGTTGTATCTCAAAATAGTACCTCTTCCAGTCTCTCTATTCTTTCCTACTGAAACAGTTGTTTAAAAATGAAAAATATGTATGTTGCATCTTCTCATAGCCTCTCGGTCTCATTATTTCCCTTCCATATTTTCTACTTATTCAATTATTTTGATGAATTGAGCTACATCCTTGAGCTTGATTTTCCTTTTATTTTATCTCTTTAGCTGTACCTACTCTTTGGCTTATCAACTCAGATTTTAATTTTATAGATGAATTTAAATTTTTCTATAAGTATTTAATAATTTTAACTGCATAATAAAATTAAATTTTAATTTTAAATAATTTTTAAAAATTAAAAATTTATTTTTAAATGCACCTTCACGCCATGCAGTCACAGCATCAGCTAATCCATCCTGCCTGCTTTTAAGTATCTTCTTTGTTCTGGCCCGTGGGAAATTACTGTTCTCAGGAGAAGTTTACTGTTTTCCAGAATTCTAGTGTTTTGTAAGGGAAGAGAGTATTTCCAGTTATTGGTAGCATACTGCATTGCCAGAAATGAATGAGTCTATTGGGTTTTCCATGTAGATAATCTTATTTTCTGCGTTGAACAACACTTTTATTTCTTCCTTTCAAGAATATGTGTGTTTTTTTCTCTTTGTTTGGAACCTATGTTGAGGCTTATTGAACCTATATTTGCTAATTCTATTCTCTCAGATTCTTAGGGCATTAACTCTTCTTTTGATTGTGTCTGTTAGATTTGACTTGTAAAAAATTCTTTCCTTATGTGCCTTTTAATTCAGAATTGGGAGCTCATGTTTTATTGTGCATGATTTGTGAGTCCTTGTGTACTTTGAAGAAGGTATATTCTTCCAGAGAATATATCCATCTCCTTATGTATGAATTATCACCACCTTGGAACTATTTGTATGCTGATTTCTCTCCCTTCTGGTTCTCAGATGATATTATTAGTGTAAATTCAAACTCTAAACTGTATGAACACAGGAATGAGCTCTGAGGGGAGAATTTTTTTCTTCACCAAAATACTAGCTTTAGGCAAACAAGAGATCTTGTCATCCCTCTGGGCTGTCGGATAAGTCTTTTCTAATCCACCCTTTTATGGAAAATAGAGCCCAGCAAGAGTCGTGGCTTCATGAGATGGTCTTTGGTTCTAATCCCTTGCCTCACACGAGTTCAAGGCCTTAATTTCTATTCCTGAATTGCTGTGGGAGCCCAAACCCCCTGATAACCAGAAAAAGCACCTTCACGCTACACAGCCGCAGCATCAACTTCTGCTTGCTGCTTGCTTTTAAGTGACTTCTTCATTCTGGCCCATGGGAAATTACTGTTCTTGGAAGAAATTTATTATGTTTTCCAGAATTTCTAGTGTTTTGTAAGGGAAGAGAGTATTTCCAGTTATTGGTAACATGCTGCATTGCCAGAAATGAATGAGTCTTTTGGGTTTTCTATGTAGATAATCTTATTTTCTGCGTCGAACAACACTTTTATTTCTTCCTTTCAAGAACATGTGTATTTTTTCTCCTTGTTTAATTTGCCAGAACCTCCAGTCTTCAAATTAATGGTAATTTCATCATTCAGAATAAGGTTGGTTATAGATTTGGGGTAAATTCCTTTAATTAAATGAAGAAAATTTTCTTCTAAACCCAATTTCCTAAAAATTCTTTTTTAAATCATAAATGAGTTTGGATTTATCTCATGATTTTCCTGTATATGTTAAAATCACTACTTTTTCTCCATTAAACTTTGAATTTTCTAAAGTTAAGAGTTTTTCCAAACCATCAAAACATAGATAGATTTTCTAAAGCTAAATGATACTTTGATTTTGGGGATGAACCCAAATTGCCTATGTCATAATTTTCCCTTCAAGTTTTTACTTTAAAAAAATTAAAACCTATAGAAAAGCTAAAATCAGTAGTACAGCAAGCAACCATATACCTTTCATGCAGATTTGTGAACTTTTTGCCATATTTGATGTCATTCTCTGTCTTCATCAACACACACACATGCACACACATCTATCTGTCTATCTATCTGTCTACCTATCTAGTTATCAATCATCTATCTTTATTTGGAACACTGTCTTGCTGTGTTGCCCAGGCTGGAGTACAGTGGCACAGTCATGATTAACTGCAGTCTCAACCTCCTGGGCTCAAAGTGACCTTCCCATCTCAGCCTTCTGAATAGCTGGGACTACAGGCACACACCACTATGCCTGGCTGTATTTTTTCTCAAACATTTGAAAGTAATTTATAACTATGTTGCACTTCTATATACTTTACCACATCTGTCCTAAAGATAATTTCCAAAATTACTACAATACTATTACTTGGGAAATTTTTATCCTTCATTATCAATATATTCTTCTCTACTGGATTATTCCCATTGACATTAAAACATGCCTTAACATGACCCAGTTCTTTAAAAACCTACATGATTTCATATACCCCTCTAGCCACTATCTATTTTCTATTCTTCATGACAAAATTTCCCAAAAGAGTTTCTGGCCACATTGTCCTCAACTCCTCCCATCCTTTTCTCTCTTTCATCCACTCCAATAAAGGCTTGTCTCTTTACCACTTGCCTGGAGCAGCCCCTCTTAAAGTCAGCAGGGACTTACCTCTTGCCAAAGCCAAGGGGAGATCTCTGATTTTTCCCATGGAAGCGTCACTGTCGATCAGTCAAACAGTACGTTTTTGCTTTTGGGTTTTATTCTGTTCTGTAGCCAGTTGTGGGCTTGACATAGCAATGGTGTTTCATAAATATTTATATTTGCATCTAGACATAGAAATTAGAGAATGTATCTAATGTCCTTTATTAAGGATAACATATAGAATATCATAAAATTTCTCGAGTAATAGTACTTGTACAAATGAAATTCTTGAGAAAGTGATAGTGCATGAAGTAAATGGAGCGAGAGCCTGAGCTAGAGAAGGGAAGTTCTCTCATTCTATCAGAAAAGCAGTCAGAAGATGGGCCACGCACAGAGACATTTGTGCAAGGACGAGGTTGTCTTAGGTCAGATATTGGCAAATGTTTTCTCTAAGGGGTAGGACAGTAACAATTTTAGGCTTTGTGGGCCATGCTGCCTCTGTTGCAGCTATTCAATTGCCATTGGTGCATGAAAGCAGTCACAGATAGGAAATGGACAAATGTAGCTGTGTTCTAAAAACTATTTTATAGACATGAAATTTGAATTTTCATGTGTCACAAAATAATTTTTCCCTGAATGTTAAAACTATAATTTGCAAACCCTTTTCTACGCTGATAGCTACTGTATTTTCCTTTATGTGTGAACCAGAGCCATCATCAGCTGAAAGCATGGAGTGGGGATAAGATGTTAAAATCAGAGAGATATTAAAGAAAATCAGAGCCAGATAGTAAAGTTGTTAAGAAGATTTTATTAGACTCAGTGTGGTGGCTCACACCTGTAATCTCAATACTTTGGGAGGCTGAGGCAGGCAGATTGCTTGAGTCTAGAAGTTCAAAATTAGCCTGGGAAAAGTGGCAAAACTCTACCTATATTAAAAAAATACAAAAAATTAGCTGGGCGTGGTGGCATGTGCCTGTGGTCCCAGCTACTCAGGAAGCTGAGGTGGGAGGATCACTTGAGCCTAAGAGGTAGAGGTTGCGATGAGCCAATATCATGCCATTGTACTCTAGCCTGGGTGACAGAGTGACACCTTGCCTAAAAAAAAAAAAAAAAAAGAAAAAAAGAGAAAAGAAAAAAGATTTTATGTAGGAAATATTGTAATAGGTGAAAAGAGACCTCAAGATTGATCTGGACTCAATTTCAAATACAAGTGGGAATTTATAGCCAAGGAACAAGTTGGGGTGACAGTTGGGCAAGATTGGTGGATGGAAAATTACTAAGAGGAGACATCAGCCAGCCACAGTGGCTCACACCTGTAATCTCAGCATTTTGGGAAGCTGAGGCAGGTGGATCATGATGTCCAGCCTGGCCAACATGGTGAAACACCATCTCTACTAAAAATACTAAAATTAGTGGGGCATGGTAGCATGCCTGTCTCTACCAAAAGTACAAAAATTAGCCAGGCATGCACCAGTAATCCCAACTACTCATGAGGCTGAGGCAGGAGAATCACTTGAACCTGGCAGGTGGAGTTTGCAGTGAGCTGAGATCGTACCATTGCATTCCAGGCTGGGCACAGAGCAACACTCTGTCATGGGGGGAAAAAAAAGAGACATCAAGAGTTGGATGACTAGGAGGAATTCTTGTGAAACTGATCTAATAGGATCCTTGCTGAAGGCAGGCCAGGGTGATCAGATATCACTTGGGTGATAGTAAAGAAATGGGCCGGGCGCGGTGGCTCAAGCCTGTAATCCCAGCACTTTGGGAGGCCGAGGCGGGTGGATCACGAGGTCAAGAGATTGAGACCATCCTGGTCAACATGGTGAAACCCCGTCTCTACTAAAAATACAAAAAATCAGCTGGGCATGGTGGCGTGTGCCTGTAATCCCAGCTACTCAGGAGGCTGAGGCAGGAGAATTGCCTGAACCCAGGAGGCGGAGGTTGCGGTGAGCCGAGATAGCGCCATTGCACTCCAGCCTGGGTAACAAGAGCGAAACTCCGTCTCAAAAAAAAAAAAAAAAAAAAAAAAGAATTGAGGATTTGATCAAATACTAAAGGTAACAGATATCAAGCGTGAACAATTCTGACTCAACTGACTTTGCATGACTCTTGCTGAAACTGGGCTCCGCAGGCTTGAAGACAAAGGCCAAGGACAAAGTCTGGTTGAGTAAAGGATTTAGGGGAGACTCACCAAACTTTGGCTAAGGAGCGACTTTGTCAAGGGAGAGGAGAAGCTATTAAATAATCATTTGAAAGAGAGGGAGATAAAATTTATCCAGGGTCTATAGTAGCACTACTTTGCCGAATTAATTGTCAAATTGAGATCTGTGGTTTAAAAAGATTGGGGTGAATCTAGTCAGCACAGGAATCTGATTTTCTCCAGAACCATTCAGCTGATTTGGCAAAAATGAAGAATGAGTGGTTACTTAGGTACTATCAGAACTAGGTGTTGCTAAGTATGTTAAAAGGAGAGAGAGAAGGGCAAGGAAATTAAGAGTATTTGCTCTACTTTGAATCCCAAATAACTTCAGAGAGAAATACATACACTAAAGGCATATTCAGGGAAAAATAATATGATTGTAGGTCTCAGTGAGGTCAGAACCTTACTAGAATAGAATTACTAGGGTGCACTGGAAATGCTGAAATTGAGACTCAGAGAGAGGGGATTAAAAAAGATAGTTTATAAATATGCAGTCTTCCATGATGACAAGATATGGCCATGAGTTACAAGGTTGAGGCAGGGCAGAAGGAAGAGTAATTGGGGCTGAGAGACATCAAGAGCCTGAAAAATGTTGAAAATGAATGTTGCATAAGAAGTTATGCCAAGATGAATGGTGGAGAGTTAGGCAGCAAAACAAGTGGTGAAGCAAGGGGGAAAGATCAGGAGACCATGTCTGAGGCAAATAGGAGTGATCCGGGGTTTTGAAGTCAGCCGACATGCTGTTCAAAGGGGCAGGTGAAATAAGTTTTGTTTTATTTTGTTTGTTGCAAGAAGGAAAAAGGACCTCCTCCCTTACAACATCTAGGCATACATTTATTGTTTGTTCTGGTCGGATGTTTCCATGAACTAAATATTCTAAATGAAACACTTCTCTCTGGGTCTGTTTAAAACTTTTATACTGTCCTCTCATCGATTATAATTCCTTTAATATCAGAGTTCTTTTTATCTATGTCATACAAATGAGAGACCCTTAAAGTAGTTAAGACCTCCCTATTCTTTAAAAAATTCAAAGTAAAATTTAAAATAAGTCATGTAAGGAATAGCTTGGCTGCATATCTGCATTTATTGGTAATATATATGACTTTTCCTTTGTCCTGCCTCACAAGAATCAATAAGTAACTACATATTACAACACACAGAAGTGGGAAAAAATAATTTTCTTTTTTTCCTAAAGCCACACTGCTTCTTCTGGTAGTAGAAGACTGGAAATCTCCCTAAAGAAGCTCTCTTGCTGCCGTTACAAACCACAGCACAACTATTGAGTTATACAGTATTCATTGACAGGCTTGGAAGGAATCGATGTATCATACAATCCTTAGAAGGCAATGAGCCCATGCTAGTTAATGTTGGGCCTAGGCAAAAAGAGACTGAAATGGTTAATTGTTACAGTTCAACATCTGCTAAGCACTTGGGAACAAAATGTTAAGACAAAGGCCAGATTCTTCATGGGCAAGAAAAAGAAGAGTATTTATGAAAAAATTGAAACTTACATGAAATAAACTTTCTTTAAGGAAAATAATAGAGTAGCATATTTGAGTTGAAAATAACAAATAGAAAACCTACATAGACCAATGACCATCAGAGAAATCAAAGACTAACAAAAATTTCTCCCTCGCCTACTCACCCACTGAAAAAATATAGTAGGCTGTTTATAGAAGTTTTACAAATTTTCAAAGAATAGTTAAACCACATCTTATTTTAAAAGTTCCTGAAAATATAAAAACAGCTAAAGCTATCTGGCTCATTTTTATTATCTTGTTATAAAAACTGGAAAAATTAAAAGAAAATAAAATTGTGGGCCAGGAAATTGAATATAACAATGTATTACAAATAATCATCGTAATCAAGTTGTTATATTACTAGAATGAAATGCTAGTTCAACTTTAGAATAGCTGTTAGTATGATGTTGCACACTACCTGGAGATTAACAAAGTAGAGCCATATACAGGAAAAAACATTTGATAAAATTCAACACCAATTTATGATGAATATGTTAGGAATAAAAACCTTTAGCAAACTAAGAGCAGAATGAAACTTCCTTAATTTGCTAAAGGATATATCAAGTATCAAAAGTAAATATGATGCTTAATGGTCAACTCTTAGAATGTATTTCCTTTCAATTTAGGAATAAGACAAGATGTCTGCTCTCCTGTCATTAAAGTATAGGTCCTAGTCCTTTCAATAAGAAAAGGAAGAGAAATGAAATGTATGAAGATTGGAAAGAAAGAGGTAAAACTGTCATTGCTTGAAAATATTGTCATCTCTTAAGCAACAAACTAGGAGAATAGATGGGAAAACTCTTTGGGCTGAAAGAGCTCAACAATATACAAACTTCAATAATATTTCTTTATACCATTAATAGTAAGTAAAAAATATAATGAAAAAATACTATAAAAATATATGAGTTGTTTTCAGGAGCTAGTCTAAACTGTGGCGAGGCTGAGGGTTGAAAAATATTAACTTTACCACAAGGGGAAAAGTGACACCAGAAGAGAGAGTCAAACACTGGAATGTTTTCAATTATTTATTCTGTTTGGCCTGCATTTAGACTCCTTTTCTTGAAGCAGGAGCTTAGTCACATTAATTCTAATAACTCACATCAGCATATCCTTCTGATTGGAATGCTCTCCCAAGCATCTGCTTATTTATCTCCCACAAAGGCCACTCTTGCATTTCTTGGAAGCTCTTACTGTATACCACCGATCTATGTAGCTTTAGCATCTAACACGGCACAATGTTGGGCACATAGGAGAAGGCTTTGCATGTCTTTGTTTGTTGACCGACTGATGCTCAGAAGAGGAAGACTTTTTGTGTACCTATTTTTATGTTTTTGTATTTGGTCACTTGACTCAATATATTGAAAGTGTTTTGTGGCCAGGTATAGTGGCTCATGTCTGTAATCCAGCACTTTGGGAGGCCAAGGCATGTAGATCACCTGAGGTCCAGGAGTTCAAGAACAGCTTGGCCAACATGGCAAAACCCTGTCTCCACTTTAAACACAAAAATTAGCTGGGCATGGAGGCACATGCCTGTAGTCACAGGTACTTGGGAGGCTGAAGTAGGAGAATGGCTAGAACCTGGGAGGCAGAGGTTGCAGTGAGCCAAGGTTGCACCACTGCACACTCCAGCCTGGGTGACAGAATGAGACTGTCTCAAAAAAAATACTGTTTTGTGTAATGCTATATATATGTGGAGAGAGGATATGACTCACACAATGGGATTTTGTCTTTAAAAGTAAGATAACAATACTCAAGAAACTGCTTCTCTGCAGAACCCTTAAGCCAAGGATACTGGATTGTGTTTGTGTTGAAATGTACTTTTCCCTGGAAAAGGCTGAGTAGATGGGTACTTCAAAATAACAGCAGGCCTACAGGCTACTGAAAATGTACCTATTCAAGGATTCTGTCTAAGTCTTTAATGCTTTGAATGTGAACTGCATACTTAGTCATTCATTTGGAGGCTTCTCTCAAGTTTTTGTTCTGAAGTCATCAGATTGAGATTGAGTTTCCTAATGCTGTTTTCTTCCTTAAATGATCCCTTTCAGTTGCTTCTAATAGAAGATTGTCTTTTCCAAAATGACATAATCCCTAGAAGGGATACTTCAAGGAAGTTGAGTTTTGCTACGCCACTTGCCCTATATCTCTGATGGCACCTTAATGCATTCCCTTTTTTCTTTATGTTTTCTTTTTTATCCTAATGAAGATAATAAGATGTTATATTTATACATTGTTTTATAGTTTATAATTTTCCATTTATTTGAAAATTTTAAAAATCATTTTTTTCTTTTTTGCCTTCAAATAAAATCTTACTTGAAAGTTGATATGGTTTGGCTGTGTTCCCACCCAAATCTCATTTTGATTTGTAGTTTCCATAATTCCCTTGCGTTGTGGGAAGGAGCCGATGGAAGATAATTGAATCATGGGGTGGTTTCTACCATACTGTTCTCATGGTAGTGAATAAGTCTCATGAAATCTGATGGTTTTATAAGGGGAAATCCCTTTTGCTTGGCTCTCTCATTCTCTCTTGTCTGCCGCCATGTGAGATGTGCCTTTCACCTTCCACCATGATTGTGAGGCATCCATAGCCACGTGGAACTGTGAGTCCATTAAAGCTCTTTTTCCTTATAAATGACCCAGTCTCAGGTATGTCTCTATCAGGAGTATAAAAACAGATTAATACAACAAAGAAATTTTGGGAGTGATGAAATTGTATATTATGACTGTGATAGTAGCTATAAACTGTAAACATTTGCCAGGGGCTAGAGGGAGGGGGAAATGGAGATGTATTAGTCAAAGGGTACAAAGTTTCAGTTATACAAGATGAATAAGTCCTGGGCATCTACTGTACAGCATAATGCCTAATGCCCATAGTTAATAATACTGTGTTGTATATTTAAAATATGCAATAAAAACTTGCTGAGGGGGGATAAAAGAACAAACAGACTAATACAGAAGTGTAAAATGAATGAACGGATTAAAGAGCCAAGATGCTCAGATTAAAGAGCTGAAATGCTCAGGTTAGCATGTGTGTATGGTAGAGTGTGGGAAGGAAATTAAGTCTCAGTGGACTAAAAGTTGCATACATCAAACATCAAAACCACTGACATGACTGGGACCTTTCAAACTACATAGTGCAGGCATTTTTTAGTTCAGGTTTTTCAGACAACTGAATTTAAGCAATTATCTAAACTTTTTTTTTATTATTCTTTAAGTTCTGGGATACATGTACAGATCATGCAGGATTGTTGCATAGGTATACACATGCCATGGTGGTTGCTGCATCCAACCCCCTGTCAACACATTAGGTATTTCTTCTAATGTTATCCCTCCCCAATCCTCCCACCCCCTGCTATCCCTCCCCTAGTCCCCCTACAGGCTCCAGTGTATGATGTTCCCCTCCGTGTCCATGTGTTCTCATTGTTCAACACTAACTTATGAATGAGAACATGCGGTGTTTGGTTTTCTGTTCTTGTGTCAGTTTACTGAGAATGATGGTTTCCAGCTTCATCCATGTACCTGCAAAGCACATGAACTCATCCTTTTCATGACTGCATAGTATTCCATGGTATAGATGTGCTACATTTTTTTTTTATTCAGTCTATCATTGACAGGCATTTGGGTTGGTTCCAAGTCTGTGCTATTGTAAACAGTGCCACAATGAACATATATGTGCATGTGTATTTATAACAGAACCATTTATAATCCTTTGGATATATATCCAGTAATAGGATTGCTGGGTCAAATGGTACTTCTATTTCTAGATCCTTGACGAATTGCCATACTGTCTTCCTCAATGGTTGGACTAATCCCACCAACAATGTAAAAGTGTTCCTATTTCTCCACATCCTTTCCAGCATCTGTTGTCTCCAGATTTTTAAATAATCACCAGTCTGGAAAAGGCTGATCTATGTAGCTTTAGTGTCTATTTTGTTGATCTTTTCAAAAAACCAGCTCCTGGATTTATTTATTATTTGTAGGGTTTTTTTTTTTTTTTGTGTGTGTGTGTGTGTGTGTATGTGTCTCTAACTCCTTCAGTTCTGCTCTGATCTTAGTTATTTCTTTCTTCTGCTAGCTTGTGAATTTGTTTGCTCTTGCTCCTCTAGTTCTTTTAATTGTAATGTTAGGGTGTTGATTTTAGATCTTTCCTCACTTCACATGTGGGCATTTAATGCTATAAATTTCCCTTTAGACACTCCTTTAAATGTGTCCCAGAGATTCTGGTATGTTGTATCTTTGTTCTCACTGGTTTCAAAGAGCATCTTTATTTCTGCCTTCATTTCATTATTTATCCAGTAGTCATTCAGAAGCAGGTTGTTCAGTTTCCATGTAGTTGTGTGCTTTTGAGTTTCTTAATCCTGAGTTTTAATTTGATTGCACTATGGTCTGAGAGACTGTTTGTTATGATTTCCGTTCTTTTACATTTGCTGAAGAGTGATTTACTTCCAATTATGTGGTCAAGTTTCGAGTAAGTGCAATGTGGTGCTGAGAAGAATGTATATTCTGTGGATTTGGGGTGGAGAGATCTGTAGATGTTTATTAAGTCCACTTGGTCCAGATCTGACTTCAAGTCCTGGATATCCTTTTAATTTTCTGTCTCTTTGATCTGTCTAATATTGATAGTGGAGTGATAAAGTCTCCCACTATTATTGTGTGGGAGTCTAAATTTCTTTGTAGGTCATGAAGAACTTGCTTTATGTAGCTAGGTGCTCCTGTAATTGGTGCATATATATTTAGGATAGTAAGCTCCTCTTGTTGCATTGTTCCCTTTATCATTATATAATACCTTCTTTGTCTCTTTTGATCTTTGTTGGCTTGAAGTCTATTTTATCAGAGACTAGGATGGCAACTCCTGCTTTTTTTTGCTCCCCATTTGCTTGGTAAATCTTCCTCCATCCCTTTATTTTTAGCTTATGTGTGTCTTTGCACATGAGATGGATCTCCTGAATACAGCATACTGATGGGTCTTAACTCTTTATCCAATTTGCCAGTCTGTGTCTTTTGACTGGAGCATTTAGCCCATTTACATTTAAGATTAATATTGTTATGTGTGAATTTGATCCTGCCATTTTTATGCTAGCTGGTCGCTTTGCCCATATGTTGATGCAGTTTCTTCATTATGTCAATGGTCTTTACAATTGGTATGTTTCTGCAGTGTCTGGCACCGGTTATTCCTTTCCATGTTTAGTGCTTCCTTCAGGAGCTCTTTTAAATCTGGCCTGGCGGTAACATAATTTCTCAGCAATTGCTTGTCCATAAAGTATTTTATGTCTCCTTCACTTATGAAGCTTAGTTTGGCTGGATATGAAATTCTGGATTGAAAATTCTTTCCTTCAAGGATGTTGAATATTGGCCCCCAATCTCTTCTGGCTTGTAAGGTTTCTGCCGAGAGATCCACTGTGGGTCTGATGGGCTTCCCTTTGTGGGTAACCCAACCTTTCTCTCTGAATGCCCTTAGCATTTTTTCCTTCATTTCAACTCTGGTGAATCTGATGATTATATGTCTTGGCGTTGCTCTTCTTCAGGAATATCTTTGCAGTGTTCTCTGTATTTCCTGAATTTGAATGTTGACCTGCCTTGCTAGGTTGGTAAAGTTCTCCTGGATAATATCTTGCAGAGTGTTTTCCACCTTGGTTTCATTCTCCCTGTCATATTTAGGTACACTGATCAAATGTAGATTTGGTCTTTTCACATAATCCCATATTTCTTGGAGGCCTTATTCATTTCTCTTCACTCCTTTTTCTCTAACCTTGCCTTCTGGTTTTATTTTGTTGAAGTGATCTTCAATCTCTTATATCCTTTCTTCCACTTGATTGATTTGGCTATTAAAACTTGTGTATGCTTTGTGAAGTTCTCATACTGTGTTTTTTAGTTCTATCAAGTGGCTTTTGTTCTTCTCTAAGCTGGTTATTTTAGTTAGCATTTCGTCTAACCTTTTTTCAAGGTTTTTAGTTTCTCTGCATTGGGTTAGAACATGCCCCTTTCACTCAGAGAAGTTTGTTATTATCCACCCGCTGAAGCCTGCTTCTGTCAATTTGTCAAACTCATTCACCATCCTCTTTTGTTCCCTTGCTCATGATCCCTTGGAGAAGAGGCTTTCTGGTTTTTGGCAATTTCAGCATTTTTGTACTGCTTTCTTCCCATCTTCATGGATTTATCTACCTTTGGTCTTTGAAGTTGGTGACTTTTGGATGGGGTCTCTGAGTGGATGTCCTTTCTGCTGATGTTGAAGCTATTTCTTTCTGTTTTTTAGTTTTTCTTCTAACAGTCAGGCTCCTCTCTGCGGACTGCTAGAGGTCCACTCCAGACCCTGCTTGCCTGGGAATCACCTGTGGGGGCTACAGAACAGCAAGGGTGGCTGCCTGTTCCTTCCTTTGGTAGCTTCGTCCCAGAAGGGTACCTGCCAAATGTCAACCAGAGCTCCTTTGTATCAGGTGTCTGTTAGGATATACAGAGGTCAGGGAGCCACTTGAGGAGGCAGTCTGTCACTTATCTGAGCTCAAGTGCTGTGCTGGGAGCTCCTTTGCTCCCTTCAGAGCAGGTGGGCAGGGATGTTTAAGTCTGCCGAAGTGGAACTCACAACTGCCTCTTTTCCCAGGTGCTCTGTCCCAGGAAGTTGGGGTTTTATTTATAAGTCCCTGATGGGTTGCTGCCTTTTTTCAGAGATGCCCTGCCCAGCAAGAAGAGAGTCTAGTCACAGATTGCCTGTAGAAGTCTTGCTGAGCTGCTGTGGGCTCTGCACAGCTGCTGTGTAAACTTCCCTGCAATTTTGTTTATACAGGCAAGGTTGGAACCACCTCAGTAATGGCAGATGCCCCTACCCCACCAAGCTCAACTGTCCCAGGTTGAGCTCAGACTGCTGTGCTGGCTGTGAGAATTTCAAGCCAGTTGGTTTCAGCTTGCTGGTCTTTGTGGGAGTGGGACCCACTGAGCCAGATCACTTGGCTCCCTACCTTCAGCCCCACTTTTTTTCAGGGAAATGAGTGGTTCTGTCTCACTGGTGTTCCAGGTACTGGCTAAAACGGCTGCCCAGTTTTATGCTGGAAACCCAGGGCACTAGATTTTGTAGGCACCAGTGATAATCTCCTGGTCTACAGGTTGTAAAGACTGTGGGAAAAGTGCAGTATCTGAGCCGGAATGCCAGAGTGTCTGGAAAAGTCCCTAATGGCTTCCCTTGGCTAGGAAGGGGAGTTGTCCAGCCCCTTGCACTTCCCATGTAAGGCAAGAACATGCAAACTTTCAGTGAAATGAAAAGTTGGCTTTTTGAAAGGATAAGCAAAACTGAGCTAGATTAACCAAGAAATGAAGAGAGAAGATTCAAATGAGTGCAGTTAGAATTGAACATGGAGACAATACAAATAACACCACAGAAATACAAAAGATCATTCCAGACTACTATGAGCACCTATATGCACATAAACTAGAGAATCTAGATGAAATGGAAAAATTCTTGGAAATGTACAGTTCTCCCAGTTTGAATCTGGAAGAAATAGAAATACTAAACAGACCAATAACAAGCAGTGAATTGAATCAGTAACAAAAAATCTGCCAACAACAACAAAAAAGTCCAGGACCAGACGGATTCATAGCTGAATTCTACTAGACATTCAAAGAAGAATTGATACCAATCCTACTGAAACAATTTCAAAAGATTAAGGAGAGAATCCTACACAACTCATTCTTGAGGTGATATGAAGCTAGTGTCACCCTGATACAAAGCCAGGAAAGGACATAACAACAACAACAAAAGTACAGATCAATGTCCCTGATGAACATAGATGCAAAAACCCTCAACAAAACACTAGCCAACTCAATCCAACAGCACATCAAAAAAATAATTTACCATGATCAAGTGAGTTTCATCCCAGGGATGTAGGGTTAGTTCAACATATACAAGTCAGTACATGTGATTTGTCACATAAACATAATTAAAAACCAGAACCATATGATCATCTCAATATATATGCAGAAAAAGCATTTGATAAAATATACCATCTCTTTATGAAAAAAACTTCAACAAAGTAGACAAAGAAGGAATATATACTTCAAAATAATAAAATATGCATATGGACAAGCCCACATCCAACATCATACTGAATGGGGAAAAGTTGAAAGCATTCCCCCTAATAACTAGAAGAAGACAAGGGTGCCTACTTTCACAACTTCTGTTCAACTTAGTATTAAAACTCTTAGAGGAATCAGGGAAGAGAAAGAAGTAAAAAGACATCCAATTGGAGAGGAAGAAGCCAACCTATTGGTGAAGAAGAAGTCAACCTATATCTCTTTGCCAATGATAGGACCTTATGCCTAGAAAACCCTAAAGATTCTTCCAAAAGACTCCTAGATTTGATAAATGGATTTAGTAAGTCACAGGTTACAAAATCAATGTACAAAAATCAGTAGCACTGTTATACGCCAATGACCAAGCTAAGAATCAAATCAAGAATGCAGTCCCTTTTACAATAGCTACTTTGAAAAAACCTTAGGAAATAGTTAACCAAGGAAGTGAAAGGTCTCTACAAAGAGAATTACAAAATACTCCTTAAATAAATCATAGATGACACAAACAAATGGAAATACACCTCATGCTCATGGATTGGAAGAATCAATACTGTGAAAATGATCATACTGCCCAAAGCAATCTACAGATTCAATGCTCTTCCTACCAAAACGCCAATGTCATTTTTTTCACAGAATTAGAAAAAGAATCATAACATTCATATGGAACCAAAAAAGAGCCCAGCTAGCCAAAGTGATCCTAAGCAAAAAGAACAAACCTGAAGATATCATTTTATCTGACTTAAAGTTATACTACAAGGCTATAGTAAACAAAATAGCACAACACTGGTATAGAAGTAGATACATATGTGTGTGCGTGTGTGCACACGTGTGCGCACACACACACACACACACTATCCAGCCATAAAAAATGTGGGATATGAATATACCATATATATATATGAGTATTGTATATGGGAATATATACATCCACTATGTAATAGTATATATATGTATATACTATATAATAGCGTATACATATATACACTATTCAGCCATAAAAAAGAATGAAATAATATCTTTTGCAGGTACTTGAATGAAACTAGAGGCCATTAACCTAAGTGAAGTAACTTCTGGAATAGAAAACAAAACACTGTCTATTCTTACTCATAAGCAGGAGCTAAGCTATAGATATGCAAAGTCATGCAAAATGGTATAATGAACATTGGAGACTTAGAACAGAGAAATAAAAAAATAAAAAATAAAAAATAGTCTTATGATTACTTTGTTAATATCAGTCTCTTTCACAAGACTATAAATTCCAAAAAGTCAGGACCACGTGTATTTTACTCTTTTTATCCTATCAGAAAAAAATTGTCCAATACTTAAAAATAGGCAAGAGCTTCCTGGATATCCTTTCTTTGTAGTACTGGGCACTGTCTAGTGCAGGAGTCCCAAAGCCCCAGGCCAGGGGCCAGTACTGGTCATGGCTCGTTAGGAATTGGCCCACACAGCAGACAGTGAGCAGCAAGCACATGACTAAAGCTTCACCTGTGTTTATAGCCACTCACCATCACTCACATTTCCACCTGAGCTCTGCCTCCTGTCATATCAGCAGTGGCTTTAGATTCTCATAGAAGCACAAGCCCTATTGTGAACTGTGTATGTGAGAAATCTAGGTTGCATGCTTCTTATAATAATCTAATGCCTGATAATCTGTCACTGTCTCCCTTCACCCCTAAATGGGAACTTCTAGTTGCAAAAAAAAAAAGCTCAGGGCTCCCACTGATTCTACATTATGGTGAATTTTATAATAATTTAATTATGTATTACATTGTAATTATAATAGAAATAAAGTACACAAAAATGTAATGTGCTTGAATCATCCTGAAACCATCCCCCACCTCCCTGTCTGTGGAAAAATGGTCTTCCATGAAACCAGTCTCTAGTGCCAAAAGGGTGGGGACCACTGGTCTAGTGGACCCTTTGCAGCTCCTCTCTCTAAGTGTCTATCTTAGCATTATTAACATTCTAAGAGTCTGCATCTTTGATCATTTTTCTACTGACTAAGCTATCTTATAGTTTCATATGGATAGAAGTTACAGAAAACAGATAGCCATGCATGCGAATGCAAAGGCAAGATTTTATCTTGTAGCTTATGTTTTATCAAGGAGATAATGGTCAAGAGATTACATTCGATTGCCATAAAGGATATTAACCAGCTTTATATTTATTAGCCAATTTATTTCAGCATTCCTGATTTTGTGTGTGGGTGTGTGTTTGTATATCTGTTCTTCAAATTCTTTGAACCAGTTTTTAACATTTTACTATTTCCTAAGTCAGAAAGTGTAAAGGACCTGAGATGTTACCTTACTTGCAGAAACACCAGATGCCAGGTAGGATATTAGACCTTTGTTACATTACTGGTTTCTCATGCCCATCATATTGGATGGTGCAATGTGAGCCAGAGGGTTATACCTCTGAGTACAGGAGGTTGTACCACAGGAGAGAAACTGCAAAATGATGAAGCTTGGAGCTCATATAGAAGCTGAGACATCTACCTTCTCTTCCCCTCTAGAGAAAGAGAGAGGTATTAATTTTTACTTGGTTGTCTGTTACTCAGAATGTAAACGTCTTGTCATGGAAAAGGGGAAGGTCTTTACCCTGGAAAGTAAATATTTGGTTCAGGGAGAGAGAAAATTTTGTTATTCATCTTGGAATGGAAGCAAGTGTCTTCATCATAAAGCAAGTATCTTCACTCCATGAAGAACACCCTTAAAATATGAAAAGCAATGCTTTGGGGAGGGAAAGGAGGAGACATTCTCTGTCATTATAGCCAATCAATTGCTGTGCTAAGGAGACACATACTGTCCAGGAATACTAAGTAATAGAGAGAGGATTGCTTTCCAACAGTTCTCTTATTAATAAGTTGAATAAAATCTTTGACATATATTCATTTTGTAATTATGCAAAAGTCAGAATTTCAGACTTCAGAAGTTATTTATTTTTAGCAATCCCAATGTTCTTAATACCCAGCACATAAAAATGTTCAATAAATATTTCTTGAATAAATAGACAATAAGTGAATAAAAAGGTAATTAGGTTTTTTTGTATTCTCAAAAATGATTATGGAACCTTAACGATTTAAATAATATTACAGAAAATACCACCTCTTTTCTTTTTTTCTATTTTTTATTGGTAGAACTTGGGAAGTAAGCATTATTAATTGAGCTACTTTATTCTACAAACAAGGGTATTCTACTTTCCACATTTTATTCTGTGTTTCTTCATTTCTTTTCATGAGATTACGTTCAGCTAATGATGACATATCTTGTACCAGCCAGCAGTAAAGAAGGACATGATGATCACATGTGACACACTTTGCGAAAGAAAAAGAGTCTAAATAGGCAACTTCCAAATTCCCTTGACTGTAGTTTATATTGATTAGGATTCGTTTGCTTTCAAATAACAAAAATCAATTCAAACTACTCTAAGCAAAAAAAGAAAATTTATTGGACAGATCATGAACCATGTCATGGAATTTGAGGGCAATGAAGCAACTAGACCTTAGGAACCAAAATAAAGATTGCAATGCTGCAAAGAAGCTAGAGTCCTTTCTCCACCTCTCATATCTACCTCTTCTGTACATCACTTTCATGACTCCCACTGCATTTTATAGGCTCTATGGCCTTGTATAAAATGGCTGATACCTCCTGCTTCCAGGTAACAGTTACTTATTGCAGGCGAGTGACTCAGTGGGAAGCAGATTTCTTGCTCTCTCAAGCTAAAAAGTTGCTTTCCCAATTCCCAGGGCAGGGACTGATTGCCCAGCTGTCTAAGGCATTGAATCAGTGAGACCATGGTGTTTGAGGGTGGGGTGACATGCTGTAGAAATGTGTCAGCTTCTGGGGTAACCTTGTGGGTAGCAGAAAAGGAAGTCATTTCCAGAAAAGCAGCATTAGTTATATAATTTAGTAACTGTTCACTAGAGTAACTTTTAAAAACTATTTGTGAGAAAAAGAGATCATCAACTCAGCAAACTACAAAAGCATAAAACAGGGCAAAGGCACAGTCTGGTAATTGAGAAAGGGAATGAAGAACGTGAAGTTGTGGAAAAACAGAATAAATGAGACTCAGAGGGAAAATGGAAAAGGTACAGGTTTTCCAGTGGGATGATAATGGTGCGTGCGTTTTCCTAGAGGTGTTTGAAAGTCTAATAAACACAGTTTTAAAAGCATTTTGTCTTCTCATGTGCTGTCGAATATAACTTTCTGCAATGCCAGGAAGATTCTATATCCGATCTATCCAATTTAAGAGTGCATTAACCACATGTGGCTACTGAATGCTTGGAATGTAACTAATTTGACTGAAGGAATGAGTTTTTAATTAAATTTAATTTTAATTAATTCACATTTAAATAGCCATATATGACTAGTGGCTACCAGATTGGATAGTGCAGCTTCACATCTGATGGACTGAATATCCAAACCATGGCCATGCTATGGATAAAAACAGAACTCTGACCCATTACAGACAACAACCTCCCTAGGAAAAAGCCCAGGAAGCCAGCCTACTCTAAATCAGGTTTGCATGAAGTCAGACCTCTATCTCGAAACAATCCAGGAAGCCAATCACCCCCGTAACATTTGCAAAAAAGGACCAGGACTTCAATTCTACCTGACAGCTCCCCCATTTTTTGTCACCTCTTCTAATTTAGGACCAGCCAGAGAAAGCCAAATATGCACCCCTAGCCAATCACATAACACGCTTGATGATGAGTTATCCTGCTCCAGGCCAGCAGTCTCTGATCAGGGCATGTTTGAAACCTCTTTTTTGTATTCCAAGCTTTTCCACCCCTTTGTCTCCCTTTGAGTCTCTGCCAAAACATGAATAACAGTGGCTGACTCCTTTGCTTGTTTCCATTTCATTAATATTTAATTTCCATATAGCATTGATTTAGTTAGTGAATTCTATTAATGCCTGTATGTGTTACTTAATTGTTTTGGCACGTGTTCACCAGTGCTGTATTGTCATGGTATCTGAATGGGAAGCCACTATGTCATAGGGTTATATATATATATTTTTTATAAATCAACAAAAACACAAGTTATCCTTAATATCTGGAGACACGTACATTCAGTAGTCCCCTTGTATTTATTACATGTGTCCATTGATAAGTGTATAAATTAGGGTTGCTGGCTTTAGCAAATAAAAATATGCAACACTCAGTTAAATTTGAATTTCCAAGTAAACACCACATTAATTTTTGGTGTATGTGAGTTATTTGTCCTACGTCTCATGAGTTATTTGTCCTATTATGCCACTGTTATGCCATTGAATTGATTTAATGTGTATTTAAAATTCAAATTTAACTTGGCATCCTGTCTTTTATCTGGCTGCCTGGTACAGGTGCTCCTCCCAAAGTGTGACTGTGTCTCCTACAGCAGCTGCGGCTGTGGGTGTGCCCAATGTCTGCTTCTCATGCAGCCTCACTCTGGCCAGCTTTTATGTAGGGCACATACCTCAGCAGGAAGAGTTGACAGGACCGGAAATGTTCCCAGACATGTTGCTTCACCACCATGCCTCTCCTTCCTTCAGCAAAGAGGAGAGGTAGGAGAGGAAGGCAGAGCAGAGCCCTGGTAAGCTTTGCATTTGCTCCCAAGAGGCATGGGTGCTGAAGTGCACAGAATCCCCTGGACATAGCGCCGTGGTCCCTACGGCATCTGTGCGCTGGTGGTGCAGTGCTGATGTGAGGACTCTGAGGGATATTCTGCAGCCTCTGTAGTCCTTCCAGGGACCCAGATATGCAGTCGACCTTGATGAATGTGGATAGGCTTCCATATCTGCCTTGCCTCCTTGATCCTGGCTCAGCCCAACTGCAGAGCTCACTCTTTAAATTTAACTTTAATGAGATTTTACTGTGTGCCAGGTATTGCTCTAGTTGCTAGGAATTTTGCTGAGAATAAGACAGATAAGATCCCTGCCACTAGAGATTTTATATTCTAGTCTGAGAGGAAGACAATAAATGAGTAACAAGTAAATGGTTATATAGGTATCTGCTAATAATAGATAATATGAGTAAAACGTAAGCAGGGTAAGTGGAAATAAATAACTTACATTTGAATAAACTCAAATGTCAATTCTTCCTCCAAATCATCAAAATGACCTGCTGATAAAGCAAAAATGAGCTTATCACTACCACAGGAAGATGACCACTACTTTGACAAAGTCTTAGGAGGGTCTTGGAGTGGAAGAGAAAACACAGGATATTACTGAGTTCTTGAAATCTGATTTAAGACAGGTCTTTTAAATGTCAGGCCTGATTGAGGATGGACTCAGAGAGGGTTGAGTTTGAAAGAGAACTTTGAAGAGTAAACCATATTTGATGAGCCCAGATGAGCAATCCATTGATCTGAGAAAAGGGGATTTACTTGAATGAAAGCTAGTGTTGTTTGGATAAATGGATATTGGGAAGTTCCTGAAAGAAACAATCACGTGATCTGCAACTTCATCTTCCTGAGCCAATGTTTTCTGCAAGAGTGATGTCCTTTTGATGCAGACAGTGAGCTGTGTGGTTGAGACACTTTGAGTGCTGGGGGCTATTTCAGTTGGTATGGTCAGGGAGGCCTCCTAGATGATGAAACCTTAGCAGATCCCTGACTGTTGTGAAGAGTGAGCTGTGGGCAGTTCCAGGAAATTTAGCATTCTAACCAGAGAGAAGAGCCAAGGCCAAGCTTCTGGCATGGGAAAGATTTTGAGGGTTTGAGGACCAGCAAGAGAAGCAGGATGGATGGGAAACCATTGAGCAAGGGGGAGGTTACTTGGAGATTAGTCAACACCTCCCCAACCCTAGGAGGGAGTTTGGATTGAATTCTAAGGGATATGGGAAGTCATTGATGGTTTTAAAAGGAGGAGTTATCTAATTTACAGGGTTAAAGGACCAGTTTGGCAGGAAGACCACTTAGGAGGCTTTTGTAATGGTCGAGGGCAAGGCAGCTGGCTTGGTCTTTGGTCATAGCGATGGAGGTGATGAGAAGTCAGTGATGTGCTAGGGGTTATCCTTGACTCCTCTTTTCCCTAACATCTCACATTCAAGCTATCTACCTTCAAAATATAACTCCAGACACTTTGAGTGCTGGGGGCTATTTCAGTTGGTGGGGTCAGGGAGGCCTCCTAGATGATGAAACCTTAGTAGAGCCCTTAGTATTTTGACCTGAATAGCTGGTTGAAAACCTATTCCATGTTGTTGTGGAGTGCATATATTTTTTCAAAATTCATAAGTTGAAGCCTATATCCCAGTGTGACTGTATTTGGATACAAGGCCTCCAGGAAGGTAATTAATGATATGTGAGGTCACAGGATAGAATTCTAGCTCAGTAGGACTGATATCCTTATAAGAAAACAAAGGGACACCAGAGATCTCTTTCTTTCCATTCATAGACTAAGGAAAGTGTATATGAGGATATAACCACAGGCAGCCAACTATATTCCTGCAAGACAGCCCTGAAAGCAACCCTGATGTCACCTAGATCTGGACTTCTGGCCTCTGGAATGGTGAAAAAATGAATTTCCATTGTTTAAACCATGCAGTCTGTGGCATTGCATTATGGCATCTCTAGCAAATTAATATGTCATGTAATAGTATATAGAAAACTGTGGAAAGAGTAGATTTGGGCAGGGTGGGAGAGTGGGGCAAAAATAAACAATTCTCCTTGTGGAAATGGTCGTGGGTTATATGAGTTTTAAAATTGGAGTAAAGGATATTGAAATATAAAGGAGAGAGTCAGTATTGTGTGGCTTTGAGGCTTGAATTTTTCTTTTCTTTCCTAAACGTGTGACCTTACCACTGCTAGCCTCTTTTATTTCCTGCTTTCTTGAATAACTATTTCTATTATGCCATTTCTCTTCTTCCTACTGAACACGACTTTCTGTGAAAGATTAGCTGTGATGTGGTATAAAACTCTTTGGACTTAGTGTTAAGTACTCTGGGTTCAGGTCCCATCTCTGACTCTTACCATCTCTATAGCCAGGGTGTCTTGAGTAACAGATTCGCCTAACCTCACTGGCATCAACCTCCTCACCTGAAATATGAATAAAGATATTTACCTTGTAGGCTTATTATAAAATCACAACTCTCCATGAGAAAAAAAAGAATGTAAAAGCATTTTATAAAGTAAACATAGCAATAAAAATATATGCGTTAACTGATATTATTTAGTGACATTTTAGTGTGGTGAGTTAATTCCCTAGGAGTGATTGCATATAAACTGTAGAGAAAATACTTGACCCATTAAAGACACATTTAGTGTTAATGATGCAAGGGAATTTCTGTCTATTCTACTTCCCCAAATCTTTTCATATAAATGAGTGACCAATCTATCTATCAATGAAATCAATTCCATCCTCAGTTTTCTACGGAGTGAATCTGTTACAGGACAGATGGGTTCCAAAACTGGAGCTTAATATGGGATGATCCTTGGCTTTACTCAGGAAGAATTTAAGGGCAAGCTGGTGATGTTAGACAGTAATCTTTTGTTAAACAATATTGCTTCTTGCAGAGCAGTGCTAATCATAGGCGGTGCATCCAGATTTATCAATGTATGGGCCCTTGGGAACTGTATTTATACTCACTTAAACCCACTTTCAGTTATTTGCAAATTAAGAGGCAGGTCAATGCAAGCTGAAAGGCAGGTAATTTGGAACTTTCTAAGAAAGGACAGTAACTTAGGGGTTGTTGCCATGGAAAGAGGGGGTAGCTTCTGGGTTGCTGTCATGGCATTTGTAAATAGTCATGGTGCTGGTGAGGGTGTCTTATGCTAATGAGCAATGAAGGCAGCTAGAGATTGCTTTCATTGCCATCTGCTGGTTCCTAATGGTTTCTTCACTTTATTCTGTCTGGACCAGGTCTTGATTTGGTTAGCAGGGTTGTGAACAGAAAACCAGCCCTGCCAGTCTCCTACCTCAGATCTATTTCTGTTTATGAAGTAGACTGCCTTGCTCTAGAAGATATAATATAGACTATAATATAGAATTAGATATTTGTAAGATGTTAAAGAATCCTTAGATATATTGTCCAGGGATGGCAAAGTTGCAAATTAAATTACTACTCTCCTATCCTTTGACCGTTAAAGGCATTACTTATTTATCAGAGCACATTTTTCTACTAAGCCCTCAATAGCCTCAAAATCCTTTCCTTTATGGCATACAGCCTCTACCATTTAGTTTCAGCTGGAAAATTTTATTTGCCATCTGTGATTCCTTTCATTATACAGATGGAGAAACTGAGACCTTGAGAGGTAATTTGTCTAACAGCATGCTTAATGATTTCAGTGAATGCCAAAAATATCTGAGCAGGAAGCTGCCTTTCTATTCGTGGAAAATGAATGTATTTGTTATAAATGTGTGTATACCCCTTCCCACCTTACCACACATATGTACATGATTGTTCATTTGAAATCCTTTTTTTCTGATTGAAGATACTCCTAAGAAGCCTGGAGACACCAACAAATCTTTCTTGACCAACACTGGCAGTATTGAAGCACTGCTTTCTGAGAGAGATGACTTTTGTTTTTCGCTTAATTATTAAATGAATAAAATAAAAGTAAAAACAGGAATTACTAGATGCCTGCAGGTTGTTGTTTGCTTGCAGTATTACAGCCAAGCTCTGCCATTCTTAAATCTCTTTTAACTCTTAAAAAGGCAGGCAGAGAAGTTTCTTCTCCTTTGATCTTCTTAAGGGCACTGATACATTAAAGGATGCTAAGATGTCTCAGACTGCCAAAATATAGCACTAATGACTGTGTGCTCTCTGAACACAACATTCTTCCTATAATATTTTCCCTTGACAGACATAATTACTTGAATCATCCACAGGGGCCTCTTAATGAAACTTTCTGTTTGTGGCAACTTTTGTTTCATTTAATTAGCTGTCTGCATGAGCAGTACATGAAAGCATTTGTTTTCTTACATAGGAAAGGATAATGCCAATCCACTTCTAAGGGTGAGCTAAATAGAAGGTGCTCATATTAGAAGAATCACTTTCCATTTGAATTAAGCCAGCCCACAATATTGAAGCCCCTATGTTACAACACTCTTGTTACCATCTTACCTCAACCTATGTATGTACAAATATTTCATTATGTTACTCCTATAACAGGCATTAAAATAGGATTTGTCCTATCTTTCAATTGAGGCCAAAGATATTAGATGCCACCTTCTAAAATAAACTGTAAGTCAGGTCACTGACTGAATGACCCTCAAGCCTCTTGATCTTTTTAGATCCAAGATCTAAAAAGTGGCTAGTTATTGGGCATGGTAAGTAGAATTGGAGAGGATTTCTTTGGAGTGACCCATCTTGTTAAGTTCAACCTATGAAAAGAGACAGTGTGCCTAAAGTGGGCAATTGTCTCCTAATCTCAAGTCTAGTGGAGAAACCCCAATGGGATCACGTTGAGAACCTGGTATGGAATCTCTGTAGGTTTTAACTCAGATGAGTGAGATTTGGCTCATGTCTGAGAATGCTGCAGTAGATTGTGGTTTTGGGGTGATCTGTCTGTGAAAGCACTGCTTCCTTCCAACTGCAGACTCAGGGGGCATGATTTCTAAGGACCAGATATGGGAATCAACTAGTAATGTCAACCTTAAATCATTTTAAAAGTGACTTTCTTAGAGGGACTTTCAGGTACAGTAGCCTGAAAACATTGGTGAATACTTTTAGCCAAACTGAACAAAGTTGTCAAAAGAATAAAATATTTCCAGCCACTGGACCATAGAGCTCAGAATGTGTAGACCACCATTTGAGAAGCATATATTCTTAAAAAGCGGGAGTGCTTTGGGAAGGAAAGGCAGACATTTATCCTCTTTTGCTTGGGCTGCTCCCATCCTCCCTCCTGCCCCAGCACAGTAGACAATTACCAGTGTGGGGCTGTCTACAAAACCCAGCAGTTTTATTGCTAGAGGGGACAGAACCAATTTGAGGAAAAAGACAAAACCCTATAGCTATGTCAGCTAAAAGTGAAGAACTTGGTACAAAATAAAGGGGGAGGACCTGTGGCTTTGCTTGTCCAGGTTTGTGGTCCTGGTTAGGGTAAGCAGTAAACTAGTAAAAATTTAACATGAAAGTCTTGAAAGAGAAGAAGCTATTAAAGTACTAAGATATACTTTTCATATATCATTGGCTTACTGGGAAACACATTTATCCTAGCTTTATCGTAGCATAAAGTATAATTAAGGGAAACTTTAAAACTTGCTGCAACTTGGAATGTACTTCCCAGCCCATATACAGATCAATGAACAGAAGAAGGAAAACTTATGGGCTTGAGGGGTTTAAATACAATCTCACTCTACATTATTGGCTGATTACTAAACTATGCAGTTATAAGAGTGATACCCTAGGAAGCCAGGCTAAAATAGAAAAATTAAAAAAAAGAAAACAGGAGACATCAGTAGGTGCATATTGTTGGGGAGACAGACGTTGGAGTTTATGTCCGAGCAAATGATTTTAAAAGTAACACTTGGAAAAATAAAACAGAATCTATAGTTGCTATGATTATAAGACATGCACAGAAACAGAGAAGTGTCACTGAGAAATAAAACCCAAAACCCAGTTTATAAAAACAGATTCAGAGTAGGTCCAAGTGTAAGCTTTAGTAGAAAAATGCTTCAAGGCATCTCTCATAGATAGGCTCAAAGACATAAAGAAAAATACTATGACAATGACTCAATAAATAGGGAACCTCATGAAAGAAATAGAGGCTCCAAAAAAGAGCCAACTAAACATTCTAGAGTTAAAAATATCAATAAATGAAATAAGATATTCACTAGATGGACTCGAGCAGATTTGAGATGGCAAAAGAAATAACAGTAAACTTGAAGTTGGATAAATCTGAAGAACAGAGGGAAAAAAGAGAGGAAAAATAAACAGAGTATTAAAGTCCTGTGGGGTAACGTCAAGTGTATCTATATGTATACAATAGGTCTCATAGAAAGAGAGGAAATAAAGAAAAAATGTTTTAAGAAATAATGGTGGCCAGGCACAGTGACTTATGCCTGTAATCTCAGCACTTTGGAAGACCAAGGCAGGCAGGAGTTTGAGATCAGACTGGGCAACATGGTGAAACCCTATCTTTACCAAAAAAAGAAAAAGAAAGAAAGAAAAAAAAATTCTGCAAAATTAGCCAGGTATAGTAGCATGTGCCTGTAGACCCAGCTACTCAGGAAGCTGAGGTGGGAGGATTTCTTGAGCCCTGGAGGTAGAGATTGTAGTGAGCCGAGAAAATACTGAAAACAGCAAGAAAAAAGTGACCCATTACATACAAGGGAATGGCAAACAATGAATGATTGACTTCTTCTCCAAAACAATAGGGTCCAGAAGGCAGTGGAATAATGTATTCAAAGTGCTGAATGTAGCAAAAGTATTCATTGAAGATCCTATAACCAATGATGTATTCAGTGGTGTATTTTCCTCCTGTTCATTCTTCTTTTTTAAAATTGAAGGAGAAACAAAGGCATTCCAAGATAAACAAAAAGTGAGGGAATTTGTTGCTGCCAGATCTGCCGTACTTGAAGTACTTAAGAAACTCAGTCTGAAAGAACTGATACTGGACAGTGACTGAAATCCATAGGAGGAAATTAAATATGCAAGTGTACATAAGTATATATGTATAAAACATATACATACATATTTATTACACATAAACACACACATGTGGTTGTATATACATGCATGTACATACACACACATTTTCTCTCTCTGTTCTTCTCTAAAGATGACTCTGGCCTGCCAGGTAAGGGACCAAGCAACAAAAAGCAGGGACAGGAACTCAGAGTGAATCAGGGGGGTTAGCTAGAGGAGATGACTCTGTGAATCAAGATAATTGCTGTCAGAGGGTCCCAGAAGTGAGTCCTTAACAAAGGCACAAAAGAACACTTGGAGAAAAGAATCAGCTGTAAATATCTGCTAGATTCAGAGGGAATGTAGGCAAGTAGCAGTAGTCAAGAATTTTCTAGTCCCCCTTACCTCTCCTCCCACCCTCTGCTTCCATTCCGGCAAAGTCTGAAATAGCAGTCAGTTCAGTGGGGAGAAGAAACCACCCTCCTTCCCAAGTGGCAGGCAGCCTCCCTATGCCTGCCCCTAACCTAGGGTGAGCAGGGGATAGGGTGATAGTGCTTATTTTCCAAGCTGGATTGAATTGTGGGTTAATGTTGAACCAGATATTTTTTATTACTGAGTTGTTTGTAAATTAAAGGATCTAAAGAATTTTTTGCTACCTTAAAAAACCCAGAGGGGAAGTTGAGAACCCAGTCATTCAGGAACAGAAGACATTCTACCCTCTGCCCCTACCCAGCAAGGCTAAAGGGCAGTGGGAGCCAAAAGTAGAGTTCATTTTATGAACTCATCGCATTCTTCCTGCATGTTACATGTCCAGTACACTTCCCTGTCCTTCACCATCATTAAGATTTCTAGTCCCTTAATTCTTTTTTTTTCTCCTTGTTTGTTCTTTTTATGATTTAACATTCTTCCGTCTTCAGAGCAGAGAACAGACTTCACAATTCGTTACTTCAATCAATTCTTCTCTATGTTTTCAATGGTTTCCTCCATTTTTGTACCACGCAAATCTTGTAATCATTGTATTCTAACTGGTTTTCTTTCTCCTTTTACATATGAGTTAATGGAAAGTAGAGAAAATAACATACCTGGATTCTTGGTACCAGGATCATTACAATGGTCTTCAGCTTTAGATGGGCCGTTTAAACTACTCAGCAAGACCCTTGTCTGCCTCTGATGAGTTTCCTCTGCCACTCATCCCACAGGTATCATGGATTTTAACTGCTCTGATCAAGTTCCTCATTCCACCTCTGCACTTTTTTACCTTGGCTGCTGAGGCTTTTGTCCACGTCCCAAAGATAATTGAAGTTGAAGTGGGATGAACTCCAGGCTCACTCACATGTTCACTTCTTCCTCTGTAGCCTTAGAGAAAAAAAACTTCGATTTACTTCTATATTTACTCCTCTTTGGTATTTTTAAACTTTTCCTCTTCACTGACTTCTCAACACCTTGTGAACATGAGAAAGCTGTTCTCATTGTAAATGAACTCCTCTGCTAGGCCTCTGTATTTCTTCAGCCAAAACTCTATATCGGGGCAACCCATTACAACCAAAAATATTGAAAAAGTCATCTGCACTTTCTACCTTCATTTGTTGAGAGCCTATCAACCCCTCACATTCCTAGAAATGGATGTTCACACCTTCTAATTGACAGATACAGTGCTGTTTTCTCATCTGCTCTGTGAGATTTGATAATGTTGATGGCCCCTTCCTCCTGGAGACCCTTTCCTTCTTTGGCTTCTAGGATACGCTTTGCGTTAGTCCATTTTTATGCTGCTGATAAAGACATATCCAAGACTGGGCAATTTACAAAAGAAGGAGGTTTAATGGACTTACAATTCCAGGTGGCTGAGGAGGCCTCACAACTATGGTGAAAGGCAAGGAGAGGAACAAGTCACATCTTACATAGATGGCAGCAGGCAGAGAGAGAGAGAGAGAGAGAGAGAGAGAGAGAGAGAGAGAGAGAGAGAGAGCGCTTGTGCAGGGGAACTCTTCTTCATAAAAACATCAGATCTCATGAAACTTATTCACTACCGTGAGAACAGCATAGGAAAGACCTGCCCCTATGATTCAATTACCTCCCACCTGGTACCTCCAATGACACATGGGAATTGTGGGAGTTATAATTCAAGATGAGATCTGGGTGGGGACTGAGCCAAACCGTATTATCCTTTCCCCTAGACATCTTTTCTGATACTTTCTTTCTGTTTATTTCTGACCGTTTTGTCTTCGCATTTTGATCCTTTTACTCTATATTTTCTCCCTAAATGGTATCACCTAATCTCAAAGTTTTAACTGCAGACCCATAATAACCTGGGCCTCTGTGTGTTCAAGACCTTGGAAATCTTCACTCAGATTTCCATTCTACTAGCACCACATACGTGATGTGTCTAACATTCACTATCTCATCCTAGCACACATGCATATAAGCAGATAGACAAATGTCTCGCCTACCTTGGTGAATGGCATCATCTATCATTTTGCTATCCAAGCCAGGCACCTGACATGAACTCTCCGCTATCTAATTTACTTCTGCTTGATCTACCCATATTCAATCGATTTCTAAATCGTGTAAATGTTAACATCTTGATGTCTAGCCGACACTTTCCAATCCCTTCTGTTACAGTCTCAGTCTTGACCCCAAAAATCTCCATGGACGGTTGGTATACTCTACTTGTTTCCACAACTCTCCTAGGCCAAATGCTTTTGTATGCTCTTTTCTGATGAAGTATCTTTAGTTCCTATGGCTTTCACGTTAAAACTTCATTTCTTACCAGGCTGGTAAAGTCTTTCATGGTGTCATCTCTATGCCCCTCCTCAAAGTTACCTCTTCAGACACTGCCTTGCTTCCTTTCTTCTCAATACTACTCAGTTCTTTTTATCGTCATCAAACTGCTTTTCCTCAAATCTATGGTGTGTGTCATGCTTCTGACCCTTTGTGCATGCTGTCTCCACTGCTTCTGTGACTTTTCCCTACTCATTGCTCACTTTTAAAGTCTCAGGATGTTCTCTTCTCTAGAAGAACTCTTTTTTTTGGAGACAGAGTTTTGTTCTTATGCCCAGGCTGGAGGGAAGTGGTGTGATTTCGGCTCACTGCAACCTCTACCCCCAGGGTTCAAGTGATTCTCCTGCCTCAGCTTCCTGAGCAGCTGGGATTACAGGTAACCACCACCACGCCCAGTTAATTATTGTATTTTTAGTAGAGACCGGGTTTTGCCATGCTGGCCAGGCTGGTCTCGAACTCCTGACCTCAGGCAATCCACCTGCCTCAGCCTCCCAAGGTACTGGGATTACAGGCATGAGTCACCATGCCAGACCAGCAGAAATAATTTTTCCCTCTTTTCCCTTACTTATTCTGTTGACTTCATTGTGTCAACTTGGGATTCAATTGGCCTTTCTGTAAGGTTCCTGGGGGCAGAAGCCCATCTTGTTCATTGCTGTATACATAGCACAGAGCAGAGTACTTGCCACTTAGTAGGTGCTCAATCAATATTTCTTTAGTATAATTGAATTAAAGGTCATAAATTGCTCTGTGTCTAGGTAGCAAACTTCTTTCTCCTCTCATCAGCCTTATTCACTCAGGTTTTGTGTGGGGGTCAGGACTGATAGCCTGCCTTTCGACAGGCCCCAAGTTTCATCTCTTGATAAAACTGGGAAAGGAGCCAGGCTGCAGGTGGGCTTCTAGATCTTTCTTTGGGTCTCTGTGCTGAGACCCTTCAGTGAGTATTGATGCATCAGTTCAAGTGAGAGAGGTAACACCCTATGATTGCTGCTTCTACTTATTCATATACTTTAAAAACAAATAATCGAGAATTTTGGAATGCATGGTCTTCAATTCCAGTCACTATTCTCATGCAATGCAGGTCATCTGAGGTTCTTAAACTAATTGGGAAATGTAACTGAATGTCCAATACAGTGTCTTCATTTTCTTCAGAGAAACGAAAACACGTGAGATTAAATGATTTGCCAAGGGAGATCTCTTAGCTGTTGGTGCAATAGAAAGAAATGCTTATTTTTCTTCTATCCAATCCTGGACGCCATCCCCATACCTTTTTAAAGAAAATGGGAAAATGAAATTGGGTATTATGGAAAGGCTTTTTTCAAATTTCTAGTGTTTTAGAGTTAATTTTTTTTTTTTACTTTACTCACTCTCTTACCACTCAAAGGATACTGGTTGACCACCATTTGCAGAAGGCATACTGCTACATTTGAGACTTGAACTCAACTAGATCTTGCCTTAAATCTGATCCTGGCTCTTAGTGGCTGTGTAATCTTAGACCAATCACTTAACGCCCCTAAGTCTCAGTTTCTCATCAGTTGAACTCATTTGGAGGGAGTATAAAAAGATATGATTGACTTTGACTCCAAAGATTTGTTCTTTAACTGGACCCATGTGCATAACAATCTCCATACTAACAGTGCCACAGCATAAAGAAAACCTTTCCAGGCTGTAGTTCCATGTTAGAAGTGTGTTTGAGTGCAGGTGAAGGGGATGAGTCAGAACAGTGAGCAAAACCTCACATTGAAAGTTCAGCTAAAACCTAAAGCATTGCAACTTTTGATTAAGGAACTATTAATTTTGTTTTAACAGATTCAAATTGTCTTTTTGGTTCAGCAGTGAAAGAAGAAATTGCCCTCTTTAACTAAATCTCCTCCTGTCTTCACCCGTTTTTCTCCATCAGCTCCCACTGTGGTGGCTGTCCTCCTGTAACCTATGCCTTTTGTTTGGTGTTTATTTTTCACAAACTATTAGCCTGTCATGCAGGCTTATTTTCTACCAGCTACTTCTATGGAACTGGAAAGCTTGTTGGTCTAGTTGATAAAGTTACAGCCCAAAGCTCCATAATTCTAGAGATCTAATTCTGGGACAGAAAATCCCTGGCTGGCTAACTTCAGGAAAAAATGATATTTGTTATTATTTTGTTCCATCTCACTCTCTTTGTAGATTTGACATAAATATACCCTAAAGAAGGGCTGATGGATACTCTCAGTATTGACAATTCAAGATAGTTTTTATATTTAATGCATATTAATAAAACTGTATCCTTCTTGTTTTTTCATGTATTTCTTATTTGTCCCACCATGACTGTGAAAACTGTCAAACACACATTCTATAATCACAACGCAGACTGAGCTGATGAGGAAAGACTGCTGAGCAAAGCACCTGAGCTTCCTTGGCATGATCTGTTCTGTCTCTGGCCCTGGCATCCACCCCAGACATCAAGGGCCAAATCAAAAAGACTCAGTTCAAGAAGCAAATGTTTACCTTTATTTGAGGCAAAGTATATCAAAGCCCTGCACTCTTTCCTTTTAGCACTGGAAACCAGATAAATTGGAAGGGATTACCCAGAGCGCTAACTCTTCTGTCAGCCCAGGTTGAGTCAAGCAGAAGCCTGACAAAGGGCAGTTGATGGCGCTTTTACTTTCATTGTAGAGTGGCTTGTTGAGAGGTTTGGAATTCAAACCAAGTAAAGGAAAGTTCTTCCTAATTGCTGCTATCTTCCAGCATTAGAAATAAATAGGTTGGAATCTTGAGGTTATACTTGGAAGAAAGTGCTGAAGTTAAACTGCCGGCTTTGATGCCAAATTATTGTTTTGCCTTCTGGATTATGACTAAGAAAAATGTATGGGAACCCAGTTGATCATGATTTTCAGGAATTTCTTTTCAGTTGCCTAGTAACCCCTTACACGCTTGGTTCATTGACCTTAGAATTGGTGATGAGGTTTATAAAATATTTTTAGTAACGATTTTGTAAAAGTCTTTAATGATGGCCAATTATGACATGCTAATCTTAGGTAAAAGGTTTGGAATGATGTACCATGGAATTCAGGAACATAGAAATAATAAAGCAGAAATCATGGGATTTAGGGGAAAAATGGTGAGGGGATGATCTGCTTAGAAGCAAATTGTTTGAAATGGGACAAAAAAAATCTCCCAGAATTCAAGGCCCCTGACAGGGCCAAAGACAACTAAAATAGCAAATGTTGATTGAAGTAGTTACTGGTTAGCCCTGGGACATTTCTCAAGCACGTTTACTTCTGTGATCCAATGCCATCAGAAACATGAAGGACAGTGAGATCTGTCTGTGATCATTCATGAGATGACTTAAAATTATCTCTTTAATTAGTGATGACAGCTGGCTGGCTAGTTTAGCGCCTCAATGGACTGGATTAGATTAGATCTGCCAGGGAAAGTATTCGGTGACCCAGCACACGGGAGAAAGTTCTCGCATCTCATCAGAGCTGCAGGGAGTGGAAACTCTCTGTCTGAGATAGTTGAAAAACACCCTTTTGACTTTGAGAAGAGACATTTTAAAAGTGGGGATGATTGAAACAATGTGTTTTAGGAGAAAAAGACATAAAGGAAATTGACTCCACAGAGAGCAAAGACCTTCATTATATTAAAGAGACAGAAATGTAAAACAGTGTGTGTGACTCTCCCAGAAGAACAGATAATGCGCTTTTCTAGGGAGTAGAATAAGGTACTGTGTTTTCCACATCCTGTCTCCCAGGATTCCAGGCTACCGGTGGAGGAGCTCCAAGCCCAAACTGACAGTATCTAAGTGATAACTATAGCCTTTGACCTGTCTCTGAATTGCACATATAGCAATCACATTACAATGGCCCAAGAGAGGGCTTGATGACCTGAAAGCATAATCAAACTTTGGGAAGAGAATGGCCACATAAACACTTGTGCTGCAGTCTCACAACTTCCACATTCTCTGTCTATCTCTCTGGTGCCTTCCTTGGCCAAACTCTAATTCCTGAAACTCTTACCTTCCCGAAGCAGGGGTGTCAGAGGTTCTGGCAGGTGGTCATACTATTGAATTTGGAAACCTTGGACATTCCGTGTGTGATCCTGTTATTATGTTATCCAGAAGTTGTGTGTCATAATCTGGGCCTATTAGCAACATTTAACATACTTATTTATTAATTAATTTTGTTATTTGCAAAAGTGAACTGACAGCACAGATGGCAAATACAGAATGCCCCAAAAATATGTAACTGCTTCTCACTATCTTTATATACTCATCACCCTAGACCAGCTTACCATCAGTTCTCACCTGAATTATTGTGATTGTCTCTAATTGGGTCTTGCCTCTTCCCTTTGCCCGTTTTCAGTCTATTCTCCACAGGTGGTAGATCTTGTGAAGACATAATCCCGATGATGTCACTCCTCTGCTCAAGAGCCTGCAATGGCTCCTAACTTCATTCATTGTAAAAGCCAAAATCCTTTCCATGGCTTTCGAAGGCTGGGATAGCCTAGTTCCTCACTAACTCTGTCTTCATCTCTTACTACTCTCCTCTGCGCTGTCTCTACTCCAGCCATAATGGCCTTCCCACTCTTGTTCAGACATTCCTAGCCTTTGCACTTGCTGGAATTCCTGCCTGGAATGGTCTCTCCCCGAGATCCTCATTCATTTCCTTCAGGTCATTCCCCAAAGTCACTTTTTAAGGGACTTCCTGTTATTCTCTCTAAAATTTTACCCTATCCACAACACATCATCGTCTTTTCCTGCTTTATTGTTCTCTTTACCATTTGTCACTGTCATCTCTCTGTCTTGTGTCTTTTATTGTCTGTTTCACGCACTAGAACGTAAGTTCCATAAAGCTGAGGATTTTGTATGATATCAGCAAAGCTTAGCCTGTTATTTAGCACATAATAAGAACTTATTGAATTAATGAATGCTTTGTTCTTACATTTCTAACCCTTAAGAAATAATTTTCTCCCCTTTCTCTGTATTCTTGGGGACACTACCGCTGTCTCCATATACCCATTTATACACTCCTTTTCAATACTTAAGAATGAAATCCTTGAAGCTACAGAGCCCTGAGAAAACTATAGTATTGTAACCCTACTAGTTGATATAGATACACATATTGGCACACCCTAGGGGCTCATGTACACCTATTCAGTTACCTTTTGCTGGAGTGAGTGTCTTGAGCATCGGTTAAGATTAACTGAACTTATCTTGAACTGACAGTGTGTGAAATTAAATTTGATACAGGTCTTTCTTGAGGACAGTATGCTCATCTATGTCTTCTCTGGGAAAAACACTCGTAAGAGATTGAAAAGATAAGTGACAAATTGGAGAAAACATTTGCAAAACACATTCTGATAAAAGGCTGATCTCCACATATGCAAAGAATCCTTAAAATTCAGCAATAGGAAAACAAAAATCCCATTAAAATGTGCAAAAATATGAACAGACACCTCACCAAAGAAGATATATAGATGACAAGTAAGTATATGAAAATATGCTTTGCATCATATGTCATTAGAGAATTCTAATTTAAAACAACAAAGAAATATCACTACACACTGATTAAAATGCCAAAAAATCACAAACACTGAAAACATCAAATTCTGGCAAGCATGTGGAGCAGCAGGAGCTTTCATTCATTGCTGGTAAGAATGCAAAACATTACATTCATGTTGGAAGATGGTTTGGCAGTTTCTACCAAAGCAAGGCATATTCTTACCATATGATTCAGAATTTGTGATCCTAAGTATTCACCCAAATGAGTTGAAAACATAGGTCCATACAGAAACCACACACCAATATTTATAGCAACTTTATTCATAATTGCCAAACTTGGAAGCAACCAAAATATTCTTCAATAGGTGAATGGATATACAAACCATGGTACATCCATACAAAGAAATATTATGCAACAATAAAAAAGAAATGAGCAATCAAACCACAGAAAGACATGGAGAGATCTTAGATGTCTATTACTCAGTGAACAAAGCCAATCTGAAGAGGCTACATAATGTATGATTCCAACTATATGATATTCTAGAAAGGAGAAAACTGTGAAAACAGTAAAGAGATTGGTGGTTGCTAAGTCTCAGAAGGAGGGATAGAGGGAAGGATTGGTAAAGCCCAGGGAATATTTAGAGCAGTGAAAGTATTTCATATCATAGTGCAATGGTAGATACATACATATGCATTTGCCAAAGCCCATAGAACTCTACTACACAGAGTAAATCCTAATGTAATCTCTGAACATTAATTAATAATAATGTATTAATATTATTTCTTGAAAGTAACAAATGAACCATACTAATGCAAGATGTTAACAATAAGGGAAATTGATGAAGGCGGGTAGCTCAGGAGAATATAGGAACTCTCTGGTATTTTTTTTTCTGTTCAATTTTTCTGTAAACCTAAAATTACTCTTGAGAAAAGTATATATTTTTTAAAAAACAGAGGTCTTTCACAAAGGCAGTACATTCTTCTAATGTAAGGTCATGGATGGATAAAGAAAGGGAAAGAGTGGGATGAAGATGTGAATTTAGAAGTAACTGTAAAGTGTCATTTCAACCTTCATTTATTAAATGGCTCTGGCTCTCATCCTCCTGGGGAGAAGCCTATTCTTGAGCTGATTTTTCATTTATCCAGTATAGCAGACTCCTGTGAAGATCATTTTGGAAAGTCCTGATGTCCTAAAGCTATCCACTCAGAGTTCTTCCCTCTGATCTGATAACATAAAAATATCTAAGGTGGGAGACTGGCTGGGTGAAATGGAGTCCCAGTGCCAAAAGAGACTTTAAACTTGGTCTGTGCATTGTCATGGTCCCTAACCGTGCAGAAGCATGGTCCATGAAGGAGGGACTCAGTCAGTCTCTGCCTCACCCTGACCTTGTGGAACATGTGGAACTCCAGCTTGGCGAACGCATTTCTAGGAATTTAGGCTTTGGAAGACAAAACACAGACCTTTTCCTCAAGTGTTCTGAAAGGTGGACTGGTGAGTTCTAGATGGTGTCAAGCAGGTTTGAATCTGGGAAATGCAGATTGAGGTCACATGTTGGAGACTATTGGCTGAGTTTGGCGATTATTACTAAATCTGGAATAGCCTGAGGCTCTTTGGTATCCTGCTGAATCAGGAGTAGGGGTGAGACAAGGCACTGGGTGGTTAATGGAAAGAAAATAATATTACCTCTTCCCTCAGACATTATATTAACCAGAGTTCAACATGATTTTCCCAAACATGCTCTCTAATTAATGCCACAATCAAACATTAGCCTCTGAGGCTGAAGGAAAAATCAGCACCCCTTAAATACTGAAGGAAAGGAAAACAGTCTTTTTCATGATATATAGGTGCTTGCTTTGTGACAAAGTTATTGGCAAGTTGGGCTGTGACCTGAGCTATATAACAGACCGTTAAAACCTCTAAGGATAATTTTATTATATCCACACTGCCAGTCAATGTCAATGAAGGTCAAGTAAGATTTCTGTTCTTGTGAGACACTGAGCCATGCCCAGCCCTGACTCTGTGGGCAGTTAGAAGATTATGTTTAGAAGTTGCTTTCCTAACAGCGAGGACAGCCTGCCCTGTCATGAGCACCCGTATGTACCCAACCTTTCCTGTGCAGGCTGGGGTGAGCTTGCATTTTATGCTTGTTTGTTTTCTCTAAGCATTAAGGATAAATTTTGGATTACACATTGATATGGTTTGGCTGTGTCCCCCCCCCAAATCTCATCTTGAATTATAGCTCCCATAATTCCCACTTGTTGTGGGAGGGACCTGGTTGGAGATAATTGAATCAGGGGGGCGGTTTCCCCCATACTGTTCTCATGGTAGTGAATAAGTCTCATGAGACCTGATGGTTTTGTAAGAGGAAACCCCTTTCATTTGGTTCTCATTCTTTCTTGTCTGCCACCATGTAAGACCTGCCTTTTGGTTTCCACCATGACTGTGAGGTTGCCCCAGCCATGTGCAACTATGAGTCCGTTAAACCCCTTTTTCATTATAAATTACCCAGTCTCAGGTATGTCTTTATCAGCAGCATGAAAACGGACTAAAACACACACAGAGGAATCTTTCAAACTTTTAAAACCTGGTCATTTAATTCTCCTGCTTAAAACCCTTAAAGCCTCCCAGCTCTCTTACAGTAATGTTCAGAAGTTTCCATGGGCCTCTGGAGTCCTACAGGACCTGACTCCTGCCCTTCTTACAGTGATCAAGTCACAAAAGACCTTCTCTTTGGTTCTTAAATGGCACTAACTGCTCATCCCTCTGTTGGGAATCTCTTTCCCTGGCACACTCCTCACCCCATTCTCCTAAGACTGTGATTAATCTCTGCTCATTCTTCACATATCAGGTTAATTGGCACTTTGAGAGGAAGCTCCTTGCCTGACATCCCTGAAGGTCAGGTGCCTGAGGTTTTGTAATTATTGAACCCTGTGCATTTTCAAACCCATTATCTCAGATGAGCTTGTGGATTCCAGGAGGGGAGGAGCTGTTTCTGTCCAAGACTCCGCTCTAGCTTCTGTTCCCAGCACAGGCTCTGGCACAAAGTAGGTGGCTAAGAAATACTTTCTGAAGATTGAATTGTTTGTAACCTTGGCCTTAATCATTTTAGTTTCCTATCGTAATGATATACCAAACCTGCGTCGCTGGAAGTTTCTCTTAAGGTATTTTAAGCTTAACAAAGAGACCTTACTATTTTTCTTTTAATGTAAACAGGCAACAGTAAAACTCCAGTAGAAATAAAATTGAAAAGAGAATTTGGTCCTTATGCTTCAGAGAGTGCGCAACTCATCGTTTCAGAGTAGGCTGAAAGATGTTTTCCTCTTGCGCCATCCATCAGTGCATTACAATTGGCAGAGTTTATAAATTCATTTCTTTCCCTTCAAAGGATCTTGGATGTGGTCTGGTGTGCTTCTCAATGACACCACAAAGAAGGGGCCACCACCATATTCCAAAATCAGGGCTGCTCTGTATTCACAATTTAGTGTGAATGGTGGATATCCAGAATATGCCACCTCTGAAAAGCTAATCCTTCTAGGTCCATATCCTAGTGTTTTGGTTGCCAAGCCTCTTAGAGTTCTGAGGAGAAGAGTTTCTGTTCCTAAATTTGATGAAGGCAGAACTCTTCCATCTGCTGAAAGAGACAAATATCAGAGATGCTTCCTCATCCCACCACTTGGAGACCCAAATCTGTCTTTATGAGGAGGAAGAAAACGCCCTTGCCATCTTAGAATTCAGGATCTCAGTACCATGAACTGAATGTTTGTGTGTCACCTGTTGATATTCTCACCCCCAGTGCTGTGGTATGAGAAGTGGAGCCTTTGCGAGGTAATTAGATCATGAGAGTGAAGCTCTCAGAATGGGCTTAGTGTTCTTATAAGAAGAGATATGAGAAACAGATGATCGTTGTCTTTGCTATGTGGAGATACAATGAGAAAATGATCATCTGCAGAGCAGGAAGAGGGCCCTCATCAGAACCTGACCGTGCTGGGTCAAGATCATTAGACCACACTGATTGTAAACTTCCATCCTCCAGAATAGTGAGAAATACATTTGTATTGTTTAAGCCATCCAGACTGTGGTAATCATAATAGCAGCCAAACTGACTAAGACCCTTATTAATATCCGTGATTAGCTCTTCTGAGACTTGTGAAGAGATGTGATACAGATTATGATATTTTATATGCTTACAAATATACTAGTGTTTACTAATGTATCAACATTCGATAGAGATTTTTCTAATATCAACGTGTATATACTTCTTGTTTAGTAAATTCAGTACTATGAAGGTAATTTACGTTTCCTTGAACATTGAAAATTTTCCCATGCCCCAATGATATGAGTATTAGTTTTGATTTTCTTGAATTATAATTTCAAATATGGGAATAAATATTAAAAACCCAAGGGAATAATCTGAAAGTTTAGTTTTGCCCCTTTAATTACTATTATGAGCTTATTTATTTCTTCCCAGAAACTGCAAAAGACTGGAATAAATATTAAAGACCCAAGGGCATAATCCGAAAGTTTAGTTTTGCCCCTTTAATTACTAGTATGTGCTTATTTATTTCTTCCCTCTATAATTAAAAGCCAGAAAATTCCAACTGAGCAAGTCATCCAATTTGAGAAGGTCTATTTTCTTTGAGGTGGAGAATCTTGTCATAAATTTAACAGATACAGTAACTAACTCTTCAACTATGCCTCCTACTGTATTCTATCAAGTTGAGTTTTCTTTAAACATAGGTGCAGGATAAAAAAAAATCCAAAACCAAATTCACCTAGTATTTTGATGTTTAGGATGCAAAAATTTTTATAGAGTTTGAGAAGCAGGTTTATAAACAGATTTTGCTTTTGGGTATGCATGTGATTCTTTCATCCCAAACAGCTCCCTATGGAAGAATAGCAAGAATAGCTTTCCTTGTATTAATAATTAATAAAGGCCCTTTGTACTTGGCATTCTCTCCACTGGTAATATTCTTTCCACAAATATGCACATCTCATTTTCTTACCAACTTCAGGTAGTCTTTACACAAGTACAATATTATCTAAGTAAGTCCTTCCCTGATTGCCTTATGAAGAATTGCAACCCTTCTCACTAAACGTTTTCTTTCCTTCTTCCCTGCTTTATTCTGTTCATAGCACTCATCCCAGCTAACATTCCATATATTTCACTTACTTATTTTATTATTCTCTGTGACCCATAACTAGAATTTAAAGTACACAAGGGTAGAGATTATGCCTGTTTCCCACTCTTCCTATTCTCAGAGCCAGAAGAGTGCTTATCATAAAGACACTCAATAAATATTTATCAAACACATTTTATCAAATCTTTCTCAGCAATCCCAAGATTAAAGCTTTAGTTTACTGGCTGTTTGAGGAAGGGGCTGGCAATTCATATAGAGAAAACCAAGCTCATTGGCAAGGGGCCCTTAGTGACTGCTGAGGTGAGTGGTCTCATGGGCTGGCAAGTACAGGGATCACCAGTGTATCACCCAGAAGCACAGTAAAATTGCCATTTGCAGAACTTCTCTGAGATTTCAAAATTACTGTCAATAGTTCTGGCAGTCAGACAAAAATTTTGTTTTCTTTTACCAAGGGTGGCTTTAGCAGATGTAAATTTTTCTCTTAAAAATGGGTAGTGTTTTTCCTTCCACGTATTCTTTCAGAAACTAAAAATTCTGTTATTTAGTTTAGAAAATAGAAATTCAACAATAGTCCATCTCATAAGGGAGAAGAATGAATACTCTGCCTTGTTTGTGTGTGTGTGCATGTATAGTTGAACTCAGTTGAATTGTCAGGTTGTACTGAAATATTTTAATGGGAAGAGAGCGCCTTTTTTTCTCTCTTGGCTCTCTTAATTTACATTTCATTCTATAATAAATGGATTTGTTGTCCTGGGGCAGCCTGCATGGTTTTAAACTTAACGGTATTCTTTCTTTCATTTTACATTTATGTATGATGCAGGAATTCAATTGTGTGTAAAATGTATTACTTTACTTACATAAACAAAACCAAGACATTTTCAGATGACTTCACTTTTGCTTTGTTATTCTTTGCCTTCTTACGTGATTGTAAGTTTCCTGAGACCTCCTAGCCATGCTTCCTGTTAAGCCCGCAGAACTGTGAGTCAATTAAACCTCTTTTCTTCATAAATTACCCAGTCTGATAGTTCTTACAGCAGTCTGAAAACAGACTAATACTTAGGTGATGGTAGCTGTTATTAAGTGCCACACAGAGAGGAAGCAGCATGAGCCCACAGAAACTGGAAAGCCAGCAGCAGTGAAGTCAAGAAAGAAGCCATTGACCCAGCATCAAGGAGAAGAGCTAAGGCACAGTAGTGGCAAAAGCTGGGTGAAAGCAAACAGATCTGTAGATGAGGAAGGGTTAGCCAGTAGGAGGCAGGACTGGAAACAAAAGCAGCATTCACTATTCAGATTCTCGATGACTTATCAATTCATAATATTACAGACTTCATGAGGCCTGCCTATCTGAAATTGATTTTCTTCCCAATAATTCTTGCCATTTAACTTGCCCTGCAGCTGAAAAACATAACACTGATAATGGATTTACTGAGCCCTCATTTTTTGCCAGAATTGTTTTAAGAGTTTTTCGAGGATTTTTTTTCCACTCTTGAAACTATTCTTTGAAGAAGGTACTTTTATTAATCTCAGTTTACAAATGAGAAAATAGAAGCAAGAAATGTTAAAAATAACTTACTGGAGATCACAGAGGGAATAGAACATGGAATTCAAATGTGGTAGAATGATTTAGAGCCCAGACTCTAACTGACCATGGGATACGACCTCTCTATGGTTGAGATGTGTCCTCTGCATTTCCATGTTTATTGTTACTCTCCTGCTTGCCCCTCACAGCCCACCATATGCTTGTTTATATTTTATATTCTTGGCAATCGAGAGTTCATAACAAATCTAAAGATCTGCCACTATGAATCCCTAGGCAATCAATTTAACCTCCCTTTTTGTAGGCATATTGTAAAAGGTGTTATGCTAACCCCACTGTTAATGTAGTAGGCCAACTTCTTGGCATATAATGCTTCTCTTTGATTTGTCTCTAAGAAGAGCGATGTTCCTATCATAGCACATCCTGTCCTAAATTCCACTGAATTGTTGTTCAGTTCTTCCCCTAGATTTAGGTCTCCTAAGAGTACAAATTGTTATTTATTTTTTCTCTTCAGTACCTCCCACACTGTGTAGGACAAAGTCGATGTCCCAAAACAGTTCAGTGGATGAATTCAGCACCTTCTTATTTGTACTCCGGGCTACAAATGAGTATTCACACTCTGTTCCTGCCTACCTTGGGAATAAGCCAAGTGGGCAACAGAGAGGTTATACTGGATTCAAGGAGGCTTTCAACCCAGAATGCTAATATGTAGGCATTAAAAAAATTACTTTGGTACTAGAGACAGAAGGCCAGAACAAACACTTTGGGTCAAGATCTATGTAATTGAGTTAATAGTACACACTTTAAAATATTACTTTTATTCATACAGTACTTTATAGATGGAAAAGTATTTTCATTTAAACTTTCTAATTTTATACTCAAGATGTACTTTTGAAGAGTTATTTTTCCCATTCTTGAAGACTGCTCCTTACTGAATTAAGGCAGGCAGCCATATGGGCCAATGCGGTTTCTCTGTTGTTGCAGGCCTGTATGTTTCCCACCTCTGTAGGTTTCTGGTGGCTGTGCCTAGAAACCCCTAGGACTGAGATGAGGTAGGGGTAGAGATGGAGGAAGTCTTTCTTGATTCTACAGTAACCTCCCAATGGGTTCACCTTGCCCACTGCCTAAACATAGCTGATTTTTCGAGACGGGGGAATTGCAATAGAGAAAGAGTAGTTCATGCAGAGCCAGCTGTGTGGGAGACTAGAGTTTTATTATTACTCAAATCAGTCTCCCTGAATATTTGGGGAGCAGAGTTTTTAAGGACAAATTGGTGGGTTGGGGGAAGCGGTGAGCCAGGAGTGCTGATTGGTCAGAGATGAAATCATAGGGAGTTGAAACTGTCTTGTGCCAAGTCAGTTGATCAGATGAGCCAGTTTATCAATCTGGGTGGTGCCAGCTAATCCATCAAGTGCAGAGTCTACAAAATATCTCAAGCACTGATCTTAGGAGCAGTTTAGGGAGGGTCAGAATCTTGTAGCCTCCAACTGCATGACTCCTAAACCATAATTTCTAATCTGGTGGCTAATGTTATTCCTACAGAGGCAATCTAGTCCCCAGGCAAGAAGGAGGCCTGCTTTGGGAAAGGGCTGTTATTGTCTTTGTTTTAAACTATAAAATATAAACTAAATTTCTCCCAAAGTTAGTTTAGCCTATATCCAGGAATAAACAAGGGCAGCTTGGAGGTTAGAAGCAAGATGGAGTCGATTAAATTAGGTCTCTTTCACTGTCTCAGTCATAATTTTGCAAAGATAGTTTCACTATATGTGATCAAACCTCTGCAATAAGAGTGACAGGTGATTTTCTTTCCCCTGGGCACCACCTCCTCCTTCTATTCCTTCTGAGTCTTCTCCAACCCAACATACACTCAATCAGGATGGAGTTGGAAACAAATTTTGCTAAAGGCTCAGACTTCAGAAGAGATTGTAGCTTTACCTAAAAACTTGACCTTCGAGAGTAGGGTGACCCACATGAGACCCCCCCACCTCCTGCACGCTTTCATCTCAGTCCCCTCTCCTTTCTAGGTCTCCTCCTCCCTTCAACAACTTTTCTCGCATCCCCAACAGCTTTCCTTGAGAATCTCCATTAGTCTTCAGGTGGAGATGCTTCTACCACCACTTCTCCCTTCTGAAACTTTAGCACAACAATAACTTTGGAGGTTCTTCTCTGCTCAGCCATTAATTATTTATCCCTTCTGAAACTTTAGCATGCTACTGATTTTGAAGGTTCTTCTCTGCTCAGCCATGAACTCATATAACTGAGTTATATTCTTGCAAGTGATGATAGACACAGGACATTCAAATCCTCTATCTCCCCACCAGAGATAGGCAGGGCAATTTCCTCAGAAGTTTTTCTGGGATGCCAGAACACATTGTCACAGTCAAAATTACTTTCTCTTGGATAATATCATCATCCCACAGTATCCACAGCTTGTGGATATCAAAATCCCTATATGCTCAAGTTCCTGACATTAAATGGCACAGTATTTGTACACAATACATAAATCAGAAATAAAATTCTAAGGTTCTAATCAAATGAATGGACTCCCCCACCCCTTGGGCAATAGGATCCTAAAGAGAATCTGAAAAAACGATTTCAGGCCATGACAGGAAGATGAGGTTGGACTTGCCTGTTATACCCTCTTCCCTTGGGAGTTTAGGCACAACTGACCAGCACTAAAATTAAAGTAGAGCTAGTAAGAAAAACAGACTCTTTGTAGCAATAAGATAACCAACTCCAGCCTGACTCTGGTGTAGCATCATGTTATGAAAGATACAAGGTTCTTTAGCTGGATTTTACTGTTTCAGAGAATACAATCTGTATGATTTTAAACCTTTAGAAACTTTATGCATGCTTTATGGCTCAGCATAATAAATGTTCCCTGTACATTTGAAAAAAAAAAAAGAGATACAAGGTTCTGGAGGACATTATTTTATCCCAAAATATATTTTCTTTGGCATCTTTGGAAATGCCCCTGCGAAACCATATCTTGTGGGGGAAATTTGCATTCTGTAGCATTCTGTAGAGAGTTTTCTTTCCTTTCTAGGTCTTTTCCTGATCCAGGAGGTTTAACTAAGAGTCTGACATATTTTAAGGTTCAAAAAGAGACATTTACCATCTGTTGTCTCTGAAGCCTGCTACCTGCAGGCTTCATCTACGTAACAAGAACCTTGGCTTCCACAACTCCCCTTATCTTAACTCATTCATTTTTTTAAGTTGACCTCAACCTTCTAAGCAAAGTTTGGCTTTCACCAATAGCAAATCAGAAAATCTTTGAATCCACCTATGACCTGGAAGCCCTCGTCTGCCACACCACTTTGACTTGTCCACTCTTCCAAGCCAATGCATACCTTACACGTATGCATTTAAGTCTTTGCCTCTAACTTTTGTCTCCCTAAAATGTATAAAACCAATCTGTTTTATAGATCTGTATAAAACCACTTTGAGAACGTGTTCTTAGAATCTCTTGAGGCTGCGTCCTGAGCCACGATCACTCATATTTGGCACAGAATAAGTCTCTTCAAATACTTTAAAGAGTCTGGCAATTTTTTGTCAACATATATAATCTATGCACATCCTCCTGCATACTTTAAGTCATCTCTAGTTTACTTATAATACCTAATACAACATAAATACTTGTAAATAATTGTATTTTTTGTTTGTATTCTTTTAAATTATTGCACTGCCTGCTTGCCTGCCTTCCTTCCTTCCTTCTTTCCTTCCTTCCTTCCTTCCTTCCTTCCTTCCTTCCTTCCTTCCTTCCTTTTTTCTCCCTCTCTCCTTCCCCTTTCCTTTTTGTTTCTCTCTTTTTCTATCTGTGGTGGGTTGAATCTATAGATGTTGAACCTGTGGATATGGAGACTGACTATACAATCAAATAGCATATGGAGAAAGAATAGTCACCCTGCCCTTGAAGAATAATAAACTCTGTGATTATTGTAAAAGGCTTTGACTCTTTCCTGAGCTTGGATCCAGTTAAAGGAACCTCTACGTGGTGCCAACTGGTTTATCTTTGCCATTCAGAAAGGATTACCCAACCCAGATTATTTTTTAAATGTTTAAAGTCTTTACTTTTTTAATACCAAGCCCCATCCCCCTTACCCAAGGGAGTGGGGGAGATAGTGATAAGAAAATGGAACCATAAAGAAATTAAGTGAATTACTAAGCAATGGCAGATATGAAACCTACATGTCTCCCTCATAAATATTAATTGTGTACTTTGCAAGGGATTTACTGGCAGCTCTAAGGAAACTTCTGATGGTAAATTATTGAATCTATTTGTTGATCTCATTTCTACATTTCCTTTCCAGCTCCCTTTCAAAAAAAGTGTTAAATATATTCAAAATCTCTTGATTTAGAATGATCAGGAGGTAAAGTTGCAAGCTGGAAATTTATCTTGAATAGCAAACTGGGAATTTCTGAAGACAAAGATTAAATATTCTTAATGTAATAGCTTTTTTTTACAGGTTCCATAGCTGATGTTTACAGCATTTGTATTTTGCTTAATCATCTCTTCCACTGATACTGTACCTTCCACATGGTAAGAACTCAACTATAAAATTAATATATGATTTCATTGAGAATGTTTGAGTAAAATCATCCAAGAAGTCAGACACTTACCTATAATATTCAGGCCAGGTTGGTTTACCATCCACCAATTCTGCTCTGTCTTTGAGATTATTTTAAAAAATCAAGTAATGTGAAAGTTAATGTGTTTATCAAAATTAACAAGATTTAAAAATATTTTCCATTTTATTTTTGGTGAGTTCCATTTCTGGCTGAAAAAAATTCTGGCTCATTATTTTCAAAGCATTGCCTCACCTAAGCAGATGTGTACACACCTTCCTTCTTCACTCAGCTTTTCTGATCAAGTCTAAAGATGATTGTGTTTTTTTAAAAAAAAGTCCTCATTTTGCCTCCCTCCAAAAACCTCATTTCACCACTGCACAGGTTCTTTCCCCCCATATTGTGTATGTGTATATATATATTTCTCTCTCTCCCTCTTATATTTATTATACACCTATAGAAAGTAGAATTTCCCTTGGCTAATGCTTCTAAAGTTTGTTTCACCCACCATTTTATGTTTTGGGAATTGGTGTTTTCACTTCTGCCAGCAGCCTCAGTTTTGCTGGGGCAGATTTCCAGATTTTTAAGGAAAGCAGCGTTGTTTTGAGCTAAGGGTAGTGGATCTCCCCTTTTAAATCAGATTGGTGAGTGTGCCACAGGCTGGCTGTGACCTGTGGTGTCTTTCCAGCAGCCATGAAAGAATGTGGCTGGCATTCAAAGATGTTGCTTTCAACCTCAGGTCATTGGCGATGAAGGTGAGCCAGGTAATAAGAGTGCAGACTCTGAGCAGATACTCCGGAGGGACGGACGATGGAAGCCGTGCCTGGAAAGAGCAAACATTTGTAACAGGATGGTAAATGAGACTATTCTTGCTGATGTACTTATGGTTGAGGCCTCAGAACTAAGAACAATAAGCGGCAAACGCCACACGTTCTAAAGAGGGTGCTTGTTATATGCAGAAGATGAAGATTTCCTTGAGATAAGTGAGTGGCTGGCCGTATTGCCCTCACTAGGAGACGATGGGATTGGATTGCTTGGTAGTTCACCAAGAGGGGAACTAGCTGCCTACAGAGAGGCTCTCTGAGTTGGGAGGGATGTCTTCCAGGACGGAGACTGCCATCTCAATCTCCTCCTCATGCTGTGTACATTAAGATGCAAAACTTGAGGGCCCCATGCCATTCGGGGATGACCCCAGGATCAGAGCAAAGCACGGAGAGAAGGTTCTTGGAGAACTATGCCTCCTAAACTGTCCTCATCTGGAAAGTGCAAAGGTGAGAAGCTGGCTGATGTTGTCTCTGATGGCAACATGAAAGGAGAGGGCCACCTGCATTTCCTGATTTGGCAGGCAAAGGGGCTGGGTGTTTTCCTGAGAGCCAGAATAAGAACAAAGCAAGGGTCAGGCCTGAAACAGGTCCCACTCCAATGGGCTGCCTGATCCCAGCAAGGACCCCAGCAGAGAGAGCCCACATGGGCACATGCTGGCAGGAGGAATGAGGGGTGTGGCTAGGGGTCCAGCCAGAGACCACACAGGTCACAGAGACTAACTGTGAGAGGTTTCTGTAAAGAGGGGACCAAAGGGCTTTGGAATTGACCCAGGAAAGAAAGAACCAACAATGGAACAGAGGACTTTGTGGGGATAGTTTGTCACGACATAAGGGAACCATTTCTCTCCTTCCTGCTTTTATTTATTTATTTTTTTGAGACAGAGTCTTGCTCTGTCACCCAGGCTGGAGTGCAATCTCATAATCTCCGTTCACTGCAACCTCCGCCTTCTGGGTCCAAGTGATTCTCATGCCTCAGCCTTCCAAGTAGCTGGGATTATGGGCACACACCACCACATCCAACTAACTTTTCAAACATTTTTGGTAGAAACAGGGTTTCACCGTGTTGGCCAGACTTGTCTGGAACTCCTGACCTCAAGTGATCCTTCCACCTCAGCCTCCAAAAGTACTGGGATTACAGGCATGAGCCACTGCATCTGGCCCTCCTTCCTTCTTTTCTCTTCTGTTTCCCCTCCTCCCAGACACCAGAGGTAGCACAGTGAGATAGAAAGAAGGGGGAAGGAGGAAGGTGAAGAAATAGTTTCCAGGTGAGCCAGGGCCTGTCCCTTCCTTTCTGCAGGTGCAGGTCAGGAGGCAGAAAAACTTTAAATAAGTTGAGAAACTATGAAATCTGCCCAAGAAAGAGAAGGAAACACAAACATGAGAAACAGTAAAGATTCCTTCTTTTTTCTTCTGTACCCTCAACTGTGCTGATGTATTCAATAGGTATTGTTACATGTTCTTTCAATAACTTTTTGAAGAGAAATTTATGTCAATTTATTTTATTTCTGTTGAGAAGCCCTCATGACCAGACTCCCTTCAACGCGTTGAATACCTTAAATAAAGAAAAGGTGTTCTGAATGACTTGGGTGGGAAGGGATTGTTGCTGGTTTAAATAATGATGATTTGAATACCGGCAGGAAACTTTTCTACCATTTGCCTAAGATGCTTATCAGTTCCTTTCAGTTAGGCAGTATCTCAAGTAAAAATGCTCCCTGACACTGCAACTAGAGCTTGGGGCAATTCAGACAATGACTCATGGTCTTGGTCCTTGCTATAATTTTAGTTCACATAACACTATACATTGTTGGGAGTTGTGAAGAAGTCCATTATCTTCCTATGAATAGGAATGCAGGGGAACTATTTATTTCAAGTTTTATCTTAGGTCACTTTTAGTGGTCCCTTTATCTGTTAGACTGGTGCAAGAGGAATTGCGGATTTTGTCATTGAAAGTAATGGCAAAACCTGCAATTACTGCAATTACTTTTATGCCAACCTAGTAGTTTAAGTTTGGCTTGGCCATGTGCCGGCATGTATGTAACATCCATGGGCTTAAAGAAAATTAAACTGTGGTGAGTTGAATAATTTCTTGGGAGTTGATATTCCACATGTTATAATTATAGAGACGTTTGGCATTCACTGTTTGGAGACTGGTTCTGAGATTGTCTAAAGCTCTAATCCACAGCGACACAACTAATATTAGGCTCACATGAGATAAATTAAGTCCTTAAGCAACTAAACTTTAGGGCTGCTGTGAAACATGGAAATATCTGAAGTGAAGCCTTTGTAAATTGTCCTCAGTTCACACACTGAGAATGTTAGGCCTACCCCATGCAATTGTCAAGAAGACATCTGTCTATCACCTATCTATCCATCTATCTATCATCTATCCACAAGGGGATTTATTATGATTGACTCATGTCATTATGGAGGCTGAGAAATCCCATGATCTGCCATCTGAAAACTGGAGATCCAGGCAAGCTGGTGGTGTAATTCAGTCTGAGTTCCAAGACCTGAGAACCTGGGGAACTGATCATGGGAAATCACAGTTAAAAATCAGGAGAAGAAGAGATGTGCCAACTCAAGCAGGCGGGTAGGAAAAAAGGAGCCAATTCCTCACTCTCTACCATTTGCTCTATTCAAGCCCTCGAAGAACGGTATAATGCCCACCCACATTTGGAACAATGATCTACTGACATGCCTTGCTTAACAATGAGGATACTCTCTGAGAAATGCATTGTTAGACAATTTCATCATTGTGCAAACATCATAGAGTGCACTTACACAAACCTAGATGGTATCGCCTACTACACACTTAGGCTATGTGGGATAGCCTATTGCTCCCAGGCGACAAACCTGTATAGCATGTTACTGTACTGAATGTTGTAGGGAATTGTGGCACAATAGTGTTTATGTATCTAAACATACCTAAACATAGAAAAGGTACAGTGAAAAAAAGTTATAAAAGATAAAAATAGTATACCTTATAGAACACTTACAATGAATAGAGCTTTCAAGAATGAAAGTTGCTTTGAGTGGGTCAGTGAGTGAGTGGTGAGTGAAGGCCTAGGACATTACTGTACACTACTGTGGACTTTGTAAACACAGTACACTTAAGCTGCGCTACATTTATAAAAAGTAGTTTTCTTCTTTCAATAATAAATTAACCTTAGCTTACTGGAACATTTTTACTTTCCAAATTTTGTTAACTTTCTTACTTTTTTGTAATAATGATTAGTTTAAAATATGAACACATTGTGTAGCTATATGTATTTTCTTTTTTAATATCCTATTCTTTTTTATTTTTGATTATTTTTTTCTATTTTTAAATTTAATTTTTTTTTTTTTACTTTAAAAATTTTTTGTTAAAAACTAAAACGCAAAGACACACATTTGCCTAGACACACACAGATTCAGGATCATCATATCATCGTCTTCCACTTCCACATCTTACCCCACTGGAAGGTTTTCAAGGGCAATAACAGGCATGGGGCTGTCATTTCCTTTAACAAAGCCTTTTACTGGAATACCTCCTGAAGGACCTGCCTGAGGCTGTTTCCCAGTTAACTTTATTTTTAATAAGTTTTTAAAAAGCAGTTGTGCTATGCTATGACCTTGTGATGGCAACAATATCACTAGGCAATAGGAAATTTTCAGTTCCATTATAATCTTATGGGACCACCATTGTATATGTGGTCTATCCTTGACAGAAAGGTCATTATGAAAGTACTTTACTGAGTTTACCCATTCAAATGCTAATCTCGTGCTGAAATACTCTCACAGGCACACCCAGAAACAATACCCCTCTATCCCCCTCCCACCACCTACTCAAGTTGGCACATGAAATTAACCATCACACTTTGCCTCTTTAGAAGAGACACACTAGTGAAGTTCAAATACAGGAAGAAATATTAAGCAAAGAACAATTAATTTTCTCTTTCTTTTCATATCTCGTGTGGATAAAGCCAAATAGTTAAGTATAAAATATGGCATCTAAGGTTTAGATTAGACATAATAACACATTTAAATAAGGATTGCTAAGAAAGAGTGTCAAGTCTCTCATGCCAGGACTGGTTGTAGCAAAGGCAGCACTTTGGTTCTGATGTTGGGGTTTAAGTCACAAAGGGCAAATGAATGGGCTCTGGAAGTTCATCCGAGAAGCTCCACTATATCCACAACAGCAGGGACAGTACTGATATTCAGCACACATTCCAGTTTGTGGTGTAGAAAAGTCTGCGAAGTGCTGGACTTCTCATCACCTTTCACTTGTGTGTGTTGAGAGAATTAAATAAATCTCTCATTTTAGCTGAAACTAGAACCTGGGTTTAAATATTTTCAATCTGAACCATTTTCCTAAGGAAATTCATGATAACTTATTCAAAATTAAAATCAAGGGCTTAATTTGTAACAAATTATTTAAAAATCATTAAACATTTTACTTATTTCCATTTGGGAGCAAAGTGCCTATTTGCAAGTCTTAGAAATAGATATACCCTTTCGGAGAGTCTCTTGAAGCCCACACTTTCAGAAATTGTAAATGTACATGCCATTATATATGGTGTTCCTTTTAAGATGTGCAGTTACTGAGTAAAACTCTAATATCCCACAACCCAAACACTCATAATGAAATCCAATCTGTACTCCCAGTTAGGTGATTCAATGAAATCCTACACGGTGAGCTTGTCGTCATAAGAAATAGGAAACAGGGAATGCAGATTTCTATTGTTGTTGTGCAAACAATGTCCTTAGGAATAGTATGATCACAGACCAATGAATCTATGAAATTAAGTTATAGTTTTAATATTAGTTACATATTTATATAACTTATTGGCAGAGAACCATATTAAAACTTCTGTAGAAGCATCATTCATTTTGAAAGTTCTGCATTATAATTTTCCTAGAATTATGTAATCCTTTAACCCATTATTTAATATTCATTAAAAAGGACTCTTAACTTATTTACCATAGAAGACAGCTTATGAATTACTTTTTCCTAAAGTGTTTTCCATAATCAAAGGCAAAGGTTTTTTTCTTTACACCAAATGCTTTCTCCATTTTTCCCCACTAACCCATGCTACCATGCTATCAGCAGTTTTCTTCCTGTATTTTCATTGGTACTTTGAAAGAATGTATAGGCTATAGCCATGTCCTTTGGAGTCTCCTCTGTTTTATGACATAAATTTAGCTTTCCCAGGCTCTTTGTTTGCCATCTCATTTGACTGATGGATCATTCTGGTCTGTCCTTTGCATCTCTAGGGGATTATTGTTGCTCATCTTGGCCAGGTTACTAGGGAGATCAGGTGCACCTGAGAACCTTTGTGCAATCGCTTGTAGCCCTGATCTCAGATCAGATGGAACTTGCTAGGTTCTTTGCTTCCTCATATTGGGAGCAAGAAGAGCTGGTTGTTTCACTGGGTCTAGCCTAATGAGTTGTTGTGAGACAGAAGATCCAGCACCTTCTCTCCCTAGGATATACTATAAAGAATCTTTGCTGCTTTTTCCTAATGCTTTACCAAGTAAGCAGAAAGGCAGATGTTGAGAAACTGGTGCCTCCTGGAGCTTTGGTTGTATCCTGAAGCCAGGGCTTCTTCCTAGGGTAAGGAAGGGCTCTGGTCCGTTGCTATCAAATCATCTTCACTGCATTACAGTCATGCTATAAGGCAAAGAGGTCATCACAAGAATTTGAAGAAGTCAAGATCAATATTTTGGGAATTCTGGAATCCTTTACACATTCTCCAAGTGTTGTAACACCAGTGGTGTCTAGTAAATGTTGCACAGCTGGCTTTCTGAAAACAAACAAAAAACCAAAAAAACTATACATGCATATATGTACAAAAGTTTATTACAAATTTTACTGATATAAAGAATTTATAGCACACAACTGACAAAAAATAATAAAATACACATATTCTTTATTATAAAATTGATTTTCATAGAATGCTGTAGTTGATTTTTACTGAAATTTTTATCCTTAGGTGGCCAACCTATGGTTGCAGTTGATGAATGAAGGTGGTTCTGATATGAGTGTTGATATTTTTATAGGCATTAATGAGTGGGACAAAAATGAAAGGAAAAAATAAATATATGTGCCAGAATTTCATTAATGTGTCAATGATGTGAGCAACTCCTTTGGTTCAAATACTGGGAGAATAGTCCTCAGTGTTTTTGCGTTCTTCACATAGTAATGGCACCAGACATGTAAGTTTAATCTGCATTATTAACATGTTTGTCATCACGTTCTCATGTCTAGACTATCAGAATAAGAGTAAATCAAGCTCTGATTGGCAGCCACTGTGGCCAATTTAAAGCTACCAACACAACATCACTGATTGCAGAGTTGTGAAGAGATGCACAATAGCACATCAACTTATATTATTCCTTCCATACAGATATGCTAGACATAAGTCATCTCAAAGGCATAGACAATAGAAAATGTAGTTAAATAATTCAAATGCGATGAATTTGGGGGGTATTTATTTGTTATCTTTGTTTTTAAATTTTTATTTAAAATTATTATGGGTACATAATAGTTGTACATTGTTATCTTTATTTTTAATAATTCATTAGATTATAAGTTTATATAATTCAACTTTCTACAATGGCTTTGTTTAATGACTAACTCATGAAATTCCTGAAAAGTTAATAACGGGCTCTTGTAAGCCAGTGCAAGTGGGCTCCAGTGCAACACTGGCCACAGCTCATGAGTCTTAGAATGTTACATCATGGGAAATTTGCGCCAGCATGGCTCTGAGGGATTGTCTTGTTCATTACTTGTCCTTGGTAAATGTGAACTCTGATGTGTTGCTGTTTGAATGGGAGACTATATCAGCAGAGTAAGTTCTGATTTGGTTCCCAGATGCCTGTGGTGTAAATCACATTATCTCTCCCATACATGGGCCCTTTTGAGGGGAATGCTGGCAGGGGAGTGCTAGATTTTGATGAGGGCTTTCAGGAGGGTAAGCTTTAAAATCCCAGGCCAGCGTCTCTTCTCATGTGCCACTCTCCTTGTTATGTATATGTGGGGAGGGGAAGTGGGGCAGAGAAGAAGGGAGAAATTGAAAGTCTCATCCTGCAATGTAGGACTCTAAGACTCTAAGATATTGTGAGCTTTGGGAATGTCTGAGTAACCCTCAGAGAAAAATACTCTCTGTTAATTCAGAGGCAATCAGAGATGAAGCATGGAAATGATATAGCTCTAGGGGAGAAATGAAGTTTCAAACTTGTGATTATGTAAAATGGGAGAGGGAAAAGTTAAAATCATCAATTCCAGCTGGGACTGGAGTCACAGTAGCTAAGAACAGTTAATATGTACTGACTTCCTGCATATTAATAATATGCTAAGTGCTTTACATATATAATTTCACTTAAACTACACAACCACCATATTAAATACTTTTCTCACCAATTTTCAGAAATGAAAACAATAGGGAAACAGGTTGAGATAGGAAAACTCTTGTACAAGGTAATATATGAAGCAAAGGCCAGAGACGGAATCCATAGAAATCATAAACTTTTGAATCATGAATATACATAGTTATGATTCCTTTCATCAGCTCCCCATGTATTGAGACCAAGAACTGTGTTGAGTTTTCCTGGTTAGGAGAGGGTAGAAAAGCAGAGGGAGTGGGGTGGGTAAAAGAGTGATCCTTAGTTCTCTAGAATATTTCATCTGTAACCAGCATGAAAAGGGGTATCAGGCCCCCACCATTTCTACCACCGTTAAAACACTGGGCTAAATGCCAACCATCACCACTCTTATGGATTAAATATTTGTGTCCCCTCAAAATGTATATGCTGAAACTATAAACCCCAATGTGATGTTATCTGGAGGTTATTAGGTTTGATTCAATTATGAGTTGGGGGACCTCATGATACAATTTGTGCCCTTATGAAATTTCTCGTTGTTTTCCACCATGGAAGAATACGAGGAGAAGATGCTCTCTGGACACAAGAAGTGTCCTCACCAGACACCCTACAGTACTTGATCTTGGACTTCCCCGCCTTCAGAAATCAGAAAGGTGGGAAAGAAATGTTTGCTGTTTAAGCCACCCAAACAAGTATTTGTTAAGTCTATGGTAATTTGTTATAGCAACCTACTCTGACTAAGACAACCACAGCCTCCAGCAATAACAAATTACTGTGAGTTACAAAAGGGGTATCAACTCCAGGGGCCCAACACCAAGACTGTAACAGTTATCTTAATCCAGTCCCCTGGAACCATGTAACTATCTATTTTTGTAGAACATATTTTTAGCCAAAAACTAGTATGAGTGAAACAGAGGCAAATGACTGCGACTGTAAGACTAAAGATAGGGTTTTGTTGAGAAGCTGACGAGTGTCTGTGGCTGCACATGGAGTAATGTCTCAGCAGGTCAGGCTGTGACCCCCTGAACCTCCACTGTTAGAATGGACGAGAAAGAGAGTACAAACCTGTCCAGCAGTGGCCAATAGTGTGTCACCTTGACTGTCGTCCTAAGTAATTTTAATTTAATATTTTCTCTACTCCTTGTTTGCACTCTCAGTCCCACTTGCCACATTCAAAGTAGCAAAACTACTGGCAACAATATTATTTTTATTTTACAAAAATACAGCTCATTACAGCTGTTACTGTTGTGGTTTTAATAGTTAGCCCCCAAGTGCAATTCTTTTTTTTTTTTTAATAGAAACAATAGTTTTACTCTCATCAATACATGATTTATAGCACACTTTACATTTTTATATTATGTATCTAATAACAAATTTTTAAGCTATCTTTTAATATTTTTGTCTTGTAGCTTTAAAAAAATTTTTTTATTTTTATTTTTTTATTGCATTTTAGGTTTTGGGGTACATGTGAAGCACATGCAAGATTGTTGCATAGGTATACACGTGGCAGTGTGATTTGCTGCCTTCCTCCCCCTCACCTACATCTGGCATTTCTCCCCATGCCATCCCCTCCTCAACTCTCCACCCCCCGCTGTCCCTCCCCTATTTCCCCCCACAGACCCCAGTGTGTAGTGCTCCCCTCCCTGTGTCCATATGTTCTCATTGTTCAACACCCGCCTATGAGTGAGAACATGCGGTGTTTGATTTTCTGCTCCTGTGTCAGTTTACTGAGAATGATGGCTTCCAGGTTCATCCATGTCCCTACAAAGGACATGAACTCATCATTTTTCATGGCTGCATAATATTCCATGGTGTATATGTGCCACATTTTCCCTGTCCAGTCTATCATCTATGGGTATTTGGGAGGATGTGGAGAAATAGGAACACTTTTACACTTGGTGGGAGTGTAAATTAGTTCAACCATTGTGGAAGACAGTGTGGAGATTCCTCAAGGACCTAGAAATAGAAATTCCATTTGACCCAGCAATCCCATTACTGGGTATGTATCCAAAGGATTATAAATCATTCTACTATAAGGACACATGCACACGAATGTTCACTGCAGCACTGTTTACAATAGCAAAGACCTGGAACCCAAGTACAATTCTAATGAAAAGGATAACGGAAAAAGGGCTGCTTGTCAATATTGTACATGCCAGTTTTAAACATTGCCTAAAAATTCTCTGCCACTCCTCCTACTAGCAGATGGGGTCCACATCCCTTTCCTGTGGATCTGGCTAGATTTGTAACTTCTCTGACCGCTGGGGCCATGGGTCAGGTGGTAATCTCTGAGGCCAGGTCAGAAGAGCCTGTGTGGCTTCCACCTGTCCTCTTGGAGCTCTCTTTTTTGGACACTCCCACTCAAAACCCAGCCTCTATGCCACAAGAAACTCAAACCACACGGAGCAATGACTTGTTGGTGTTCTACCTGAGGGAATGTGTTCTCTTTCCGGGTCCACAAGGGGGCATAGTTTTAAGGGAAAAAATTTCCCAGCCCCATGCCCCGCTCCCATGCCCTCCTTCCGGGAGATTCAATGGTTTATGTTTTAATTTTCTTGGGTGCGGTGGAAAACCACAAGTCAATCACTCCAGTGAAAGTTTAACGGAACTCCTTTCATTGGCCAGGGGACTTGGAGAAGGTGGGAATTCCTCCCAGGTTAAAAGTCCTCTTCTTCCACACCTCTTTGAATTCAATACTTGGGTCCCCTTCCACACTCTTCATGGAAGCCTTTTTCTCTCTCTTTTGTTCTCTCTCCTTTTTCTTGTTCTCTGCCTAAATAAATCACTTTCTGCAAACACTTTTTGGGGTCTGGTATTTACTTTACAAGCATATCTTGCCCACCGTGGTCCCCTCTGCCATTCTTGGGAGAGCGAAAGACCAAGAGCCTGGAGCCCCCCGGGGAGCAAGCTGAGCTCTCCCCTGCACCAACATGTCCACAGTCCCAGTTGAGCCAGACTTCAAGTCACTCTAGCCCATGCAGCAGACATGCAAGTAAAGAGGCCACCTTGGAAGTAGCTTTTCTCACCCTGGCTGCTCCACTTCTCAGCCTTGCAAGTCTTTCTGGCTGAGCCTCCAGACAATGTAAAGCAGAAAAAAGATGTCCCTACTATGCGCTTTCCTAAGTCCTTGCCTACAAAATCTGTGAGCATAATAAAGCTGTCACAGCTGCATGTTACTAAATTAACAATGGTTTGTTTTAACACATAGACAACTGGAATACATACCAAAGAAGCATCACTGCAAACATAAATATTTGAGTGCCTTGTTATATGCAAAATCAATGTTACATCCTTGTTCTGTATATTCAGAGAGAAGAATTGCTTGGGTCTTGGCTTCTGGAGGAGAAGTGGTAGATCCCTGAGTGAGAGTCCCCCATGTCAACCTCTTAGAAAACCAACAATGTCCTAACATTTCTAGTTACAGTTGCTATAAGAAACATCAACACAAAGGATGAAGATGATCCTTGTTATTACTATAATCCTTATAATAAAGGTATTAGGCTCCTATTTTTACTGTTTTGTTGATTTGGGCTTATTTCTCTATCTTGTTCTACAAGCACTTGAGTCTGAGCATTTTGGAGCTATGTCTGTATCTTCTTATCCAATCTGCATTTGAGTCTCCACATGTCTTGGGTATGTAATGGTAGCAGGCATTCAGGGCAGTATTTGTGTATGCCCAGTGACAATATGAAGCACAGGTGATGATCACACCTGATCCAGATCACAGATGGAGTTAAAGGGCTCCCCTCTCTGCTCCCCAGAGACCACTAGAAATGTCATTAGCGAGACCCAAATGATATTTGTTCCTCTTCCTGGGATGATCAGCCCCAAGGAATTGTATTAGAGCAGCTGTGTTTGAAAATTATTCTGGGGGTAGGGGGTTTCTATTTCCAGGCTTCCAGGATGATCTAACCAAAGTGAACTATGTAGGCCAGGTGCAGTAGTTCATGTCTGTAATCCCAGCACTTTGGAAGGCTGAGGCAGGCAGATCATATGAGGTCAGGAATTCAAGGCCAGCCTGGCCAACATGGTGAAATCCTGTCTCTACGAAAAAGACAAAAATTAGCCAGGTGGGAGGTGGAGGTTGTAGTGGCCTGAGATCATACCACTACATTCCAGCCTGGGTGACAGAGCAAGACTCCATCACAAAACAAAACATAACAAAAAACAAAACAAAACAAAACAAACAAAAAACCAAAGTGAACTATGCACGGAGAAAAATGTGCAAAGGATGCCCAGTTTCTATGGTTGTAACAGTATCTAAATTAATTATCTTTTCTACAAGTGGTTCTCTGCTGATATTTTATTAAGTGGCTTTTGAGTAAAATTTCAATTTTTTTTTAAAGGAACTGGAAAAGTAGGAAAATAGGTACTGATTTGGGCTTGATTATACGCAAGGTTGTTTGGATTAACCTCTGGGATAAATAGGCCTACTGGCTTAATACAACAGCTGGTGATTTCCCTTGGTAGTTGGTTATTTATTTCTAAAGAATTGTTCAGAACTATTATTAAATTAAGTATCCAATTTTATGTGAACGCTGTTATAGTCAAGGGCAGATATATTATTAATAATAAAAATAAGCAAACATTTACCAATAAATAAATTAAACATTTGCATTATTTAAAATAAAAAAACAGTTCCAGGAATTATGATTGCTTTAGAGTTCTTCCCACAATTACAGAAATCAGAGAAGTTTCTGGATAGCATGTTAATTTAAGGAAAATAAAATACTGCATATCCTGGGAGAACCCTCATTAACTGAAACTTTCTTCTAAAAATAAAGATGGACCAGTGAAGTAGACATGGCTCTTGATTTCTCCCTATGTACAGCTTGCTGTGGCTGGATAAGAAAGAGAATCTTCTCTCTTATTAGGCAATGATCATACATCTCAGTTTGCTTGAGGTAGCAGTACACATTTATACTTGCTTTCCTGAAATATCTATAAGTAGAATCCTCCTTCACTCTCAAAAGTGTTCTGACTTGGATGATAAATTACATGATACCTCTTAACCCCAAGTTGGGGGGAAAACGTCTCTCCCTCACATATACCCTCTTGGTGGTGCATTCCCTTTGTTCACATGAGTCACCGGTCGTAGCATGGAGTTCTGTGCCTAATTTCTTTCATCCTGTGCAAAACAGAATTGATTGAATCTATATTCACCTTGGTTTTCATTATAAAACCAAAGTACCTGCAGTTAAAGCCCAGTGTAACTTATTTCTGTGGATTAAATGGCTGTGACTTTTACCGAACATTTTCTGAGATTTGTTTAAATTTTGCAAACATATTATTTGCAGTCATTAAAGGCTTATTTTAAATATAGTACTCTAGAATGGACTAGGAACTGTTCTCCACAGAATTTCTTAGTTTCAACTGGACTGAAAGACCAGATCCAGCATAGTTGGAAGAACATCAAATTTGTGGCCTGGAGCTCTATGCTTCATATTCTGTCGCACGTCCTGGTGGACGATACATCCCAGTGTGCCCAGGATTAGCCCAATTTATCCCTGCTGTCCAGTGTGGTTATTAAGACTGCCCCCTTTCATTCTGAAAAATATCCTGGTTTTGAAAATAAGGATTGTGGTCACCCTAATTATCAGCCGTACAGAATCAGGCAAATCACTAAGTCTTTGTGTTTCCATCCCTCATTTGCCAAAAAATTACCAATCTCAGAAAGCTGTTTTGAGGAGTGAATGAGAGGGAGAACACAAAAGCTTTAAAACATACTAGTGAGTGTAACCTATTAGACAAGCTTCCTCTTCTTCATCCTCCTGCTCTGTGTCAAGAATTTGTGGGCTTCTTACAGCTGATCCTAATTCTTGTTCTCAGGTGCAGATATTGTACTTTCTATAAAAGATTCAGACAAGAAAATGGGCAAGATTTTTTTTCTTTTCCTCTGGCTAAGCTCTCCACTACCTTTCATCCACACCACACTCATTCCTGTTTCCAAACCTTTGTGCATGTTCTACTCATTTTGTGGAATATCCAGCTTCTCTTTGCCACTCTTACCTTCTGTATTCTTAGCTAAAGTCCCATCTCAAATCACATATTTTGAAAAAAGACTTCTGTGAATATGATTAGAGGCGTGGAGGTGCTGTCTATAACTCTTCCCTACTAAGATACTGGCCAATTAAGTTTAGGTACAAAAAAACCCGCAAAAAACAATAAATAGGAATAAAAGTGTTGCTTTATTGATTTGAGAAAGCTTATGTCACCATCCAGAGCTCTGATAATGGCTGGAATAGTACTAGTCTGGAGTGGAGAATTCTATTTCTTAGTCCAGATTTAGATCTTGAAACTCACATGCTTAGGTGTGCCATGCGTGAGAGAGAAAGAGGAGAAAGAAGAGAGGAATGAAGAAAGATGGCCTTCAGAGCTGACTTCTAGGAATGTTCCCATGCCTGGCTCAATGTTGTAAACAGCAGTGCAGGACCAGTGGTTGGTTGTGATATAAACAGATCCTAAGGCACTGGAAATATGTGGATAAGGAAGAAAAAATGAGGTTTGAAAAGTTTGGAGACAGGAGCTAGTCTACGGGAAATTCTTCCAGTTATCAAATGCTTAGCATTGAAGCAATTCTTGCTGATATTTAGTCAAAAAATTCTCTATAGGAAATATACTTGTTAATGCATTATATACAATTATTTAAATATCATATACATTTTTATTTTTAAACTGAAAGTATGAAAATATTATTACTCAGGATATTTGTATTCGTAAAGTATTACAAATACTTTCCACATAGCAGTGCTATAAATATTAAATACTTCTAAGTGAAAAATCATGTTTTATGCATCCCAACAAATTATCTCATATCTTAGTATATCTGAGGCATATTGTCCTGAAGTAATTTGGAGATTCCAGATGAATTGAAATTCAAAATTACCACCAACATTTCAAAACACCCTGAAAAAATAAGTGGTCCGATGATGTGCTATACATATTTATTATTATGTTAATACACTTAATATTAGAAAAGTATTATTATACAACTATAGAGCTCATGACAATATGGCAGTGGGCTAAAAATAAATTTGAGTTGTTTTTGTACATGCCTTAAATTCAAATTAATTTTATACGTTGTTATCCAGAATTATTAACTATAAAAAAGCCAGATACTATGGGAAGAGAATATTCTAATGGAAGCCAGGAAATGTAATAAAAATAATAAAAAGTCAATTTTGGCAAAGATAATTTGGCATGAAAAGACAAAATTTGGCAACATGTCAAAAACTGTTTTACTGTAAATGAAACGAAAAATTCTAATTGTCAAAATCATAAAAAAACCATGATAGACAAAACAAACAAAAACATGAATGTATAATAAGGATGACAACAGAAAAGATAAAGAAATAAATAGACTCATACATTGTGAACAAAAAGTAGAAGGAAAATAAAAGTAATAGCAAAGAAAAACATAATTTATACAGTTACCAGTACATGAAGGAATTTCAATAACTGTTTTATTGGGAAAATTAATTGACTTTGATAAGTAGCATATTTGTCCTGATAAATGTACTCCAGCATTGTTTCATCAAAGAAATTTGTTTCACCCTTCAAATTGTGATTCCAGTAATAATTATAGAGAATTTAAGAAATGTACAATGGACAATAGAAATATCTTTAAAGTTGGTATTATGAACAATGCCAAAAGAAAAATGTTCAAACATCTCAAAAATGTTTTGAGATACCAGCTAGTGAGTCCAAAATAAGATGTTGAATATATTATATAATTGATAAAGTGTTTAATAGGCAGACATAACTTCCTAAAAGTCAGGAAGATTCTACAGACAAGAAGGTACTAGAATTATGTATCAATCAAAAACAAATGCACCAGACACCACCTTGAAGAAAAGAGTCAGTTTTAAAGTTTGGTATTCTTTTTAAGCATTTAAAAGACTAGTTATGCCTATTAAATTTTTTATTGTAATTGGCAATTTATAATTGTGTCAAAGTTATAAGTTACAAAGGGCTGATAGGATTTATGAATATAATATGGAATAATTAAATCAAGCTAGTTAACATATTCATAACATCAAACACATAATACTACTTTGTGGTGAGGACATTTGAAATTTATTATCTTAGCATTTTGAAATGTCCGATACTCCAGTATTAACTATATTTACCATGGTATGAAATAGAACTATAAAAAATTTCCTGCTGTCTGAGATTTTGTATCCTTTGATCATCATCTCCATATTTCATGCACCCAACAGCTTCTGTATCCACCATCCTACTCTTTTTTCTATAAATTTGATCATTTTAGATGCCATATATAAGTGAGATCATCTGGTATTCATCTTTCTGTGCCTGGTTTATTTCAGTCAACATAGTATTTCCCAATTCTATCCATGTTGTCACAGATGACAGAAGTTGCTTCTTTTTAAAGGCTGACTAGTATTCCATTGTGTATATATGCCACATTTTCTTTATCCATTCATCTGTTGATGGCCACTTAGGTTGGTTCTACAACTTGATTATTGTGAATAGTGCTGCAATAAACATGGAGTGCAAACATATCTTCAACAAACTGATTTCAAATGTTTTGTGCAAATATCCAGAAGTGGAATTGCTGGATCATGGGGTAATTCTATTTTCAGTTTTTTTTAGTTCCATATAGTTGGCAAGGAGGTATGGAAAGAGCAGCCCTTGTATCCTGTTGGTGGGTATGTCAATAAGTACAGGCATTATGGAGAACTGTATGGAGATCCTTCATAAAATGTCCACTCAGGTCCCTGGTATCAAGCTTTTCATTCAGTTTTTTTCCTTGTTATTGAGTTGTTTGAGCTCCTAGGCTATCTCTGCACACTGATAATTGTTTCCTCTACTATGCAGAAGTTTTTTAGTGTGTTGAAATCCCATTTATCTACTTTTGTTTTTATTGCTGATGCTTTTGGGATCAAACCCAAAAAATCATCACACAGATCCATGTCCTGTAGTTTTTCCTCTCTGCTTTCTTCTAGTAAGTTTATAGACTCTTATGTTTACGTCTTTAATCCATTTTGAGTTGATTTTTGTAAATGGAGTAAAATAGTGTTTCAATTTCATTCTTCACATGGATATCCAGCTTTCTCATCACCATTTATTATAGAGACTATAATTTTCCCATTGCATATTCTTGGCACCTTTGTCAAAAACAAATTGTTCACAAATGCATGGGTTCATTTCTGGGCCCTATATTCTGTTCCACTGGTCAATGTGTCTATGTTTTCTTTATGTTGTTGTTGTCGTTTGCCAGTAATGCTGTTATAATTACTATAGCCTGTAGTATAGTTTGAAATCAGGTAGTGTGATACCTCCAGCTTTGTTTAGTTTTTCTTTTGATTGCCTTGGCTATCTGTATTTTAGTTTTTTTTTGTTTTTTTTTTTTGTTTTTTTTTTTTTTGGGGGGTGTGTGTGTGTGTGTGTGTCTTCATATAAATGTTATGATTTTTTTTCTATTTCTATGCAAAATGACATTGAGATTTTGATAAGTATTGCATTGAATTTGTAGATCTGCTTTGTAGTATAAATGTTTTAGCAATATTAATTCTTCTAATCCATGAACATGAAATGTCTTCCCACATATTTGTGTCTTTAATTTCTGAATTAGTCCATTCTCATGCTGCTAAAGACCCACAAGACTGGGTAATTTATAAAGGAAAGACATTGAATTGGCTCACAATTCCACATGGCTGTGGAGGCCTTACAATCATGGCAGAAGACAAAGGAGGAGCAGAGGCATATCTTACATGGCGGCAGGCAAGAGAGTGTGTGTGGGGAAACTCCCCTTTGTAAAACCATCAGATCTCATGAGACTTATTCACTTTCATAAGAGCAGCATGGGAAAGGCCCACCTCCATGATTTAATTACCTTTGCCAGGACCCTCCCATGACACATGGGAATTATGGGAGCTGAATTCAAGATGAGATTTGGGTGGGGACACAACCAAATCATATTAATTTCTTTCATCAGCATTTTATAGTTTTCAGTGTATAGTTCTTTCACCTAATTGCTTAAATTTATTCCTAAGTATTTTAATTTTTTGTAGCTATTGTGAATAAAATTGTTCTCTTGATTCTTTTAACAGATAATTTGGCATTAGTGTACAGAAATACTACTGATTTTTGCATATTGACTTTGTGTGCTGCAACTATACTGTATTTGTTTATTAGTTCTAACAGCTTTTTGATGTATTGATTAGGATTCTCTCTATAAGATCATGTAATCAGCAGACAATGACAATTTCACTTCTTTCTTTCTTATTTGGATATTTTTGGTTTCTTTATTTTGCCTATTTGGAAGTCTAAAATATATTTTCAATACTATGTTGAATAGAAATGGTGAGAGTAAACATCCTTGTCTCGTTTAGGTGTTAGAAAAAAGGTTTTCAAATTTTCACCGTTGAATATAATGTTAGCTCTGGTGATTCTCATTCATGACTTTTACTACATTTTAATACATTGCTTCTATACCTAATTTGGTGAGAATTTTTATCATGAAAAGATGTGCATTTTTTTAAATTGCTTTTTCTGCCTCTAATTAGATGGTAAGTTGATTTCTGTCCTTGATTCTGTTAATGTGATAATATATTTATTGATCTGCAAATGCCAAACTGTCTTTATATCCCAGGAACAAATCTCGCTTGATTGTGGTAGGTGATTCTTCTAATGTGTTGTTGAAGTTGGTCTGCTAGTTTTTGTTGAGACTTTTTTCATCTATGCTTGCTTATCAAGGATATTTGTGTGTAGTTTTCTTTTCTTGTAATGTCTTTGGCATTGGTATTAGGGTAATTAATACTGGCCTTGTAAAAGGAGTTCAGAGTGTTTCCTCCTTCCTCCTCTTCAATTTTTTGTGAGTTCACAAAGTATTAGTATCTTCCTTTTAATTCTGGGTAGAATTTAGCCATGAATTTAGCTTTTCTTTGGGCTTGTTCTTTTGGGCTTTTCTTTGATGGGAGACATTTTATCAATGATTCAAGCTCTTTACTTGTTATTGGTTGAATTTCAGATTTTGTTTTTTCATGACTCAATCTTTGTAGGTTGTATGTTTCTAAGAATTTATCAATTTTTCCTAGGTTATTCATTTTGTTGGCCCATAATTGTTCATAGAAGTCTCATGATCCTTTTCATTTCTATGGTATTGAGGATAATGTCTCCTCTTTCATTTCTGATTTTATTTATCTTACCTTCTTTTCTTAGTCTAGCTAAAGATTTGATTTTGTTGATCTTCTCAAATAGCCAACTCTTAGTTTTATTTAACTTTTGTATTGTTTTTCTAATCTCAATTTTATTTACTTCCACTCTGGTCTTTATTATGCCCTTTCTTTTGCTAACTTTTGGCTTAGTTTGTTCTTTGTTTTCTAGTTTCTTGAGGTGTTATGAGGTTGTTTATTTGAGATCTTTCTTCTTTTTTGATGTAGGCATTTATTATTACAGACATTCCCCTTAGTATTTCGTTTGATCTATCCCATAAGTTTTGATATGTTGTGTTTCCATTTTCACTGGCCTCCAGATATTTTTAAATTTTCCTTTTAATTTCTTCATTTACTCCATGATTGTTCAGGATTATGTCGTTTAATTTCTACCTATATGTGAATTTTCTAAAATTCCTCCTTGTATTCATTTCTAATTTTATGTCATTTTGTATGAAAAATATTTGATATAATTTCAGTCTCTTTAAATTTGCTGAGGCTTGTTTTGTGCCCTAATATATCAGGTATTCTGGAAGAATGTTTATTCTGATGCTGTTAGGTGAAATGTTCTTTATACGTCTTTTAGGTCTATTTGGTCTAAACTATAATTCAAGTCCAATCTTTCCTTATTAATGTTTTTGTTGGAGTTAACAGTCTATTGCTTAAAGTGGGGGTACTTTTTCTCAGTTAGGCAACGATAAAACTTCCTACCATAAGGAAAGTAGAGTAACATCACGTATTAAAATGGAAAAATCAGCATAAGTTTTGGTTTTAAAAAAAATATATATATTTTCTAACTATCACGCTTAAATTTGGTCCCACAGCAACAGCAGCACATTTACATATCACAACTGTTGGTCTCTAATACTACTGTCTACCAAAAAGAGAAGGACCCCTAAGGGCAGGTGATTCCATGTCTTGGGGCAAGAAAAATCAGGATGGTTTTTGGAAGTTCATGTCTTGCCAAAAAGCAAGAATGCCTTTAAGGATGCCAGAGCAATGCCAAAGGGCAAAGCAACTTGATTAAATGGTTTCCCAACATGAACAATAAACATTATTGGTAATAAACCTAATTAGAACAAATAGAATCTATAAAAGGCCAAGGGTTTATGATACCCAAAAAAGGAACATTAGCATAAATTATATTAAAGGTAATGTAATGCAAAAGAAGAGTGATTATAAAAGGAAGATATATTTTACTTGTATTGATTTTAATAAACAAAAGAGAAAGTAAAAAAAGTTTCTACTATTATAATATTGTAATTTATCCCTTCAGATCCTTTAATGTTTGCTTTACATATTTGGGTGCTTCAATGTTAAGTGTATATATTTATAATTGTTATATCTTCTTGATGAATTGACACTTTTATCATTGTATAATATCCTCCTTTGTTCCTTTTCACAGTTTTTGACTTAAAGTCTATTTTGTCTGATATAAGTATAGCTCTCCCTGCTCCATTTGTTTTCCATTCGTGTGGGATATCTTTTTCTACCCCTTCACTTTCAGTTTATGTGTATCCCTGAAAGTTAGGTGAGTTTTCCTGCAGGTAGCATATAGTTGGATTTTACTTTGTTTATTCATTAACTAACTCTATGTTTTTATATTGGTAATTTAATCATTTACATTTAAGTGCTTATTGATAGGTAAGGATGTAGTGTTTTTTGAAAACTGCTTTCTAATTGTTTGCAGATTCTTTCTTTCTGTCATGCCATCTTCCTTTATGGTTTGATGACTTTCTTTAGTGGTATGCTTTGGATCCTTTTTATTTTTGTTCTGTACTTCCACAAAAGATTTTGTTTTGTGGTTACCATGAGGCTTGCATAGAACATCTTGTACTTATATTGGCTTATTTTTATTTTTATTTTTGAGACAGAGTCTTACTCCATGTCCCAGGCTGGAGCTCAGTGGCACAATCTCAGCTCATGATAGCCTCTGCCTCCTGGGTTCAAGCATACTCATGCCTCAGCCTCCCAAGTAGCTGGGACTATAGGTGCCTGCCACCACACCTGGCTAATTTTTTAAAACACTTTTAGTAGAGATGGGGTTTCACCTTGTTGGACAAGATGGTCTCGAACTCCTGACCTTAGATGATCCACCTTGGCCTTCCAAAGTATTGGGATTACAGGCATGAGCCACTGCACCCAGCCTATGTCAGCTTACTTAAAGCTTATAACAGCTAACTTTGACTGCATGCAACTCTACACCCCTCCATTTTATGTTTTTATGTCATAATTTACACTGTTTTTCAATGTGCATACCTTGATTATTTTAGATATGGTTTTTATTAATAGTTTTGTTTTGTAACCATTGTACTAGAGACAAAATTGCCTTACACACTCTCTTTAAAGCTCCAGAGTATTCTGAATATGGATCTGTTTTATTTATACCATTGAATTTTGGCTTTCATGTTTCATATTATTAATTCACAGCTTTTTTACTTTAATTTGAATAACTCCTTTTAGTAATTCCTATTAGGCAGGTTTAAAGTGATAAGCATTCTTAGCTTTTGTTTATCTGGGAAAATTTTTATTTCTCCCTCGTTTCTGAGAGATAGAGTTGAGGGATAAAGTATTCTTGGTTGGCAAGATTTGTTTTACCACTTCCAATATGTCATTTCATGCTCTATTGATATGTAGAGTTTCACTGAGAAATCTGCTGGTAGTTATATTAAAATTTCTTTGTATGTGATGTATTTATTATTATTTACTAATTTCAGAATTTTTCTTTGTCTTTGATTTTTGATAGTTTGATTATTATGTGTTGTGGTATACTCCTCTTTGGGTTGCAATTGATTAGAGATCTTTACACTTCCTGTGCCTGGATGTTACCAACTATCCCCAGATTAGGAAGGTTTTGGCCATTATTTATTTGGATATATTTTCTTGCCCCCTTTCTCTTTCTTCTTGTTTTGCAATTTTAGGTATGTGGAGGTTTGGTCTCCTGATGGTTTCTCATAATTCTCTCAGTCTTTCTTCATTCTCTTTCATTGTCTTTTTGTTCCTCTGACTAGGTAATTTCAAGTGTCTGTCATCCAGCTCACCGACTCTTACTTAGGCTTTATCAGGTCTTCATTGAAGCATTCAACTAAATGCTTCAGTTTAGCCTTTGTATTTTTCATTGCCAGGATTTCTATCTGGCTCTCTTTTAATTGTTTCTAGTTATTTGTCAGACTTCTCACTTTTTTTTCTTGTATTGCATTCAAGTTTCATTTATATTTTTGATGTGCATATTCTTGTAGTTCACTGGACTTTTTATGAATATTATCAATAGCTCTCCATTGGAGTCTATTATTGGAGCTTAATTAGTTTCTTTTGGTGGTGTCAGGATTCCCTGAATTTTGTGATCCTTCTGTCCTTGTGTTGTTTGTACATTTGAGGAGACAGCCTCCTTTTCTGGCTTTTACAGGTGTTCTATGGTGAGGATAGACTCTCACTATTTAGTTCAGATTGTGATTCTGGAAGTGTCAGCTGGTTATAATACTAGGCAGGCAAAGTTTGCTGTGAATTCTCTAGTTGACTGGCCCACTGCCTTTGTTCTGATGTTGGGTATGCTGCTGACTGGGCTCCACTGTCTGGTGAGATTACTGGCTCGGTATTGCCACAAGGTGGAGCTGCTGGCTGGGAATTGTGAGGGATTCTTGTCAGGTTGGTCACGATGTATTTACTGGCTGGGTAATTCTTTTTTGGGGGAATCTACAGTTGTGCAGGTCTGCAGGCCAGACTTTGAGGATAGGTAGAGTTGTTCCTCAGAATAGGTAGTATCAGAAGCTATGCGTTTTAGAAATGCATGATTGAGGATTGTCTCACTGCTAGGGTGGAGATGTGTGTGGTGAGCTTTTGGCTGAGTTGACTGGCTGTTTGACCTCCTGGGTCAAGCAGGTTTAACTCTTCTGCTTCTCCAAGATCAGTAAGGTAAAAGTCAGTTTGCCTGGGAAGAGTATTGGGAGTGCTTTTTGGCTGAGTAGAGATATTGTCTGACTTCCTGAGTCAAGCAGATCTAGCCCCTTTGCTTTTCTAAAATCCACAAAAGTGGGAGTCTCCCTGCCTGGGCAGAGCGATTGCCAGGCTTTTTGGCTGGGTGGAGCCACTGCTTGACTTCTAAAGTAAAGCTGGTCTCTCTCATATGCTTATCTGAGATGTGGGAAGGTAGAAGTCTCCCTGTCTGGATATAGTCATTGGGAAGGGCTCTGAAGCTAGGCAGGGAGACTAGCAGTATAGGAACTCAAGCTAGGTTGTACTTCCCACCATGCTTCTGAAGGAGATCAGCTCAACTTTGTAGGTGGGCTATAAGGTTTGCGGATATCTCTGATTTGACAACCATTGCTGGCAAGAACAGAGAGGTACTACCAAGATCTGTGCACTGGTCACTATGGTCTCTGCCTCCTTTCTTTGTTTCTGCCTGATCCCACCTTATCCACTCATGCCGTTTTCCTAGTGTTCCCCATGAAGTGAGACTAGAGTGAGCTGCCCATAAACCATCTTGGAATGTAAGGAAAACTGGATGACTTCCTTGGCTTCTCCTTTCCCCTTGTAGAAATCGTAGGCCCAAGAAAATCCTCTTAATCTGGCACCATGTAGACTTGGAAGAGGGATGGAGCAGCACTATCATTATGAGCCTGTTCTTCTTACCCTTCTAATTAAAATTGCATTCAGTTCTGCGGAAAACGTGGGTGTCTCAGGCTTGTTGCCAAATGTTGGGGTTTTTGAAAGATTATTCTAGTCTATAGATAGTTGCTAGTTGAACTTTCTGTAGAGGGTGTAGAGCTTGAGACATCTTATTCTGCCATTTTTCTAATGTCACCCCTCCTATCATATTTTTAAGTGAAGGGCTTTGCCCTTCAAAGAACACAATGAAAATTGGTCTTCTTTCAAGTAATGATAATTATTGAAATAATGGGAATTACTAAATAAATGCTACATTGGATTTATTCTTGTATAAACACTTGGAAAAAATGTCAAATGAATAAGGGAATGTGTCTTAATTATCCAAATTATTTATTAGAATTAAATAATGGAAAAATGTGTAATGATAAAGTATTGAATCAGGTAAACCAAACACCAAAAATTACTATATTGTAGATGCTGCACCAAATGTGATTAACTGGTCATTATCATGTGCTACTGTTTTCACTGAAACCCCATGAATGACTTTTAAATACTTCACCAGCCAAAAATTCTCTGTATGTAAAAGTGATAAGTGAAATTAATGAATATTCCTCAAGATTGTTTAATAATCCAATTATAAACAGAAGTGACTCATATGAACACATTGGAAAAAAATTTAAATTTTTTGCCACTTTAAGATAGTGACTTTAATGATCATATTATAAATGCATAATACAACACTGCAATGACGACATCAATGACAAACTGGTCAATGAGTGTCATCAATTGGGATGGTATTTAAGATTGATCACAGCCAAAGAAAACTTGAAATGACCTGATTCCTTACAGCTCACATAAAAAAAGAAACTTGGTAGACATTTATCTGAATTTGACAATTCTAAAAATTTACATTATATTACCAAAATAATTTATAAAGCCTAAAGAAATTTTTTTAAAGTTTAATTAACAACTAAAGACAATAATACATCCAAATTCAATGAACTCTGCTGGAAGAAAGACTACATTTTCTATCTTTTCTATAGAAAATAAACAATTGTCATATGAAAAGGCTATCAAAGAGCATGCAGCTAAAAAATGTAAGCAAAAATAGTATCATATAGGTGGGTAGGGCAGGTTATAAATAAAATATTTATGGTTTATTTATAGATTTATGATGTGTTCTATTTTTAAATGCCTTTAAAATTTATCATTTGTTGTGCTTTTTTCTCTTTCTGAATTAAGTTTTGTCCTTAATATTGTATTTACAACCTCGTATTTTGTTTTAAAAAGAAGATTCCTTAAATGATATGAGCTTCAGATCTGTGAAACCTTAAGTTTGTCCCTGCTCTAATCTTAGGCTTCCTTTTGGTTTAGGAAGGTCTCTTCATTTTCCCTCTTTGGAGCTTTTCCTTCTTGCCTGGAGCCAATGATAGAAGGCCAGAAGGCAACTTCTGTTCTAGGAGTAATTATGCTTTTGTCCTCTGGAGCATTGGAGACCAAAAGACTGGGGAGAATGCAAGGAAGTGGGGGGGTGGGGAATGTTGTGAGCATATCTGTGAGGGGAAAATATACTTCCCTCTTGCATCTTGCCACACTTAGATGCCTACCCATTGCCCTGCCAGCTCCCTGATCTCCTATTCGTTTGCCATGACATTCAGAGTCATCTCTAAAGCAAAAATTAAAGAGCAAAATGAGTGCCTTACTTGGTCATGTGACTTGTTGATTTATTTATTGGGTCCCTTTCTGCTTGCATAACACTGTGCTATGCACAAGTGTAGCTTTCAAAGGTCTTAGCTTTTTTTTTTTTTTTGAGACGGAGTTTCGCTCTTGTTACCCAGGCTGGAGTGCAATGGCGCGATCTCGGCTTACCGCAACCTCCACCTCCTGGGTTCAGGCAATTCTCCTGCCTCAGCCTCCCGAGTAACTGGGACTACAGGCATGCACCACCATGCCCAGCTGATTTTTTGTATTTTTAGTAGAGACGGGGTTTCACCATGTTGACCAGGATGGTCTCGATCTCTTGACCTCGTGATCCACCCGCCTCGGCCTCCCAAAGTGCTGGGATTACAGGCTTGAGCCACCGAGGTCTTAGCTTTTAAAGATGGACCTTAGGCTATGTGTGGAGGCTGGAGGAGGGGGCTTAGGTGGTCCCTGGAAAAGCTATGTCTTTTTCTACTTTATACGCTAGACTTTGATATGATATAGGATTGTCTGAAAGAAGCTTTTGTGTTCAAAAGGATTTTGAGAAACATTAATCTTAAAGACATTTTAAACTCATGACTTGCAGGGCTTCTTAAGAACCAGTCCAACTTCTATTCCAGGCTCACTGTTGCCAGCACACAATATGCATTATCTATTCCAGCCACCAAAAACCGCTCTTCTGTTCTCGAACGTGCCTCACTCTCTCACCTGCCTTGCACATGCTCTTCCCTCTCTACGAGTGTGTCTTCTTCCCTTTTGGGAGAGACAAATTCCTTTCACCTTAAGTCTTAGCTTAAATGCTGCTTCTGCCTAGTTCCCCATTCACATTTCCTCTTTCCTCTTTCCCTTTGGCAAGCCCATGCAATGATTTATTTATTTGAATCAATTTTGGCCTGGGACTGCGACATTGTCTCATAGCTGTTCATCCAGTTTCCTAATTATAAGTTTTTCATTGGCTCTTGTCTTGTTAATCTTGTATCACTGGGACCTAGCTTGGGATTTAGTACACAGCAAGGGCTCAAAGAATTAAATGAATGAAGAAAAGATAAAAAATAAGTGAAGCTAAACTAAACTATATTTATCAAGTTAAAGCCATACTTCCCTGAAAAGGTATTTCCTGAGTTACAAACCCCTAAGTTGTGTTTGTATTAAACAGATGAACTGTGAGCTGTGTTTTGTCTTTATTCTCCTCTCCCCCAACCTGTTTCAGACAGCCTTTGCCTATCCACGTGATGTTCTCTTCCGGTCAGTTCTGGGAATTGTATGATGCAATAATTCTTTGCTACCAATTCCTTCTATCCTTTGAAATGAGAGCATGCAGAGGATGTATTTGCCCATTTCTTTTAATGATTTTTCCCCAACACTTATTTTGCTGTGGAAAGTCTAATCTTCCTTCTTTCCAGGTATCTTAGATCAGTCCCTTTTCTCTTCCATTGTTGCATTTCTGAGATGATATCCTCAAAATACTGCATGGCTTAAGAATCACGTGAAGGCTACATTTTTATCAAGAAAAGAGAAGGTTGCTTTGAAAATACTTTTATGCAACAAACATTTAGTACAGGCTGTGGTGGGTAATGGGGTCATAGAGGTGACCAGGACAGAGAGCATCCCTGACATCACAAACCTATAGCCTAGTTGGGGTGACAGGAATAAAGAGCTGTCCAGACAGGTGACCCTACTATGACTGAGAATTAGGACTGTGGTAAATGCATGAATGCCCAGTCCAGGGCACTAATCTACTCAAACAAGAGCCCTATGGTCTGAAGATGTGAAGATGAATAAGGAGGCCTGGGTAAAGTGGAGAAGCTGGATGGAGGAGAGGGAGATTTAAAGACAGACGATGAAGTGTGTCCAGAAACCTTGAGTGCAGAGGAGCCTGAAAAGGTGGAGGAAGAGAAAAATTATGTGATGCAGAAGCAGAGAGGAGTAGAGAAAGTGGCAGGAGACCAGGCTCCTTAGCAGAGCAAAGCAACCAAGCCATCCTGTCAGCCTTGAAGCCCTTGGCACTCTCCAGAGGTTCTTCTTCAGATTAAATTTCTTTCTGTTTTGCTTTTTCTGTTATTTATGAATATAGTGATACTATGTTATCCTTCCCTCTCCTCAATTGTAATGCAGTTTTGCTGTTATGGGCTACTTAGGCATCTGTGGGCTGGTGTGGAACTCTGACATCATTTTTGGGTTTGGTTCTAGGGAATAATTCCTCCTGAAATCCAAACAGTGTTCTGGTGCACCTTGTTTTTACATTGGTGAGTGACTGCATTACTAGACAGGTGTCTTATCTGTGAATACTGCTGAGGGGTAAACATTAAACTCATTCCAAATAGAAAATGATAAACTCCTTCCGCCTGCCAAGGAAATTGTGGTTTTCATAATTTTATTGCTGAAGAAATAGTTGTCATGGCAATAATTTATATGACTTTGAACAGCCATTGGGTACATACGATGAATGGTGAGCTTCCAGTGCACGAAGAAAGCACTGCCTGATGAGGATTTTGTTCAATGCTTTGTTGGAGGGGGTATATTTCCCTGGTTTTCATGACGTAATTGATTGAGTCTTTAGAAATTCAGGTAATTTCTATACATATTCATTTAACATCCTCAAGATGTTCCTTTATGTCAGAAATTGTTTGCTACTTTGTGCTTTAACCTCATGCTCAATGCCTTCAATCATATGGGGTGGCAGTTTGCACCTGTGAGATTCAAATCTTAGCACCTCTGAAATAATTTTACTGAATCCAACTGTACTACTTCATACTTGCGTTGCTATAAAGAAATGCCTACGACTAGATAATTTATAAGAAAGTAAGTTTAGCTCCTAGGTCTACAGGCTGTACAGGAAGCAGAGTGGTATCTGCTTCTGAGGAGGCCTCAGGAGGCTTACAATCATGGCAGAAGGTGAAGCAGGAGCAGGCACATCATATGGGGAAAGCAAGAGCGAGCGAGAGAGAGAGAGAGAGAGAGAGAGAGGGAGGGAGGGAGGAAGTGCCGCACACTTTCAAATGACCAAATCTCACAGTTACTCACCATCCCTGTGACTCAAATACTTCCCACCAGGCCCCAACTCCATCATTGGGGATTATCATTCAACATGAGATTTGGGTGGGAGCAAATATTAAACTTATATCACCACAAATATTTTTGAGTGCCGACTGTGAGCATGACACAAATCTAGGCCCTGCAGAAGATAGAATGGGCAAGAAGACATGTGCCTAAAACCACAGCTTAAATTTTTAAACCAGATCTAGACAGTTGATGTTATGATTAATATGGAGTAGCGTTACTATGAGTTAGAATTTGTAGCACATGCTACATGAGAGTAAGGTTGGTGTGTGTAGATTGGAAGTCACAGGTGAATTTTCTATATTCCTTTCTGGTTCATTTTCTTACCACTCTCCTTGTAAACAAGAGGCAGCATAATGTCATCATTAAGAGCAGAATCTGGGATGCCTCCATTTAAGCACTTTTTCCTTCTTTGTGACCCAGTTTCCCCCTGTAAAATATTGTTATAAAACTACTTTCTTTAAGGATCCATTTGGAGTCTAAATGAGTTGGCAATGCCAAAGTTCTTAGAGCTGCAATAGTGCACGTTAATATTACCATTAAAGGATGGTGGCACCTTCAGGCACATCTTGGTTTCCTGATTTAGTCCAACTGTGGCTCTTTCTAATCAGTAAATTGTCTCAGAAAGATGGACACACTCATTTATTCATCTATCCATACATCCAGTAGTTATTTATTCAGTAATCATAAATTGGAAAGCTTGGGTTTAGGTGTTGGATATATAGTAAGGAATAGCTTGAGTGAAGGAAGGAGCAAAATCAGTGGTTGTGGCCTTTTGGGATTTCATGGAGAGTAAAATTGCAAAAATAAATGTGCAGACTGATAGACTGCCAGCATTTTATTTTTTCAAGTAAGGATGTCAATAAGAACCAACTATCATTTGGTATCACCATATTTTAACCCCGAAACACCAAGAAAAACATAATACCCGAAAAAATGAGTCTGTAAAGTGAAATAAATTTATGTTGGAAATAAGAGTTAACCACGTTTACCTGGCACGTGACAGTGCTCAATAATAATCTGTTGAACGAACATGCCACTTCCTTGTTTTCCCCAGGATTTTGCAGACCAAAGAAGCTTTATTTGCAAACCAATATTTAGGAGGATAGGAGAAAATGGGCTGCCAGTTGTATATTTCGTTAGTAGATTTGTAGACGTCTTTTACTTCATGCGTCTTCAAGGAGAAAACTGGATGCAAAGGTGTAAGGTTATCTGATTAACAGATGGTGGTGATTGATGGCCAAATAAAAAAGTTTATTGGAGATAAGGCTTAGAGTGTTCTTTTACAAATTATGGGAATAAATTTTATTTCATAAATCAAAATTTTTATGAGTGTTTTGATCTTTATATGCTTTGTGGTTGAGGGATATATTCCTGAGACTTTAAACAGAAGTTTTATGGTTAACAGTTAAAAATCTCAGAAAGCACACTGCTTGCTCTCAGTAAAAATAACAAGACAGAACTGTACTGGAGTAATTTGAGAGACCTTTTATTCAACAGGATAAGCTTTTATCATTGCCCTTTGTTCACTGTGATCCTCTTTTCAAGGAATGTTACTATTTTCTACCTTTTATTCTTTATCTTTCTAGAACCCCGTTATAATAGATTTATGCCAGCAGGATGCTTCCTTCTAAGGCTTATTAGATAGACCAGGTGATATATTTTTTCTTAATTTTAACCGAGGCTGAATAATTTTTTTCTAAATAATTTCCACTGGAACCACTGACCAGAAAATGGTTGTAATCCAACTGATTTCTTAAGGTTGAAAGTAACAACATTTCTTTACATGTGTTTATCTAAACTGACGGTGACTTTTTGCTTTTGAAAAGTGTTGAAATTTGAAGAACAGCAAATGGGAGTGGGATCAGCAAAGGACAAGGGTGTAACTCTCTGCCTGTGATCTTATAAACTTGGACTTTCTGGGGCTAGGAGAGACTGACTTATGAATAGCATAAGACTCTGTGAGGAAGAGGTCAAGTTGCAGGCTGTAGGAATGAGGAGTCATTTTCTGATAGTAAGAGAGATTCTTTTTAAAGTCTGTCTTAAGTGAGCAGTGACAATCCAGATGACCATACTACCAAAGCCCACCATTTTGACAACCTCAGCTTCTTTGAGACACAGAAATCAAATTGTCTTCAATCCAATGGCATAATAATTATTTAAACCTTCTATTTGTTTTCCAACTTTCCTATGATAAAAATATTTTTGTAATTTCTGGAATGTCCTTAACACAAAGAAATAATAAATGCTTGAGGTTATGAATAGGCCCATTACCTTGATTTGATCACTATGCATTGAGTTCTTGAATCAAACTGTCACATGTGCTTTATGAAAATGTACAACTATTATGTATCTATAATGATTAACATTTTTTTAAAATGGAAGAAAATATTGTATGCATTTTATAATTAAAAGGTCAAGCTGAGGAATATATGTCAAAGACCTAGTTCAGCTGGGAACAGTGGCATACACCTGTAATCCCAGCACATTGGGAGGCTAAGGCGGGTGGATCACTTGAGATCAGGAGTTTGAGACCAGCCTGACCAACATGGTGAAACCCCGTCTCTGATTAAAAAAAAAAAAAAAAAAAAGAAAAGAAAGAAAGAAAGAAAGAAAATACTAAATTAGCTGGGCATGGTGGTGTATACCTGTAATCCCAGCTACTCGGGAGGCTGAGGCAGGAGAATCACTTGAACCCAGGAGACAGAGGTTGCAGTGAGCTGAAATCACACTGTTGCACTTCAGCCTGAGCAACAAGAGGGAAACTCTGTCTCAACAACGACAACGACAAAAGACCTAGTTCATAGAGTAATTCACATTTTCACTCAAAATCTACTTACCCTTACTCTAGACACCATTTTAATGCCTTGAATTATTTATTTTGTTAGCTCACATCACTAGAAAAGGAGTAGGCAGTAGAGGGTGAGGAACTTACAGTTGTAAAAGCAAAGACTCCAATTACAACTTAAGAAAACGTGAACCCTGATGCAAGAAAAGTGGCAAAATATTCTAAATCACAAACATTAAAAAATAATCCCATTAATTCTACTAAGTATGGGGCATAAACTTCAGTGTTGTTTGATTCTCTTCTCCATAATTGCAACATTATATCTAGTATCTTTTGATTAAGAAGACAAGATGTGTGTAATGTGGCAATTTTTAAAAAAAATTTTAAACATGTATAAAAAGAAATTTAAGAAGAAACTGTTTTTGTATGGGTAGTTCTTTGCTTATGCTGGGGAGCTTTGTTAAGTGAAGTATGTTTGTGAGAGACAGGATTATCGTTAAATTTATCACAGCTCTCTCCCCAAAATCTTCTCCTTTTCTCTTCTGTAATCACGCCTCTACTTAGGAGTCAAGGAGAAGCAGCCAAAGAAAAAGTTACCAGACTGAAGCTGCAGGCCTATTTTATGTTTTCCAAGGAAGAAAATGTAGAATATTTATTCTTCTTTCCATGGTGACATCCTTCAGAATCTAAAAGAAAGACAGGATTTATGTGCTATGGGTGGTGATCAAGTAGACACTACCATTTATTTGCTAAATTGCACTATGCATGAGCTACCCCAATCTATTTTCTCAGGCATTTTGCTGATTTATAGTATTTCTACTTTTTTGATTTCTCAAATCGGGTCATCTTAGCTACAGTATAAGGAGGCTTGGGTGCCAGGGACCAACTCAAAGCCTCCTTTTCCATGACTTGGTTATTTCACACATAATGATGTCTACATTTTTTTGTCTTCCGGAATACTTGCAGTTTATGCTACATAACTTAATCCATTCTTAGCCACTGGATTCCATTGTAGCTTTTCCATTCTCCTTTTCATGGCACTGAGATTGATTCAGATTATAAGCAACACAAGGGTAACTCACAATACTTCTGAATCGCCCACCAAGACTAGCTCAGATCTGTGCACACAGTTAGTATTCAGTAAATGTATGATTACCAGTTAATGCATTATGATATAAGTTTCAGACAGAACCAAATAAGAAAATGGATGGAGAACTAAAGATGTATATGATATGCACATTAACATATTTTGAATAAATTTACATATTATACTATACCTTGAATCAAAAATAACTTAATGTGGTTAAATATATTGATTTACTTTTTATCTAGACTGCTTACTTGAAATTTCCCTGATTATTAACAGAGACGTCAAGAACAAATGAGTGCTTACACTAAAATGGCTAAAACATTGTGATTTTTGAAAAGGGTTCTGTGAAGCCTCTATAGATCTGTATACTTTGAAACACTAGGCAAAGATGATTAATTTTCTATGTTCTTTACAGCACATATATGTCCTGTGATAATTATGCTAGTTATAATCTCTTGATACTCTCTTCTTATCTCCACCCTGGTTATAGTTTGTTGTTGTTTTTGGTTGTTTTTTTTTTTTTGAGACAGAGTTTCGCCCTTGTTGTCCAGGCTGGAGGGCAATGGCGCAATCTTGGCTCACTGCAAACTCTACCTCTGGCATTCAAGCAATTTTCCACTTATAATTCAAAAAGCAGCAACAACTGCAGAAGTAAATTTATGCTTAATCTTGGCCTAAAGTTTAGAAAATTGTCCATAGTACAGAAACTAGCATTGTCTTTTATCTTTAAATTGCCAATCTGTTATGGACCCATACTACTTTTGTAAAATATGATAAAAATGAATTTGAATGTCATCGTACTGTGAAATTTCTTTTTAAAAGACTTTATTGTAAGTTGACAATTTATATTGCATAGCTTATGGGGTACAAAGTGATGTTATGATCTATGAATATAATATAAAATAATTAAATCAAGCTAATTTGCATATTTATCACTTCAAATACTTATCATTTATTTTCCTTTCTCCTTTTTTTTAGTCCGCAGCTTCCACTTGGCCTCTCTTACTTCTTTTTTTTTTTTTTTTTTTTCTGGTAAGAGCACTTGAAATGTACTCTTAGCAGTTTTAAAATATACAATACACTATTATTGAATAAATACAAATTATTCAAATTACCATGCTGTGCAATAAGCATTCAATAAAAAAGTTTTTTCCTCCCAATTGAGATTTTGCACCATTTCAATTTTTATGTTTATGTCACTGAACATCAGTAACAAACAGTTTGCAAGCTGGTATATGTCTATAGATAGGATGAAACAGCACTGGTTTATAAGACATTATGGCTAAAGGGCTTGCCTGCAATCACCCTATTAAACTACTGAATGTCTACAGGAATCATGTAGGCTGTGGGAATCTTCAAGTCACAGAGAACAGCCTTTGTCATTAGACAGAACCGGTATACTAGTTCTTTCTCTTCCCTTTGGTATCTCCGTGTCCACAGGTGTCTTATTTACCTCATTAGCCCCAACTTCATTATCTCTAAAATGGGGATACTAACTGTGTCAGTCAGTCAGGGTCTAGGAATTTTGAAAGGAGAAGTTAAGTATAAAATTATAAAGTAAAACAGAGGATTGATTTAGTGAGGGATTGGCTAATAGGATATGAAGGGGGTGGGTGTGGTGGCTCACGCCTGTAATCCCAGCACTTTGGAAGGCTAAGGTGGGTGGATCATGAGGTCAAGAGTTTTCAAGACCAGCCTGGCTAACATGATGAAACCTCATCTGTACTAAAATACAAAAATTAGCTGCACGTAGTGGCAGGTGCCTGTAATCGCAGCTACTCAGTAGGCTGAGCCAGAGAATTGCTTGAACACGGGAGGCAGAGTTTGCAGTGAGCTGAGATCATGCCACTGCACTTCAGCCTGGGCAACAGAGTGAGACTCCATCTCAAAAAAACCCCAAAAAACAAAAGGCTCTGAAGAGAACTCTGTAGAACACAGGAATAATAGGTGGAAAGAGCAGCCACTACCCCTAGAACTGAGATGGAGCACCCAAAGAAATGACCTCTCCACGGCTGCACTCCAGACATCATTGAAAAGGAGCCCTCCAGGGTTGTGGCTCACTGGATTGCAAAGAACTCAGTGTGTTACCAAGCTTACAGAACCTGCCAGAATCCACTGTCTGAGGTTCCAGGGGAATTTTCTATGAAGCTGCCTTAAAGGATATCAGGGGAAGTGCCTGGGTACTTAAACATGGAGTCTCTCTAATCCTACTTTCTAGTTTCCCTTCCAAAATATCTCCAATTCTAATTACACTTTGGTAAGAAGCAGGTCAAGTCTCTGGGTAGAGTGTGACAAATTCTCAAGTCCCTTGAAGATTTTTTTAGAATCTGAGGGAAGTGAGGAGAGAGTGAGGGAGGTAATATAGCTACTAAAAGTGTTGAGGCTGTTCTCCAGAAGGATTTAGGGTTCATTTTCAGCAACATGCTGAAAATATGATTAGCTTGGTAGTTTCTAAGCTACATCCCAAAGGAAATATTAATTTGATTTCTTTGGGTTGCAAGAAACATAAACCAACCCTTCTGAGCTTAAAGAAAAAAGGAATTCATTGAAAAGATACTAGGGAAGTTTGTGAAATTACAGGGAGAGTTTGGAGTTCCTTCCAAACTCCAGGTTGGAAGAAAAGGTCCTTATATAACTCTGGGGGTTTCAGCAGCAGAAATTAATGTCTTCTGTAGTCAAACTCATGAGCTCAACTCAGTTCCAGTAAATATCAATCCGCAGGCCTCACAATTAGATATAGGAGAAAGGCTCTGACTGATCCAGCTTGGGCAAGATAGATACCCTGCCTGGATTCTCCATTGATGGCCCAGGACACAGGGTCACATGGTATGGTCTTGACCAGCAGAGGGTTGAACAGAGTAGCAAGACTAGAACTGGCTCCTTTTGAGCCAGGAAGTCAATGAAGAGAGGGCTGCAGAAAGTTTTACCTGTAGCCCAATGTTGCCAATAAAATGTTGAAAAACTATCTGAGAGCCGCTAGACTTGTTCCCACTTGTGATAGCTGGCTTTCATTTGGGAATCTTCACTTTGTGACTAGCTGGATTTCCATTTCCATCGGATAAAGCCTGGCAATAATGAACATCTTCCTGATAACTCTGGTCATGCTTTTCTAAGGAGCTGAAAATGGTAATTAATGCAAAAGCTGTGTTTATTGGTTCGTGAAATTGAGTGCGTGCCATCCTTTGATACTTTGTCTCCTTGAAAGGGAACATTTGGGAGGGGGCGGGAAACACACTGCACATTAAAGACTCAATTTATTTGACAAGATGCTACAACAAGACAACCTCACGTATATTAAAATCTTGGCTCTTCCTTGCTTTGCCAAAGTAGAGTCGACAGAGCAAGGAACAAGTGTCTTCCCCATTCCCTTCACCCCAGAGCTCCAACCCCCTCTTTCACGTTGCTCTTAATAAGGTAGCCACAGGTTTGGGATGACACTGTCTATTTCACTCAAGGACACAGTTCAGACTTCATCTCCCCAGACTCCTGTTACTCAGAGTTCTTAGTAAGAGGCTGAGGTGAGTAATTTTGTTTGATCGATTCCTCAAAGCCCTCAAGGAGTCACCAAGGCATGTAGGGCTAGAAAACCCCATATGCAGCATAAGAAAATAGGAAACCGTGTTTAAGAGGAACTCTAAAACAGGGAGCCTCATAGTTGGAAGCTCTAAGTCTCCTTTTTCTTTCAGCATTTTAAGTTATGAGTTTTGGTTCTTGCCAAATCTGCATTTCATAGGGTTTTATGATCAAATATTAGTAATAATGGGAGTGAAACAAATGCTGAGGTGAGACTCTAAGGAATCTTACACACACACACACACACACAAGTACATACACACACACACTATGCACATGTACATCTCACACTATCTGCATGTAGAGCCATAACACATATACAGAAACCACACACAAAACACAAATGCATGCATTCACACATGTGCAAACACATGCTACACAGTATTACAAATACACACATTATGTGCACAAACACAAGCCACATTGAAACCATACACATTCACAACTATGAACATTCCTACACAATACACTCAAATACACTACAAATATATATAATATACATATTGCATTATATCAGGTACACATATCACATGCCCAAACATACGTCCATGCCAGACATATGACACAGACACAAAGATACACACCCCACTATGTGCCACAATGTGGTTATCTCCTACACATTCCCCATAATATATATTGCATAATACACCTCCCATACATACCATATCATACATAACACACAAGCACTGATAAAGATGTGGCCTATGATACAGTACCCTAATCTTGGTAGGGTGAATAAAAGCCCTGAAGATGTCAGGTCCAGCCGGGTGCAGTGGCTCATGCCTGTAATCCCAATACTTTGAGAGGCTGAGGTAGGTGGATCACTTGAGGCTAGGAGTTCGAGACCAGCCTGGCCAACATGGCAAAACCCTGACTCTAATAAAAATACAAAAAATTAGCTGGATATGGTGGCAGGCATCTGTAATTTCAGCTACTTGGGAGGCTGAGGCAGAATTGCTTGAATCCAGGAGGTAGAGCTTGCAATGAGCTGAGATTGCGCCATTGCACTCTAGCCTCGGTGACAGAGAGAGACTCTGTCTCAAAAACAAAAACTAAAAAACAAAACAAAACAAAAAAACAACATCAGGTCCTAATTCCTGGAACCTGTAAATGTTACCTTATCTGGAGAAATGTTCTTTGCAGATGTGATTACTTTAAGGTTCTTGAGATGGGGGAGATTATTCTGAATTATTTGTGTGGGTCCTAAATGCAATTACATATATCTTTATAAGAGGAAGGCAGAGGGAGGGAACACACAGACACACACACACACACACACACACACACACACACACACACACGAGGAGGAGGCAATGTGACTACAGAGAAAGAGATCAGAGTTATGGGGCCAGAAGGCAAGGAATGCTGACAGCCACTGAAAACTAGAGGAAGAGATGGGTTCTTTGAGCAAACTTCTCAAAGCTTAAGTAAGCTTAGGCAAGAGTTGGAGACCTGGAGCAGAAATAGTAGGGAAGAGACTTGAATTGTCTTGAAATTTGAAAACTTTTAGAATTGGAAAAAGCAGATGCTTTTGAAATTGAGACAGAGAAAGAAGTTCAAACAGCAAAGACCAATTTAAAAATTTTAGTTAAACAGAAACCTTACTCTTGCAGCAAAGAGCATATTAAGGATGTTTCCTTCCCGCTCTGGTCTAATTTTTAGAGGGCCACAAAGGAGCCACCAGAAAGATGAAAAAGAGTCATAAGGGCAAGAAAGCCATGAAATTAAGCAGTGCTGAATTGTACATCAAAGGATTCTGGCATGTGGAGCTGAATAGAATCAACTGAATCAGAAGTCTACTAAGATTTTTAGTGAATTGGATTGGTAAAGTCATCACAAGCTGAGATTTTTAAAAACTGGTGATTATAAATCAACCCGAAGGCTCCCAAATTATGCCAGCAGAACATGGGCTGAAAAAGCTGTGTAGGCTTCAAGGAGAGAACACTACCCAATGCTCAGTTCAAATATGAAGATAATAGAAAACTCACAGGGAACAGAGCCAGGGGCTACAGAGAGCTATGGACAAGAGAAATAAAGCTGAAGCAGAATCAAACAACGGATGTCTTCCATTGCTAAGTCAGGGGGTGTATACTATTTCTTCCTGGAAAGATTTCTTATTGCTGCAGACCATGGCTGCTAAATAGCTTCCCTTCTTCCATTTACATAAAAGAAATTTTAATTGGAGTATAGGTCAGTGGCCCATGAGACAATACACACATCTGTCCCTGATGGAGAGTGTTCTACACCACCAGGGTATCCTGGACTTTGTCCTAGACACAGTGACTGGATGGGACTTCAGGTCAACATCCTTAGAAAGGCAATGAGGGTGCTTTATGTGTGGGAAGAAGGGTATATCAGACAGGCAGGCTGTAGCCGAGATGACTGGATGCCAATAGGTACTTGTACTTTCCTTTCCATCCTGTACCTGGGAGATGGTGCCTTGCCAGGGGCCATTGTTACCAGTCTCACCTGTTTCAAGTTGTGGTCATGTGATCAGTACTCACCGAAAAAATATGAAAGGAAGTGATGCGTATAATTTCTGGTTTAAGAAATGAGCATGCCTTCTCTGCCAGCTCTCCTTTTGCCTAGATGCAGTAAACTCTGAGATCTGAAGAAATACAGAGCCACAAGATGGCAGGAGTGAGGATCTCTGACTTGCTGCACAAGGGACAAACTTCCACCAGCTAGAAACACTTACATTGGTGTGTGACACAAGAGAAGGAAACATCTTTTTTGTTAAGCTACTATATTGTAGGATTTATTATACCATTAGCATATTAGTATTAGTATGTCATTAGTATTATTATAGCATTAGTATCACACTAATGCATATATCATATGCACATACCACCCATACACACACACACAAGCATACACACCCTGCATACTACTCACAGCCACATACACATACATAAAACACACAGCCTCAGGGACTTCTATGCTGTGCAACACATGTACCAGGAGGTCCCCATATCCATGACACTCTGGATCACTGAAGGGATAGTTACAGTTAAGAGAATAAGTTATTGATTAACAGACTGATATTGCAGTTTGGGATGTACCAAAATACTTTGCTCTCTTGAATCTTCTTTCTTTGTAAAGGTCAGGAGCCCTCTTGCTATACATGAATATGGGTGGATGAGAAGTTGAAATAGAAAGAGGTTGTACTAATTCATTTTCACAGTGCTATAAAGACCTCTGGAGACTGGGGAATTTATGAGGAAAAGAGGTTTGATTGACTCACAGTTCTGCATGGATCTAGAGGCCCCAGGAAATGTACAATTACGACGGAAGGAAAAGCAGGCATGTCTTACATAGCATCAGGTGAGAGAGAGAGTGGGGAAAGCCACCACGTATAAAACCATCAGATCTCCTGAGAACTCACTCACTTTCATGAGAACAGCATGATGAAAATGATTTATATTCCTTTGGGTGTATATGTAATGGGATTGCTGGGTCAAATAATATCACTAGTTCTAGATCCTTCAGGAATTGCCACACTGTCATCCACAATGGTTGAACTAATTTACACTCCCACCAACAGTGTAAAAGTGCTCCTATGTCTCCATATCCTCTTCAGCATGTTGTTTCCTGACTTTTTAATGGTTGCCACTCTAACTGGTGTGAGATGGTATCTTATTGTGGTTTCGATTTGCATTTCTGTAATGACCAGCGATGATGAGCTTTTTTTCATGTGTTTGTTGGCTGCATAAATGTCTTCTTTTGAAGCTCATTGTTATATGGCAACGAGGCCATAAACATCATATATAAAAACAATGAGATTTTATAAGTTCAAATAAATATTTTAAATGCACCCCCTGACCAGTCCTCCTTGAACTCTGGGCAGATGGCCTTGCCATATTAACAAAGATTCTTGAAGACATCAGACATGAACTGGTTTAAATCCTAACTGCCCCTCCAAGCCTGTCTGTACTGTTATCCTTTCTTACACAACTTCAGAAGAATAGAAAACCCTTTTCCTGCCAAACTCTAAATCCAACACTGTGCTCATGGTTCCATTTCTGTCTAGCTCTTTCCGGAGTTTACCTCAACTATTCTCACATTCTTTTTATGCTTACATTCTCATCTTAGCCTATAAACATGTTTGTGTCTCTTTAAAAACAATTTCCAAACGAAATCTTTAAACCCTGAGTCCACTTCCAGCTCATATCTTGTCTCCTTCCTTCTCCTGATTATCATCACAGTTCTGGAGTCTTCCATATTCACTCTCTCCACCTTACCCCACGGCAGCATGGGTGTTTTTCCTGAGGTTGCCAGTGATTTCCTAATTGCAAAGCAGTAAAATGATTTTATTTTACCTCCTTTGACTTCTCTGTATTACTAATTATTAGTTATCATTCTCTTCTTCTCTCAGCTGTCTTGGTTCTCCTTCCAGCTCTCTAGCTGTACCTTCACCATCTTCTTTGCCACGTCCTATTCCCTTTAGGATTTAGGGTCTAAAACAGGGATATAGATAGCATCTGGCTTTTGGGATTACTCTGTGAGTGAAATGATATAATTTATATAAAGGTTTGACAAGTACCTGGGACAGAGTAAGTGCTCAGGAAAAACACAGTCACTACTGATGCATTTATTTTAGAGTGGTCAATTTGAAACGTTTGTGACGTTCTACTGGTAGTTCTAGAAAGAAGGATCTGAATTTCAGGAGTGAAAGCTGGAGTGGTGGATATGGATTCGTCAGTACATAAATAGCAGCTGAAGATAAGGGAGATTATGAAATTATCCAGGGAGCATATATTTGTCAGGAAAGACTAGGTTTTGCCGAGATGACTTCACCAAGTTTTCGTGACTTTAAACAACAAAAGTTTAATTCATGCTCATGAGGTGTGTGCACTGTGGGTCGGGAAGAGGAGTTCTGCTCATTGTTGTCATTCAAGAACCCAGGCTGGCTGTCCAGCTATCAATTCAACAAGGACAATTACAATGTCACAGGGAAGTGAGCTCTGGAGGTCCTCATATTAGCAAGAAAGTGCTCTGGTGGGCAAATGGCTCAAGTTCCTTTGCTTACAATTGGTTGGCTAAAACTCATCACAAGATGCATTCAGTAGAAGTAGGAGAAGAAGTGCAATTGTACCACATGCCAGGGAGAGGGAGAGCGGGAAATATTTGATCAGTAGCGCCAACCACTACCAGAGTATGTCTAGAATTAAAAGCAAAGAGAATACACTACTTAGGGGAATACGCCGCATTGCCTTTTATCATCTACTACTTGTCCCTTCCATAGTGGTTAATTTTATGTATCAGTTTGAGCGGACAGTGGGATGACATGATGGCTGCTAAACATTATTTACGGGTGTCTCTGGGAGGGTAATTCTGGAAGAAATAAGCCTTTTAATTAGTAGACTGAGAAAAGAAGATCACCCTCACCAAAGTGGGTAGGCACTGCCAAATCTTCTGATGGCCCAAATAGAATGAAAAAGTAGAGAAAGGGTGAATTTATTCAGTTTTCTTAAACCAGGGCTTCCATTTTCTCCTGCCTTCGAACATCAGAACTGGTTTTGAGGCCCTCAGGCTCCACGAACTACACCAGCATCCCCTAATGTAACCCGGGCAGGGCCCAGGGGCTCAACTCCCTCCCCATGCTCACCAAAGAGGTAACCGGGGACAGAGCAGAGCTGCAGGGGCCTCCCAAAGATGCTTCCTGTTCTCTGATCCGAGGTTTTTCCTGATGTGCCCAGGTCCTTGACCTCTCTTATCACGGGAATGGGGAAGGGGTCCCAGAGGCACGGTGAGCTTACTGTTTGAATATATATCTTGGACCCAAAGAGTTTAGCAGAGAGCGACTTATTAGGCAGAGAGAGAGAAAGAGAGAAGGAGAGAGCGAGCTCCCCATTGCTGTGGGTGGGGAATCCGGAGGGGATATCCACACAGGTAAGGAGCAGTGGGATTTTAACCCGGGAGTTATTCCTGCCCCATTCATGTTCTCGTCCAATGAGAGGAGTTCTTTCAAACTTCCTCTGGAGTGATTGATCTTCGATTTTGATATCAGAGTGGCTGCCAGGCCCACAATCAGAGACCCCTCCTCCCAGAGCTTTCAGTGGGCTTTTTGGAACAAAGAAGCTCACCTGGAATTTCTACCTAGCCCAGGTGGGAAAGTCAAAGAACTTTACGTTCCTGGATGGGGACATGGACTGAGGCATGGTGCTGGAAAATTCCTGCCTTTGAAACCACGCCCCTGTGGACTCGGTTTTCCTTAACACAATCCCTCACTAACACCCACCACACTCACTGGTTCTCAGGCTTTTGGCCTCAGACTCCACTGGAAATTTTTGTTCTCCAGCTTGTATACTGTAGGACTTCAGGGTCTCCATAATCTTGTGAGATAATTCCCATAATGAATCTCCTCTAATATATCTCTTTAAACTCCATTGATTCTGTAGTTTTTATGCAGAACCCTGGTGAATACCCCTTTCACGATCCAGTAGGTAGGTTTTAAAAGCTCTCAGATGGGGCCATCTTTTAACTAGATGCTCAGCTCTGATACCTCTAAATTAACCAGGACACTCTCATTTCCTTCACTTTTCCTTTCTAATTTGAAAATATAATCCCTCAATTCAATAATAAATATATTGCCTGAATTCATCCCTTTCTCTCTATCATCTCTGAAACTATTATTAGAGCCTCTAAACTGCTTTCAGTTAGAAGAACCTTCTGAAACGCAAATTTGGTCATCCCACGGGGCTTTAAAAATAGAATTTTTTTCTAATGAAGTAATTTTCAGAATAGAATAAAGATGGAGTGGTGGTGGTTATGTATGAGATTTTCTGTTGATTAAAATTAAAACTAAGGTTAGAAAACTTTTAGAAAACAGAAAGAAATAAATGTACATATATCTTTGTTGCATTTGACACGGTTGCCTACTCCTTTTTGAAACTGCTCTTGTGGTTCTAGCACTCTCTCTCGTTTTCCTTCCAACTGCTTATCTGCCATTTATCACTTCTCTCTTCTTCTGCAGGATGCTTAAGTCCCGGTATTCCTTTTGGCCCAAGTCTCCTCTTCCCCTCTAACTTTGTATATCTCTTCTCACTCCCTTTCTCAGTCACACAGAGCGCCAACACTGATCTCTTTCCTAAAACATAAACCCATACCTCCAACTGTCTCCTGAATTTTTCTTTTTTTTTTTTGAGATGGAATTTCACTCTTGTCACCCAGGTTAGAGTGCAATGGTGTGATCTCAGTTCACTACAACCTCCATCTCAGGTTCAAGCCATTCTTCTGCCTCAGCCTCCTGAGTAGGCAGGAGGCAGGATTACAGGCACCCGCCACCACACCCCACTAAGTTTTTATAATTTTAGTAGAGATAGGGTTTCTCTATGTTGGCCAGGCTGGTCTCAAACTCCTGATCTCAGGTGATTCACCTGCCTTGATCTCCCAAAGTGCTGGAATTATAGGTGTGAGCCACTGTGCCTGGCCAGCCTCCTGAATGTTTTAATATTATCTTAGAATGGTAAGCATAGCGTGTTCAAAATTTAACTCATTCTTTTCCTCTGCAAATATTCCTCTTCTTAGTTCCTTATAAGCTGCATAGCCATAAAATAATTTTTCCTCTTTTATCCTCTTTATACAGTTAGAAGTACTAATTACTATTGCTTCTAAACTAACTTTCTCTATCCTTCTTACTCTCTTCTCCATCCCCACTGCCAGAGCCTCAATTCAGGCCCTCATACTTTCCCTCCTATGGAACTGCAGCGGGGATTCTTCACAAATCTCCTTCTATCGTCCACACTTTTCTTCCGTCATTCAGCTGGCCAGCCTATCCTGTCACTGGACTAGACTAATTTATCTAAAATGCAAACCTGATAATAATGTTCATTAAATTTTTTTAAATGGCTTCCTATTGTGTTCAGAATGAAATCTGATGACTTTAGCATGGCACAAAAAGCTTCTATGGCTTGGTTCTTTCTTGCTTCTCAATCTTTTCTCCTGGAAATTCATATATCAATCTGTGGTTCTTAAAAGACATTATTTGGTTCTTTATAAAGGTCATTGTTATGGTCTGAATGTTTGTGCCTGCCCCCCATTCATATGTTAAAATCCTAATTCCCAACCCCCTGAGGAGATGAATTAGGAGCTGGGACCTTAGAGAGGTGATTAGGTCAGGAGGGTGGAGCCCTCAGGAATGAGATTAGTGCCTTTATAAAAGAAGTCCAAGGGAGCTTACTCCCTCATTTCACCATGTGAGGACACAGTGAGAAGATGGCCATCTTTGAGCTAGCAAGAGCCCCTTTTCCAGACCCCACATCTATCATCACCTTGATCTTGAACTTCCCAGCCTCCAGAACTGTGAGAAATAAATTTTTGCTGTGGCCCAGTTCATGGTACTTTGTTAAAGCAGCCTCAGTTGATGAAGACAATTTTTTGCTGTCCCTCTGCATGGCTTGCCATTTTCTTATCATTTTCATCCCCACACTGTTTTTTTTTTTTTTTTTTTTTTTCTTTTTTTTCTACAAGGTAAATAGAGTATGTTCTACTTCTACTCATTGTGCAAAATTCCACTCTGAAGTAAATTCTTTTCAAAAGTTTTCCTGACACTCCTGAAATTCCTTTCTCTGTCCTGACTTCCTTCTCTAGTTTCCATATAACATTCTATATTTGCCTTTAACTTTCAGCTGGATTATCACACCACACGGTTACTTTGTATTAACCATGAATTACTTCAAGGAAAATACTTTATATCCCAGGCACCTAGAGTAGTACCCTGCACAAGCTGGGCACTCATAATTACTTGTGAGCTGAATAACCAGGCTCAGTGCTCCTATCCCATTTTATACAGCATTTCCTCTCTGCCTTGTGATTATTTTGTTTCTATATCTTTCTCTAGTACATCATAAAAGATTCCCAGCCATTTGTACAATTCTACACACAAAATAAGCACTATAAAAATGTTACCTGACGTCTAATGTGAAATTTTTGGTATATTTCAAAATAGTTTTCTAGGTAAGCATTCATTTTAGAGTGTAATATAAAAGCTACATAACCTGTTGCTATATTTATGGTGACCATAAGATTTAAAGAGGGGAAAAAACTTGGTACTAATTTTATGAGAACTTCCTCTTCCAGTTATTTTAATTTTCTTAGATTTTCAGGATTGTTCCTAACAAATATAGGAAGTTGTACCAATGTCTTCCTAAAGGAAATGTAAGAAGCAAGAAGCTCTAAGAATAAAAAGGAAAGGATAAGAAAAGAATGAAGGAAGGACAGAGAGGAGAGGAAAAAGAAAAGTATGAACAACAGGTACAGGTGTTGTAGTTCATAAGAAACATTTAAGGTATCCTTACGCATATTTAAAAATACATATAAATATTTATACATTTGAAATAATTGATTACAGGTGCACTAGATCTAACACCAACTTTAACCTGCAAATTTAATCTTTATTAGAGGAAAGGAATGTTTTATTCCCCCATTGGTTAATATCACACTTTGTTATATGTCACAGTGAATAGGCACTATTTTAATACTAGAATAAAAGAAACATTAGCATTTCCAGCACATCTTAAATACATATTCATAGTCGATGAGTATAATAAATGATTTCTGATGTGTTTTTTCTAATCCGTTCCATTTTTGTATTTTAATGAATACCTTAAATTTGCTGGTTAAGTCTGTTCCGGCAGTTTTGAATTATTTTCCCTGGGAAAATGATTAAGAAGGAAAATCTCTGTTAGGGGAAGAGTGTGCAGTAATATGAGTTAATCAAACACAAATGAAAAAGGATTAAATTTGATGAAGCAGCTATATTTCTAAATATTTTTTCTATCTCTTCAATCAAGACAAGGGTCTAATTCTTAAGAGCTTATAATCTAATTGGAGAGATAGCATACATACATAAAAAGATGAATGGCTCTAGGGGAAATCCAAATGAGTTGTCCAGACAGTAATGCTACAGATTTCAGAATCTGGTGAAGAGCCCAAAGCCTAGATGGCTAGGTCTTGAACTGATCTTCAAAGAAACGGTGGTGCGGGGGGGAGTCTTCAATGGAGTGTTACTGTTAATGTACACAGGGTTTGTTTTGGGGGTGAGGAACATCATCTAAAACTATGATGATAGTTTCACAGCTCTGATTATAATAAAAGCCATTGAATTACATATTTTGAATTGATGAATTGTACAGTATATGGATTACATCTCAGAAAAGCTCTTATATTAAAAAATATGAGCTATGGTCTTGACATCAGTTACAGAAATGGGTCTGAGGCTGTTAAGGACATTACATTTTCCTCTTTTTCTTCCTTCTGCTTTTTAATCAAACGGATGCTGACAGTGCTTAACTTTACAATTGAGTTCAGAAGTTGCTAGTCCAACAAGAAATTACATCTGAAATAGATGTAGATAACTGCATATCATGAGGATTCCCTGAATTATTGAGATAGACATGTGGACAGGCACAGAGGTTTGTATTTCCTTTCTTTAGGAGCACATGGGAACAACTTTTTACAAAGAATAGTTAGAACATATTAGGTGGAAGCTTGGTGGTGTTGCCTGGGAGGAAAATATGGATGAACAGTAAAAATGGATACAGAATAATCCATCTTTGGCCTATTTTGCTCTCACATCCAGTCTTCACTCTCCTCTGACTCTGCTCTGTATATATCAGGATCACTTCATAGATTGCATTTCCAGGTTATGTTCACCACTGGCTTCTAGATTGGTTTGGCCAGTAGGAGATGCTGGGGGACGGTGGGGAGGACTGGAGGATAAGAGGAACAGGAAATCTAGGGTACTTCTCACCCTCTTCCTGATTTAAACAGCTTCTCTGGCAACAGCTGCATCTTTTCTGTTGCTATAGCTTCTGACATCATTCCAAATTCTTCTGAGAGAACTTAAATCTTGAGCTTTCTATCAAAACTTCCTCTCCTTAATTCTAGCCGAGATTAGCAGTTGCTAATCTATGTGTTGCCTCACCATTCCTTGTGCTATGATCTAAATGTCCCCACAACACACACCGCTGCACAATTCATGTATTAGAACGTGATCCCCACTGTGGTGGTCATAGAGATGGAACCTTTTGGGACGTGATTAAGTTGTGAGGGCTCTGCTCTGAGCAAGGGATTAGTGCCTTATAAAAGGGCTGGAGGGAACTAGCTTAGGCCCCTTTTGACCTTCCACCTTCCACCATGTACACACACTGTGTTTTTTCACCTCTGGGGGACAAGATGGCAAAGTACCATCCTGGAAGCAGAGAGACCTGGCCCTTACCAGACACTGAACTCGCCTTGATGTTACATTTCCCAGCCTTCAGAAGAGTAAAAAATAAATTTCTCTTATTTATAAATTACCCATTTGCTGAATTTTGTTTTAGCAGCAGAAATAGACTGGGATACCCTGTCTGGCCTCTCTGGTCTTCCATCACCTGTGAACCAATTTCCTGTAGAAAGTTCTTTCTGTTTAAAGTATTTTGAGTGGTTTTTGGTTTTCTGTTTGGATCCTTAAACTGACACAGCATGAGCATATAAATGTTTGTGGAATGAATACACTTAGTATATGAAGAACTGGAGAAAATGAAAACCAAAAGGAATGCAGGAGATAGAGGCATTTAGGTGAAGACAATAAGTTTTATTTCAAAGTGTAGAATTTGGGAAAATAGAGTGGTAATGAATAATTGCCTCAAGTTTAGGAAGAGAGTTGGTCATTGGAACTGGAAGTACAAAATTTGAGATCTATGTCTAAGAAATGAGCACCGAAGCAAAGGTAATAGCAACGGAAAAAAGTTAACAAGGAAGAATGTATTGAAGATGAAGGAAAATAAAAGGACATGGAGAGCAGCCTGAGGGTGGTGGAGGTAGACTACTGAAGACCCAATAAAGGATGAAAAAGATTTGTCAGCAAGTTAAGGAGAGGATCTGCTTAGCAGTGAGGGTAATCTCATGGAAACTGGGCAAGAGAGATAATGAAGAGAAAAGAGTTACATGTTAGATAATGCAGGGTAGTCAGGGAAAAGGAAGATTGAATGGGATTACTGAGTTTAGTAATGAGGAGGTTACTCACGACCTTGACAGTGTGATTTTATTAGTAGTGTAATGGCTGATCGTGCATTGTCAAATCATTAAGTAGGTAGAGAAGAAATCAGGATTAAAGGTATACAGAAATAATGATTATAGACATTTTCCAAAAAATGGAACATAGAGCTAGTATAGCAGCTATAAGAGATAAGATAGGTATTCCTAAATTTATTTTTAAGAAAATGTTATATCTAGATATATTTGTAGATGAGAGAAAAATGCCAATGGATATTATGTGAACAGAAATGAAGGAACTATGAAGGATGAATGATGAAATAAACAGCCAGGGAAAATGAGTAAAACTGGGTTCAGGACACAGGGAAATGGATATGCTAGGCAAAATGTAAAATGCATGTTTGGAAATAAAAAGTAACAGATATGACTATAACAACATACATTGGAGAAGGAGCATAGGCAAGCTTAGGGAGCTTGTGATATGTAGCCTGGATGTTAACTGCGGAGATGAGGGTGTCGGGCTATGGGAGGATATGAGCAACAGCTGCAGTGAGGATTTAAACAGCAATTCAACTACAGATAAATACAACATTGATAAGCAGCACTGAGAGCCTGGTTCAGGTTAAAGAGCAAAAAATCCATGAACCGTGGTGTCAGCAGAGACACGACTGGCGGGTAAGGTTAAGGGAATGTTGATGGATAAGGGTAGGTTTGTGAAACAGTAGGCATGGTAAGGGCTAACAGAACTTGATTACCATTTGAACCAGTCAACACAGAAAGTGTTAAGTGAAGGCTTTCACCTACCCCATGTCTCTGTGGGTGGGGTAGGTGAAAGATGATGAGCTTGGCTTATGACATCTTAAGTTTAAGTAAAATTGTCTAACAGGCAGTTGGAGGTGTTGGACTAAATCTCAGAGCAGCAGATGTAAATAGTGAAGCTAAGAATTTATATGAGAGTTTTGTGATTTAAAAAAAAAATGTAGAACAAGGAAGTTAGAATGCCAGGGACTAAATGTACGACCACATCTGAGGAGTGGAGAGGAAATGAATTCTGAGAATATGTAGATATAAAGAATTAAAAACCTTTGCTAATACTGAAAGTAGCAGTGCTTTCTCTCTAAAATTCCCAAACTAAATGTTTTATAAGTGGGATTACTATTTTTGTCCATGTGTGCACATTCACATCCCTAATAGATATCTTGCAGAGGACGCTGAATGGACCTAATGTTTTTCCACATTTAAGAAGATGAGCCCCTTCACAGGGAAGCACACTAACTGAAAGAGAAATTTCTGCAAATGTCTTGTAATAGGCACATTCCTATTGGGTGACAAAGCACACTGAAGATTCCTAGAGTTGTATGTGTACGAGCGGAATGGATACATTTGGATGCCTGAAAGAGCAAATATGGCGTTGTCACATTCAACCCTTCAAATTCTTTCTTGAAAATTAGAAAGATGCTTTCTGTTCCAAGTGCTTTGAAATCAAGTATGGCACTGCCATGTTTTCTCAGAAGTTCACTGTGGCCTAAAACTACACTACAGTGGCTAAGTTTTTTTCTAAGGTATCTCATGTACAGATGAACCAAAATATTTTTCTATTCATCGATCGTAAGCTCTTTACAACAGAGAAAGCTCTGACTGCTCAGAGATGACAGGCTTTTGAAGCAGTAGGTAACATCGTGGTAATAATCATCTCCCATTCCTAATGAGTCAAGGCAAAGAGCTTATATCAGGGGTCAATAACAAGGATGGAAGTAGGAGTAAGGGTTATGTCAATTTCACATAGGAAACTTTTTGAAATACATGTGCTCTGAGATCTCTCTCACTTCCCCACTGTCCCCTGTTCAAAATAAAAACAACTTACCCTCATCTTAGGATAACTCTTTGTACTTGTTTAGAAGAACCTATACATCAACAATCAAGTAAACTTTCTTCTACAAAGAAAAGTTCCTAGCCCAAAGACCTAGAAGCATCTAAATATCACTATGAGAGCCATCCAGCAATTTCTATAAACTAATAGGTGATTTTCTGATTTCAGAAGGAAATCTTAGCTACATAAGCTGATGCTTCTATTTGATAGGGCTCAGATCTGCTTTCTTCTCTCTAATTTTACTTCCATGTGTGGCTCAAACCACCACCATCCCTAGTCTGATTATCAAACTTATCTCTTAATTCAACCCTTACTTTTAATCATGTTCAGGCAAAATTGTTTTTTTTTTTCAGATTGCTATCAAAAAAAACTTTTTAAAATACAAATTGTTAATGTCATCTATTCATTTATTCAAAAAAGATTTGTTGAGCATCATTAGATGCCAGACATACAATAATGATAAAAAGAGAGTTCAATGGGAAGGACACACAGTCAAATACTAATAATTACACTGAAGAACATGTAAATATGTAACCAAAGTATCTGAACTGCTGGGGATGTCAAAAAAGGTTAGCTTGAGGAAGTGACAGTGGAGGAGAGAAGTGGAGATTATGGAGGGAAGATGGTTTAGTCTGGACAGAGAAGGCAGCAAGTGCACCAGTGCTGGGGTAGGGCTCAGTATACATTTGAGGAGCTGAGACAAGACTCGCATGGTTGTATCCCAGAGAGTGAGGGGAGAAGAGTTGGGAAAGCCAGTAAGGGCAAATTTATGCAAATAATTACAGGCACTTTCTAAGGTCTTTGGTTTTCATCAGAAGAGCATTGCAAAGTAATAGGTTTTAAATACAGTAAGGACTGAATTAGATTTGCGCTTTTTATTAGCTTTAGCTTCAATGTGAATATCAGATTGGAGGAAAACCAGAGATTTGAGAAGACCAGATAGTACTTTGTCACCATAATCTAGATGAGAAGTACTGGAAACTTGAATTGGGGTAGTGACTGCTGAAAAGGAGATAAACTGAGGGACTGGAGAGACATTTTAGTAGTCATCTGTTGACAAAGTGAATATGGAGACTATGAAGATTTAATTTAAAAAATGCTGCATAGGCACTGTTTACAATAGCAAAGACCTGGAACCAACTCAAATGCCCATCATGATAAACTGGACAAAGAAAATGTGGCACATATACACCATGGAATACTATGCAGCCATAAAAAACTTCATGTCCTTTGTAGAGACATGGATAAACCTAGAAACCATCATTTTCAGCAAACTGACACAGGAACAGAAAACCAAACACCACATGTTTTCACTTACAGGTGGATGATGAACAATGAGAACACTTGGGCACAGGGAAGGGAACAACACTCACTGGGCTAGATGGGGTGGTGGAGGGGAGGGGAGAGGAGGGGAAAGACAGTGGGAGGCGGGGAGGATGCAGAGGGATAGCATTGGGAAAAATGCCTGATGTAGGCAACGGTGGGGGGTGGGGGTGTGATAGAGACGGCAAACCACCATGGCATGTATGTATCTATGCAACAACCCCTCAGGATGGAGGATGTGCACATGTACCCCAGAGCCCAAAATACAATCAAAAAAAATTTTTTAAATGCTGCATATATTTCTGGTTTATGAAATAGCACAGATGATGGCATCAGAATATGCAGGACAAGATGAGAGCTAGGTTTGGAGGGAAACTAGATGTACTGGGTTTGGATATATTGAGTTGAAAGTGACTTTGACATAAGTTATAAAAATGTTTACTGGCTTCCCATTGCTCAAAGAGTTAAATCATATCTCTTCAAAGTGAATTTAGAAAACCTAAGTGACCTACATCCCATGCTCATCTTCTGTCACACTCACATATATTCCATATTCCAACCATCCTGAGTTAGTGGAAAAGTAGTGAATGTCCTAAGTATTCCACAGATTCATGGCCTTGCAAATACTATTACTTGTACTCAGCAGCTCTTTCCCTATGTCCCCTTTTAGAATGCTGACTTACCTCTTACTTGTTTTTCAAGACTCAAACATCATCTCCCCTGGAAAGAGTTATTTTTAGTTTTCCTATAACAGTATGTGTGTGTGTAGATGTATATGTGTGTAATTATTTATGATAGTCAATTTATGAGTCTCTCCCACTAGACTGTGAGTACCTTGAGTTTGGGACTATGTTTCACTCATTTCTGTAAACTCTGTATACAGTAGTCAATAAATAATTCAATGCTGGAATGAATGAAAAAGGAATTTTGAATTCTTTTTCTTATTTCCAGGAAAATATTTTAAAATATAGACTACTTTTTGTTGACATAACCAGGAACTACTGATATGACTAAAAATTAGAGCTCATGTATCTATGAATGATTTACATTAACAATACTGAACTAAAGAATTATTTTTCTTGCCAAATAAAAAGTAAGAACTCTAGTAAAAAAGCCATAATGTGTTTCCTGAAATTTGTAGAGTATCATTTTACATGACCATGAACTAAAAGTCAAAACCCATGTGGAAAGGCAGCATTTTTAAAAAGGTTTTTTTTCTGATTATAGAAATGATAAATGCTCAGTGGGAAAAGTACGGAAAAGCACAAAATATGTGAAATGTAAATATAATCCCACCACCAAAAAAGAGCCACTTTAAATATTTTATTTGTAAATCTTTTCTGTCCTTTTCCTGTGTAAGCACATGCAGATTACCAGCTTTCCTAATGGAGAAAAATATTAAGTCAAAAGTGGATATTCCAAACCACTTTTAAAACTGGCTATCAGAATTATTATGTGTTAAAAAAATGCATGGAGGTTTTCTAGTTCTCTCTAGGGCCTGTCTCTTCTGCTTTCTCTCTTTAAACCATCATAGGTTAGAGGACTAGTCAGAACCAGGCAGGTCCTGGGCAGGTCACCTTGGGCAGGTCAGCCATTGTCTCTTTCTTTGCAGAAATAAACGCCCTTGGTAAACTCAGAGTGAATGACCACACTTAGTCTTCAGGGTCTAAGCTGTGTGCTCAGCACAGTTGTTAACAGCCAGCCTTGCTGTGTGGGGAAAAACTACTGGGAGTTACTGACTCAACTACTGGAATTACTGAGTCATATGTTGAGTCAGATTTAGTTTCTTATATAGACCTCCCTAAAGAGGCATGTCAGGAGGCAGATGATTTTTAAGAATGCACTTGTTCATTTCTGGGTTTCCAGGACATATTAAATGCACTTGAAATCTTACATCTGCACTCCAACTATGGGTCTCATGGTATTCAGGGATAAAATGGTGACCACCACATGTGGTACAGATGAAAGCAAAAGAATGCCCAGATCATATATAGTTTTAGCCATGTAGAATTCCACAGTACTATCTGAGGGATCATTAAATTATACAGACACACACACATACACATACACATATGCACGTACACATATATAATATATATAATTATACATATAAAATATACAAATATATACATATATGCACACATTCACACAGCCAAAAAAGTAAGCTCTGGGCCCAGGATATTTGTCAGAATTATTTCTGTCTATTTTATAGCAACTTAAAAAATCCCAAATGTTGCCCAAATGTCAGGGATTTGGTTTAGGGCCCATTGCTTGCCTCACAAAAAGCCAATCACTGAGACAATAAGTATTGCCAGGAAAGAAGACTTTAACCAGGTGCTGCAGCCGAGGAGAACAAATCAGTCTCAAAATTAGCGATTATCAAAAATACAATGAATTGTTATTAATAAAGCTGCCATTTTGTACAATAGATCTCTTGAATTTATTTCTTCTCACTAAAATTTTGTATTTTTGACCAGCATACCCCTCCTCTCCAACCCACTATTCTTAGATACAGAACAATGTAAAGAAAGTTTGTATCTATTCAGACTGTGTGTACCAAATTAATGACACCTAAAAGTTTTCATAGTTAAAAACAAAGTACAATAAAGATTATATTACCCAAAAGGAAGATATTTGTAGTGGGTTCTGTGATGTGTTGCCCTGATTTCTTCTTGAAGACTGAGGCAATTATTCATAAATATTTTATTTATTATTTAAATAATAAAATAATTTATTACAAATAGTTTTTAAATGTCTATTATATGGCAGGATAGGAAATAGGACAGACAGGATCTTTGACCCCATTTACCATAACCTATCAAGGTAGATGCCTATGGAACAAGAAAAATACTTAATGACTAATATGATAAATAAAATGCAGGTTAATGTAAGGAACTTATATTGAAGGTAATACCTCGTTTTATTTCTAGAATTGTAGAATAAGAAGAAGGAAATTTCTTGAATTTAAGAAGTTTCTTTCATTATTGTATGAAAAACAAAAATAGTTATTCCAAGGGCACTCAGTTGTAGTTGTTTTGCTGTTAGTCTTTCGTCCTAGCTTTCTCGTGGTTGACATCATTTAATTATTCAAGGCTAGGCCCCAATTCTAGTCTTTTCACATTTTTTTTTACTGTACCCTCTTCATTTTCATCATAGCACTTGCTACTCTTAGCAATTGCAGTATTTATTTCTTGTCTGATTTCCCTTCCTCTCCAAATGGCTGCATACTTATCTGTTCTTTTTATTTATATATTATCCAGCAACAATTACTATATGGCTAATATAATTTGCTCTCAATAAATACTTTATAAATGAACAGATAAGCAGAAACCATGAGACAATGAAATAAAGCTGATTGTTCTGATTGGTGCACAGAATTTGAATGATGACTTCACCTGCTGGACTACTGTCTATCAAATTATGATCAATGAAGTTCCAGGAGATTTTATTAGTTGATTCGGTAAGGGTCCAATGGTCAGATAAGTTTAGCAATCACTGAATTAAACAAATATAATTGGATTCCCTTATTGCTGGATTCTTCAGAGCTTTTATCCTATATACATGTGACTCTCTGTGAGGGAGATATTGTGTTCAGAATTCTGAAAATTATTTTAATGTAGAAACTTTTCTTTCAGGAAATATTTAAAACTCTGTGGCATATAGTTTGGAAAATGCTTGCTTACTCTGTTATCAGGTGAAACCTACAAAGCATGAGATCAGAGAGTTTTACAATCTAATTTAGCAGTCGTCAAGAGTTAGTTTGCCTAGATCTGATTCAAAGATGGTCTCAGGAAAGCCTGAGGGATGAAATAACCAGGAGAGGTTGTAGGTTGTTCCCAGTCTTTTGGGATTGGTAGACGTCTGTGTAAAGTCGCTTTCGGTTTCAGCAAAGACCTTTCCATTCTGGGTGTGAACAGAGAAATAATCAATCAATGCCCTGCCCTGCTCGTTGCTGGTCTGACATGTTGCCTATACTGCACCCCAAAGGTTTCCTGTGTTCTTCAAGGCTCATCCTGGGAAGATTGCTGTCTGCTGGAAAATCCTTGCAAACACTTATTTTTTCCTCAAACATAGCTTGCTGGTTTTATTCCCCCCCTTTAGGAATCACATATCAATATACTGCATAGCAAGAGGTTCTTTGAGATCAAGAGAAAGATATTCTCCCAGTCTCTGGAATCTGTGCTTATAGTCCATGTCTCTTCCCAGTGGGTCCCTAGCCACTGGATCCTGGCACAGTGGATATTCTCCCTTTCCAAGTCTGACATAAGATTCTCTTAGTGACAGGCACAGACTGTGGTACAGTTCCAGCTGGCCCTCCACTTTCTGCAGATGCTCTAATGGGCTACTTTTAGAGAACCTTGCTCTGTGGAGAGCTCCTATGTGCCTTTGCCTTAATGTGGCCACCATCTGAGAATTCTCCTTTTTCCTGCTGACATTGGTCTTGAGGTGACCTCATGGGCTCACGTCTTTCCAGACATATACTCATCTGGAATGGCAGGGGAAGGGAAAATTGGTGACTAGGTGGTCTTCCAGACACCAGCTGCTTCCATTCAGGCTGCACAATACCACTGTCATCTCCCAAGGGTTGTTGACAGCATTCATTCTTACCCACTTCTCCAGAGTACCCTGTATTCATGAATTACTTGTGTAAGTAAAGTTTAATCTGACACCAGCAGCATTCTTCAAATTCTCCATTTGCTTTTATCCTGATTCTAGCCTATCCAGATCAAATCCAGCCCTACAACTATGGAAATAAATTATCCTCACATGGTTAGGAGTGCCACCTGTCACAAGGAGGGGTTACAGTATAGGTCACTGCTTCCTTCTTTTCAGGAAGTACCCCTTAGCTGCTGGGAATTACTAGTGATATAGTCTGCTTTAAAGACATTTTGACATTCTCATGAGGGAGGCTATTTTTGCTTGAAGTGGCCAATACTTGAGCTTTAAACAGGGAACACTGCATCATTCTGTCATGAAGCTGACTCTTTATTTCATTTTCATCTTTAAATCGAACATAAAAGTATTAAGTAGATGTAAATAATCATTTTTTTTCAAAGTGTTTCAGCCTTATGAAGATTTAAGATATTTTCTTCTTAAACCAGGGTTCTGGTGAGAAATAATATAATAAAATATTGCATGTACCTTGTACATTGTTTCACACATATTCACATATTAGATAATCAGGAAATGTTAACTCTTTTCTCTTTCCTTCTCATGTATCTAATGCAAAGAACATAAAAATATTTGCCTTCAGTATCCAGATTTCTGTACTAGAACTCTCATACTCTTGGGTCAGAATTCCAGCAGTTGTAAACTGTAAATTCCAATTCTTCCATAGGTTACACTGGCAATAGGAAGGAAGTTGAGTGTTTCTCTTCTGAGCCATAAGTTTACACCACTGAATGAAAATGGAAGAGTCAAACTGCACAGGCTGATTATTCACTTCCCGGTGTCTCATTGGCATGCAGCCGAGTTAATACCTTCTCATTCCTAGTCCTTTCATTTCAGTGGCCCATAATCTTTTCTTTCTGTAAGGGAGGCAAATAGTATTTTTGATCCTGATTACCTGGATTAAAACTGAAAAACCTCTTCAGGCTGATGTCCTAGAGAAATTGAAAAAGTTCCCTGTCTATTTGAAAGGATTTAAACTGTGAGGCTGGAACAAAGGAGTCATCTCTTCGATAATCATCTCACTTTCTTGTCACTCAGAGTCCAATTAAATAAATGATGACCTGATCTTTTGTCAATTGTCAGCAGATCTGGCTTTCATTTTTAATCAGCCTGCACATCGTGTGGCCTTTTAAATCATCTCCTCACCCTGTCCTTTGTCCGTAAATATGATGAGAGTGGGAGTTGAAAAGAGTAGGTTTAGGAATAAGATAAATATGCAGATTGCTGTAAGCATTTTTCATATTCTTTTGAAATCACGACTTCTCTTTCCTCTGCAAAAATAATTATGCCACTGATTTAACTTGTCAGGACCACTGAACAGCTTCTGAATGCTGTGGGAGACTTCCATTCAGGAAGATGTTTTAAGGACTGATTTTTCTCATTTTCACTTCTGTTCCTATCTTTAACACACATAGCTTCCATGCAACCACCACCAACAAAAACCCCACATGCTTTCAGCTGGAAATTGGTTGGGGAGAAAAGAAGTGCTTGAGAAAAAGAATGCATTGCCTTTTTTAAAATTAATTTTTATTTTTAAAAAAGATTTAGGAGTCTGTCCTCATATGGATGTAGTCTCATAATGGGTATTTCTATGCTGCTAGGATTAGATGAGATAAGATTCTTTTCTCAAGCAAAAAGTCCCAGACTCAGAGGGGGATCTAAGTCAAGGGGATACCAGAAAAGCAGACTACGATGTAAAAAGGGAGAAGAAATGAAGATTCAGTAACCTTTACCCAGACTGATGGGCAGCATTCATTTACATCTAGGAAGAGATTACCCTTCAGTCATACCCTGCAGCACAGGCAGCAGCACCTTTTTGAGGGAAGTTTCTGGAAGCTGGAGTATTTTCTGGCAGGACTGCAGATCTCCCAGGACCCTGGGAAGAGGAGAGTTTATCTGTCATCTTTTCTTTGCCTTCAACTTGGATGGAAATGGCAGCTTTTAATTACGTGTGCCAGGACCAAAAGCAAAATAATAAAGGACAGCTAAAAATAGCTTGTAAGACTTTTATTTTTAGTAACATGACCTATCAGGTATTCCACTACCCTCCCCTCCAAAAAAAAATGTCGTTAGGCAAAATTTAACAAGACACTTTGATTGCATGGCTGAGTTTCAAAGATAGAAAGGGAAAATCTGCACAACTAGGAAGCTGAAGGTCATAGCTGAGCTCTCGTAGGGGCATTCACTAGATTTAGTGACCAGGTTTTAATTGCTCTTGGGGGAGACAAAAGCCTGGACTCCATAAAATGGGAAATCGACTAACTGCATAGAAACCACAATCATAACGCTTAGTGAAAATATGGACCTAGAAAAAAAAAATATATATATATATATATAGTTACCAGCAAAGGTAGACTATGAGAAAAACTCTGTCATGGCCTTGATGGTGAATGGTGAAGAAAAAGTCACCTCTGACAATTTGTAACCATAGGCCTGGCCTCATTTCATTCAGTGTTTGGAAAAGATTATGTTTACTTATTGAGAAAACTTGAGGTGATAATGCCCATTAGCATAGTCCCCTGGAGGCAGTAAGCAGAAACAAATGGAAATTCTTGCAGTAGTGCCATGCTCTCTACACAGGCCATGAATAAGTGTCATTGGAAGTAGCAAAATACAAATTTACCTTTCCCCGTAACTTCAGATAATAGATTCCTGAGATTCACGTTATTTTCTTTAGAGGCATAATACAAGTAGTGACAAATAAAGGATGAAATAAAAATATGATCAATTTATAAGATATTATAGAATGAAGCAGATAGATTTGGAAAAGAATAAAAATACAATTTCCTAGGTGGAAAATATAATTGCTGTAATTAAATACTTTAAGGATTGAAGAGCAGATTAGACACAGTAAAGAAATTGTGAACTAAAAACTAGAAACAATGAGATTAACACAATGCAGCAGAAACAGATAAAAATAATAAAACGCATTACGGAAGATTAAATGATATAAAACTGAATAAGAAGCTTTCAACCAGGTGTGGTGGTTTACACCTGCAATCCAAGCACTTTGGGAGGCTGAGGCGGGTGGATCACCTGAGGTCTGGAGTTCAAGACCAATCTGGGCAACGTGGTGAAACCCTGTTGCTACAAAAGTACGAAAAGTTAGCTGGGCATGATGGTGGGCACCTGTAATCCCAGTTACCCGGGAGGCTGAGTCAGGAGAATGGCTTGAATCCGGGAGGCAGAGGTTGCAGTGAGCCAAGATCATGCCCTTGTACTCCAGCTGTGGTGACAGAGTAAGACTCCATCTCAAAAACAAAAAACAAACAAAAAAGAGGCTATCACATACATTTAACATGTATTCAGAAACAGAAAAATAGAGAAAATGAGAGGTAATAATTAAGAGATAAGTGAGAGTTTTCCAGACTTGAAAACAGGTACGAATCTATAAAACAAGAAAGTCCTAAGCAGTATAAAAAAGAAATATTTTTTCTTTTAAAAATGAAATCCTCCTTTAAACACGTTGTACAACATGTTTATTAGACAAAACTTATCCAAAAATTTTTTTTTCAGGGGGAATTTCATGGGATTTTTTTTCTTTTTTAGTTGAATACTAAGAATTGATATTTTGCTACCACATCGACCATATTCATTTATTAAATAAACATTTATTGAGTGCCTACTATGATCCAGGTATTGTTTTATGTGCTGGAAATAGAGAAGTGAATAAAAGTGTCCAAGTCTCTGTTGTCACGGAGGTTACATTCATTCAAAAAGTCATTCACTAACTTGCTGTCATGTGCAAGCTATTTCTTAAAGAGACCTGCACTTTCCAGAAAAAGATAATCATTTTGAGTCAATAATATTTTCTTAATTTTTTAAAGGAATTTCTTATTTTTACTTGTTCAGTTAAGAAGATTCCATAACGAAAGCTAAGAAAATGTTATAAGATTAGAACGATACTTTCACAATATCATCATATTTCATAGCATTTTTGCTACTGATTTAATAATATCTGAAAAATTTCTGCCAAAACACCCTACTGAGAGTTAAGGAAATATGAGATAATCAAATTTTATTTAATAATTAAATCTGTTGGGTAATCATATCTTACTGGTTAAAGAAATAAACAGGAAGTTGAAATATTGAATCTCTAGAGTCTACTTCAAATTGGCTATAAAAGTATCTGAAGCTCAAGGGTAGAGACTCTGTTTGTTTTGCTTTAGAATTCTATTCCCAGCATGTAGCACAATCTGTGGCATGAAATAAGTGCTCAATAAATATTGATTAAATACTGCATTGTGGATGAATGACCATTGTAAGTCAACTAAACCAAATTGTACCATACAAGGCCAGTCAGATAAATGAAAATAAAAATAAAATGTATTTTTTTCTTATTACATTTTAGGAGACTAGAGAAAATAAAACAGAACACTGGAAAATACTCTGCATTCTTTAAATGAAAATTCCATGTGAATTGAACTGTGATGATTATTACAGTTTCAGATTTTATGATATGAATGAGTTATTTGCTTATTTGATTAAGTATAAGCATAAGGATAGAAAATCTAGTGTCTAACCATTCTTGTCAAGAAGAATCACTTGTTGGCAAATCATCTGTATTTGGGATTAAATGGTTAACACAGTGCGTACAGTGTAAAAGAAAATTAAATATAATGGCTAACTCTGATAAAAAACATCCTTAAGATTTGCTGAACTCTTCAATTTTTTGGGAAGAGGATGAGGCTCTGGATCAGCATACAACAAAATAAATTTAAGGCATTATTTGTGCCAGAAATTCCAGTTTGCATTTTTCAGCCAGGAATAATCATATTGCAATCCTACTTGAGATCAAATTAATCTGAAAAAGGAAGTCCCCAGGGTACAAAGAGCACATTTTTTAGCTTCTTGTGCACACAGCATCTGGCATGGTGGGTACTATGTGCAGGTCCAGTTCACCGTCTCTGTTGCCACTGATACTGGTGAATTAAAGCCCGGTCAAGACAGGAAGCGCCACATCATCACAGACCCACATGGACTTTGAAATGCCAAATACTGCTACAGGGCATGAGTTCACATTTAAAAATTTTACAGTGAAAAAAGTCCTTAGTTAATATTGAAGCTGATTAGCAATTGGCACGAACATAAAATGTATTGGAAACTGATGTCTTTGGACCCTAAGCTGGTTTGGGTTTAAAAAATTGATGCTGGTGATAATTTGAATGCACAAAATCATGCCTAGAGCCTAAGTTGCAGATAAAGGACGGAGAAAATGGGTAGCTAAAGCAATCTCAACACAAAATGCTAAAGCAATTATGTTACCCAAGCCAAAATAAACAAACAAACACAATAAAACTGGCCATGTAGGCCAGTTATCCAAAAAGAGTATAACCTCAAGTAGGAGAATGCAAACATATCTGAGTAGACTCTTAATTGCTATCTTTAAAAAGTGAGTATTATCAAAGATATTGGGGACACAAGTATGTGGAACAAGTGCCAAGGAGTTAGTTGTTTGGTGGTGGATGGTTATTTGAACTAGCCTGGGATTCTCTGGATGCAGTTTCTAGATTGAGATATCATCATTGGCAAATGCTGAGAAATGATATCTTAACTTTTCCAGAAGACCCAGAATAATCATAGGGACTATTAACTAATTCGTTAGGAAGATAGGGAATTTTTTCTTTCTCCAAATAAGGACCGCAAACAGAATTCAAATACTTTTCACAACCTTTCATCATTGTGCTGCTATAACGACTGAAGACACATTGGGTTTTTAATTATTAGCAATCTGCCTAGCACTGCATAACAAAGTTTTCTTGCTAATTGGGATGGAATGTGTCTTGTCATCAACAAATTGAAACAATATTGTGTATTCATGCTACAATATTTATTTCTCTCTTTTCCTATCCTACTATGAAAACATCATTAGTTTAGCACCATTTGGTCATGATAATCTCTCTTTGTTTCATAGCAATTCCAAAGGCATCAAATATTCTGGTGCAATGCATGTAATATGTTGAGCTTCACTCATTAATTTTGGAAATTAAATGGTTATGCTTATTAATGTGAGCTTTCACCACTCTTCAAGCTTTCAAAACTGAACTGAAAAAAGTGGCATTACGTGAATCCACATTTGGAAAATGTGAATATCTTTTTTGTTGGGTGGAGGGATTCTCCAAGGGCAAACTAAATTGTTTCTGTTCTATATGCATAGGTTGGAGAGAAGCAGCTTATCAAAAAGACAGGAAATAAAAGAGGAGGGTAACTATTACAGAACTTCAGTTTAGAATGTTTGAATTTTTGTGCCCAGCCTGTCTCTTCTGTGGTGCATCTGAAAGTCACAAAGATCAATAGGAGAGGGTTTTAGGAGGCACACAGCCTGACAGTCCAATGTGTTGCCTCCAGTTCCTTAATGCCTAAGTTCTCAGGGTTGGGGAAGAGGCCAGACAATATATATTTTTGGATTTAAGTGTATTTTAGGATGGAATATCTTTTTTAAAGGACATGCGTATGACTAGATAATTGGTCTCAGTGTAACCTCTTGACCATAGTAAATGTGTTTTCTCTTTAAATAATTGAATCTAGAAGAAACGACAAAGGAGTGCCCTCCGTTTTATCTCAGGATTCATGTACTCTGACATAGCATGGGGGTGGAATGTGCCAAGACAGATGAGAAAAAGCCATTGGTGAAAAAGTTTCAGATGAATTGTGAACTCTTTCTTACTCTCTGTATATATTCTTTTTTGGCAAAATCTATAGTATTGACAATCATGCTTTTTAGTTTCTGGCACTTCCTGTAAAGTAAGTTTATTGGCTTTACCTGGGGAAAGAATTATGCTGACAGGCAGTATCCAATAGTGACCCAAACAATTTTGTCTCTTATGCTATCTGCCATCTTTGTATTCATTTATCTTAGAGTCATTCTCTTCCTTGAAGAAATGAGACTGCCATCTTCTGGCGGCCTTCAGTGCAGTTAAGTGACTATCGATATTGCTTTTGCTATATGATGTTACCCTTTTACTGTTTATATCATAAAAATATGCTTGTCTTAGGCTTAGGGAATCAAAACTCAGATCTGGCCCACAAAATGGAAAACTTATCTTGTGTCCACATTTTTTATCAGTTTCTTCTTTTAATGTTCGTAATCACTCATCTGTGTTACAGTTATTACAGTGGAATAAAAAATTATTTGACAATTTCTAGAATCTTCAGAACTATCTGTGAAAAATCATTAGAATTGCTCATTTGGTGTAATAAATGTGATTTTTGTATATAGAATCATACATAGTACAGTACTATGAATATCACCAGTACATGATGCATGCAGATGAGTATATAATAATACAGTGTACAGATGTAAAATAAAATTTACAGTGTTTTCTAATTATATAAAAGGCAGAAGGCATTTTCTAATTATATAAAATATTATTATATTACACGATAAATGTAATATAATATTTGTACTTCGCAAAAGAGATTATTAAAAGTCAGACGGGTGCCCCAAGTCATATAAGAAGCAAAATTAAACTGTGTAATAATACATTCTGAATCCAAACCTGGTGTCAATTTCTGCCTAGATATTAGCCTTTAAGACTTGTAGAAAAGACTGAAAGCACGGGAATGCAATAATTTTTCATAAGATAAATTTATCTGACTTATATTTTTCAGTATGGAAAATTTTTCTATTTTGTTCACTAGTGATTTTCTATTTTGTTGACTAGTGATTCCAAAATATTTCTTTCTTGTACCTGCTGCCTCTCATGACATTATTTTTTTTGAACAGATACCATGTTTCAGCCAATTTATTCTCTCTTTTACCAGGGATAATTTAGATAACATATAATTTGTGTTGGAAAAAAACTTTCTAGTTTTCATACTGATTATCTATAGATAATATAGAAATATCTATATTTCTACGACCTTGTTCCAGAAGGAATTTGAACTGTCCAATATACATCATGAAGACATGTTTTTTCCTTAAATATTCTGTGAAATCAGACATTAACAATAAATGTAGCATTTAACAAAACATTGCCTGGAAATTATGTTCATCATCTTTTGCTAAGGTAATTAATACCATAACCACTAGCCAAGCAACACCAGGAACACAGGTGTATGAAAGTTAAATTCATTAGTGTTATTAATACATACCAAGGCTACTGTACACCCTTTCAGAAAAGAGGGAGTTAGGTGAAGGTATTACTTGCAGGCTAGAGCTAATCACAGGCATCTCTTCTGAGATAATGGTCAAAATTTACAAACTGGGGTATTTTTGAACAGTCAGAAGCCTTATGAATCCAGGAAAAGTTAGATCCGTTCATCTGTGGTTTTATTTTGGAGCATATGGGTCTGAATGGGATGAAAAATGTGATCTTAGATATTTTGCTTCCATTTAAGGATTTGGGATATTTTACCTGTTTTGTGAGTCAGAGGACAGTTTTGCAAGTTGATTCTATGTCAGTTTTCAATAGCAGAATAATTTTATTGTTGGTAGTTTTATTCTGCAGAGATAAAATATGAGATTCTTCCTTTTTAAACAGTTGTTTATTCAATTAATTCTTCAAATATTTATAGACTATCAATATGTGGCAGACACTGTGCTATTGCTACATTGCATTTATAATCTAGCTAGAAGTGATTTAATTATATGAATAAAGCAACCATCATTTAGCTTTTCCAGCTGTGTCTTCATTTTCAAAAAACATTATTTTTAGTTGAATTACTATCTAATTCATATGAGAAGATACTTGGAGTTTACCTACTGTGGCAGATAACTGACTTAGCCATATAGGTATATAGGTCTTGATTTGTAGAGGAAAACATGGCTACCTGAAATTACAACTTTATTTCTCTACTTTTTGTAGTGAGGTGTGGCCACTTGATGAAGTTATGGCAATAGGATATAAGTCAAGATGGTATTTATATCCCAGGAAGCATGTACAATGCAAAGGAGGATGGATGCTCTCTTCAAACTGCCTCCATTCTGCTACCCCAATGCCTGGAACGTGGAAGTGTTGGCTGGAGTTTGATCAGCCATCTTTGGTAATGAGGTAGAATCTATATGATAAGGATGGCAGAGAAACAAAACAGAAGAAACAGTGTCTTTAAGGATCTTTTAGTGCCATGGTCCCTTCCCTCTAGAATTCATTTACTAGTGCAAGAAATATATTTTTATCCTGTTTAAACCATTTCTACTTTGGGCTTTCCATCACTACTTTAAGTTTGTTCTGCTCAAGAGTAAAATAAGCAAGAGTTAAATTTATCACACATTATAAGCCCTCCCACCCCACCCCCAGATGGACAAACGCTGAAATAGTGAATATTTAAAGCTTTAGAAATTTTCAATAATGAGATTGTACAAAGCTTATTATATATACCACCTCTTATATTTTAGAAAACATTGCAGATTTGAACTTATTTGATCCTTATGGCAAATTCATAAGGGAGACAGGAAAAGTACTAATGATCTCATTTTAGAGGCAAGAGAATTATGACTCAGAAGAATTATCACATATCCAAATTCACAGAGTATATTAGTAACACTTCCAGAGCTATAATCCAGGCCATCCTGGCCCAGAGGTTTTTCTATTACAATTGTTGAACTTACCCAATAATAGTGAGAGGCTAATAAAGACACTACTTTTTGGTAATACGAAGTTAAATTTGAATTTAACCAATAACTGAAATAGGGAGTTTGATCTTTTTGAGGCATCCAACCATAAAAGGTTGAATCTGGGAGTCCTGGGTTCTAACGCTGAGACTGCCTACAAACTTGACTTCTTGTCTGTTAAATGAAAGGGATAAAAATGATTATCTCTAAGATATATTCTTAGAGAAATATATTCTGTCTAGGGTCTCATCCAGGATAGATACCTTCTGATCAGTTATAAGACTCTAACCCAAATATACCTGTCTGCTTCCTATTTTGGGAGAAATCTTAAAGAATCAGAGAATGTTTATTGGTTTAAAAAAACAACAATGCTTCCATTAGATATTTGGAGCCACTCTATTGTAGGAATCCTTATCTGAGAATAAATATCACTAAAGTTTTGTATGAATTGGGAATAATTTCAATTTCTGTTAGTTTTCATAGAAGTAAGGGTACCATATTTAGCAAATAAAAATACAAGACACTTAGCTAAGTCTGAGTTTCAAGGAAGCAATGAATAGTTTTTTAGTATAAGTACGTTCCTTGCAATATTTAAGAAATATTTATACTAAGGATTATTCATTGTTAACCTGAAATTCAAATCCGACTGGGTGTCTTTGGTTTTATCTGGCAATCCTACATGGCAGGTACTACAGACTGGCTTGCTCACTGTTTAGTTCAACTTCCTGGTGTCTTCTCATGACATGGAAAGCTGTAAGGCATTTTACATGTGATTTAAGTACTGTCCATCTGATGTACTTGTTCAAAACTTAAATTCAGACCTGGGCTACACTGAAAGAAAAAGAAGACATGATACTCCCTCTTACTGGGGGAGACCTCACAGAGGCAATGTTCTTCTGGAGCTAACAGATTGTAAGCAGAACTTTCCTGTTTTATGAGCTGTTTCCTGGTCATGCAGGAGAAGCAATTATTTCAGTGGTCCAAATATACATGGTACATCCTTGAGAATCATCCCTAGAAACTCAACTGAGGGTCTGTTTTGTTTGATTTTGATTCTATAATAAATTATCTTGATCCTGTAATAAATTTTGTTCTGCTTAAGGTATTCGGAAAGCTTTCTCTTCTCTGTGACTAGATCATGTCTGATACCATTACTAAATTAATTTTTATAGTAAAGAAAAGAGAAAACAATGAGATGTTCTCCTTCATTTTTTGACCTTGTAAACAATACCATAAAAAGAAACGTTTCTTAAAGAAAAATATATAGCATTCATCAGGCCACCACAAAAAATTTTATATTTTGACTTATCAGACAAATAATTTTTGTGATTCTTTCAGTCCTAGTTCATATGCAGACATCATTTTTCATATGGTAATCACAAAGCAAATAAAAGTATATATTCTACTTTTCTCTCTTAACGTGTTGCCATAAACACTTTCTGTGTTTACATAATTTTCATAATTTTTTTAGTGGCTCTATAATAGCTCTTATGTTTTGGAATGTACCATAATTCATTGAATCGTTCCCTTATTTTTGGATGTAAAGAGTTTTTTTGCCACTATAAATAATTTTGTAATTAATAGGAACTTTTATTCTTCTGAATAATTTTCTTAAGATAAATTCCCAGCAGTGAGATAATTGGGTCAAAGACTGTTGAATGTTCTGTGTCTCTTAAAATGTTTTTCCAAATTGCTTTCCACAAGGGATGTAACAATTTTAACTGGGTGGCAAATTTTATTGATGCCTGAATCAGGGGAAGTCAGTGAAAGCTTAACATCATTCAGAATGTATGTGACCTAGCAGTATACAACCCCCCAACACACAGAGGAAAAATGCATGGAACTCATGGCAGTGACTATGAACAAATTAAAAACAGTATTAGCTGTCTTTTTAACAGAACACGATTCTCTCTGATGCTTTAGAGGAAATATATTTTCTTTATTTTAGTTTTAAAAAATGTCTTCGTATGAGGAACCAGAAGCATCTTTTCTGGCCCGACGTCTCATGGTCTCATTTTTTCCATCCTTTGTTTCCTATTCCACAAATGGAGCAAACCATTAACAATAGATTACTTTGATTAACACATATTAACACTAACCATTTATTATTTGGTTTCAGATCTGGCTCAGAAATATTGCTGTTAATATCCAAAATATACAAGAAATTTCTACAACCCTATAGCAAAGTCAGAAATAGATTAAAGAATTGCCAAAGGAACTGAATAGACATTTCTCTGAAGAAGACATGTAACAGTCAGCAGGTATATGAAAAGGTGCTGAACATCAACAGTCATCAGAGAAATGAGATAATAATAAGTTATCACCTCACACCTGTTAGGATGACTATTATAAAAAAAATGAAGTGCTAGAAAAGATGTGGAGAAAAGGCAATCCTGTACACTGTTGGTGGGAATATAAATTGGTACAGCCACTATGGAAAACAGGATGGAAGCTCCTAAAAACAATTAGAAATAGAATTACCATTTGATGCAGCAATCCTACTTCTGTGTATATATCCAAGGGAAATAAAATTAATATCTTAAGGCTATATCTGCGTTCCCGTCTTTATTGCAGCATTACTCACAATAGTCAAGAAATGAAAATAGCATAAGTGCATATCAACAGCCAAATGCATAAAGAAAATGTGAGAAATATATGTAATGGAATATTATTCAGCCCTTAAAAAGGGAAGGAAATTCTGTCACTTAGGAGAACACAAATGAGCCTGGAGGGCATTATGATAAGTGAAAGAAGCCAGACACAAAAGGACAGTACTACATAATCCTAATTTTTGAGGAACCTACAAGTCAAACTTATTAACTTATAGAAACAGATTTTAAAATGATAGTTGCCCAGGGCAAGGGGGAAGAGGAATTTGGGAGGTTTTGGCTAAATCGTGTGAAGTTTCAGTTACACAGATGATGAGACTCTAGAGATGTCTTCTACAGCATGATGCCTATAAGTAAAAATACTGCATTGCATATTAAAAAATTTGCCAGGAGGGTAGATCTTATAAGAAGTGCTTTTACCACAAAAATAAATAAATAAATAAAGAGGGCAGGAGGAGAAAAATGTTGCTGTTGATGCTACTGCAATACATAGCTGCCTTCTACTGAAGAAAAAAGAGACAGGGACTTTATTTTTTTTTCATCTAAACTGTTGTTTAGATTTAGTTATAAAAATTTCCAAAGCTGGAGTTTTGTCTCAGTTATTAAATTTAATTTAGGTTTAGACTAAGTTTCCATCTTCTTATTTTCCCACCAAAATTATCCCAATGTAGTTTTCTTTTAGGTGTTCAACTCTGATTAACGGAAGGTATTTTTTGAAAGAGGATTGCTAATATAGAACTTCCAATGGTTTATTCCCATTGGAAGATGGTAATTTTTGTCTCATTTTGAACCATCAAAACAGAAAAGGGTTTCAAGTGTCTGATCTTATGGCATGCTGCCATTAGGTGGAAACTCTTTGAGCAGAACTGACTACTTAATTATGATGTTAGTAACTTTTCTCAGAGAGGTCTGACTCCATTAGGTGGAGGTCAGCAGTTTGTTTTCTGTAAGGGGCCATAGAGGAAACATTTTCAGCTTGGTTGGCCATAGAGTCTCTGCCATGACTATGTAATCTGCCTTTGCAGTGTGAAAGCAGCCACAGAAAATACGTGAATGCGGGAGTATGGATGGATTTCAATAAAAGTTTGTTTACAAAAACAGGCAGCCGACCTATTTAGTCTGCTGGTCATAGTTTGCTGACACCTCATTTCAGGAATCTGGCTTCTGGGGACCTATAGTAGTAATCCCGCTTTGTTTCAGAAATCTCTCAACCCTAATAGGATTATCAACTTTACAGGGAAATAATTCAATAAAAAGTAAAACCTGGTGTATTAGAGTGTTCTCATGCTGCTAATAAAGACATAACCAAGACTGGGTGATTTATAAAGGAAAGAGGTTTAATGGACTCATGGTTAGGGAGGCCTCACAATCACAGAGGAAGGCAAAGGAGAAGCAAAGTCATGTCTTATATGGTAGCAGGCAAGAGAGAGCTTGTTCAGGGAAATTCCCATTTATAAAACCATCAGATCTCATGAGACTTATTCACTAACACAAGAATAGCACAGGAAAGATCCACTCCCATGATTCAATTACTTCCTGCTGGGTCCCTCCCAGGACATGTGGGAATTGTGGGAGCTAAAATTCAAGATGAGATTTGGGTGGGGACATAGCCAAACCATATCATTTGTTTTAAAAATGAACTCTGATGATATGCTAAAAATAAATAAAAACTATGTATAAGATCATTCCAAAGCAATAAGAAAGGACATTGATACCTAGAAATAAACTTGGAAAAACTATCAATAATTCAAAAGGCTTTTGAAAATGGATTCCCTCACAGTAGATGAATGGCAACTATTGGTTTTAGAAATAATACTCATGTCCTCGTTTTGCCATCATATTCCCTCTCTCAGTGTCAGTCAAGCTACTAACAGTTGTTAACAAGAGTGAGTGCCCTTAGGCAGTGCTTTTCACTGTCTAAAGTAAACCAACATGCCTTGAGCTCATGAGGCAGAGAATCAGCGTAGCACATGGCACACACTAACTTCCACATGCAAACTCTGTGGGACTCTGTGAGAGGCTGAATCTCTGGAGTGGGTTGGAACGGGTGTGGAAATGAAAAGATCCAGAGTTTAGAGAGCTGCCTTGAGTTACACACCTAAGTGGATAGTACACACAATTGTTTTAATTCATAATTGTTTTAATGTCAAACATGACATTATTCTGCCTTCTTTAGGTTAGGTAGGAAACAAGGCCTTTTTTTCCTTTCTTTTTTTATTCATATAAGCAAGTGGGAAAACGTGAAAAATAGAATACTTCCTGTTATTACTTAAGGTGACTAGACATATATCTTTAGTATGTCTAGTCACCTTTAAGAAATGGCTCGTGAGACACCTGAGAAATAATACCCTTTTGTGCCTACAGATATGCTGCTTGTTCACACAGGAAGCAGCAAAAGCAAGCATCCCTCCAGTGTGTGCAACCCCAGATATGAAAACATGATGGACCCAACAGGGGACAATGATCCCGCTTGCCCAGCCCTTAGGAGCCAGGCTGCACATGTTTCTCCTCTGTGTGAGCACTGTTCTGTGGCCCCTCCGCTGTGTCATTAGTTCTCCGATAGCTGTTTTTCTTTTCTTCTTTAGAATTGTCTTGATTCTCACTTCCCTCAGCTGTGCCTTGGTGTCTGTTCTTGGTTCCTTCCTGGTTTGATTACAGTGAGAGAGGTTAACTTTTCTTTAAATTGGATTCACTTTTCTCCATATTTCACAGGTGGAAGTGAAAGTGAAGGTGGGGAACAACTTACCGAAGTCACAATGCTGTCTTTTCTGGCTCTATCCCCCTCTACGCTTCATGGGAATGTTCCCTTTTGGAGTCCTGGCTCCCAGTCTCCAAAATTCCCCAAATGATAAAATATCAGAATATACCGATATACTGAATATACTCTGGTGCTAATATAACTTTGCTGAATTTTAAATTTTGTCAAATAAGGGCAATTAAAAAAACCATAAACAACCAAAACAAATAATAATTGCTACAATCACTATCATTGTATAAAAGAAAACATTTTTAACACCTCAAGTAGGCCATACTATCAGAAAGAATAGTGCCTTAAATTGAATTTCCTTTGTTTTACAAAAAACTCACTGCATTGTCCTTATATTTTTCACTTTGCCTCTGACAGCTCATAACTTAATTTTGACTTGGCCCATGTCCAATGCCTGGTGTTTGGGAAGGATTGGTGTAATGGAAAGAATATTATCTCTGGAGTCAGACAGATTTGGCTTCAAATCCTGGCTCCTACACTTGACTTTGTGAGAGTCAGAGGACGGGTCTGAGGCTGTCCCAAGGGCGGGAGTGCTTACCTGGCGCTGCGCATCACGGCAAGAGCGCGTGTCCCTCGCTCCTGTCCCCTCTGTCTTCCCTTTGTCCTTATGTATGGCTATCACCAACAGCAAGAAATAAGCAGATTTACCACGAAAGTTATCTTTATTTTTTTTTGATATAATCATATTGGTTATTTGAAGTGTATCCTTTCTATACACTTACATATACTTAATTAGTAAAAATGACCTGAGTGATTTAAAAATCAGGCTTTATAATGTTTTAAACAGTTGGCAAATAAACCAGACAACAATAAAACAAGGGATCATGCCTGTAATTCCAGCGTTTTGGGAGGCCAAGGCAGGTGTTTCACTTGAGGTCAGGAGTTCGAGACCAGGCTGGCCAACATGGTGAAGCCCCGTGTCTACTAAAGAAACACAAAAATTAGCTGAGCATGTGGATACCTTCCTGTAACCCTTGCTACTCCAGAGGCTGAGGCAGAGGAATTGCTTGAACCCTGGAGGCGGAGTTTGCAATGAGCCGAGATCATGCCACTGCACTCCAGCCTGGGTGACAAAGTAGACTCCATCTCAGAAACAAACAAACACCAAAGCAAAAACCACGGAGTCGTTGCAGTCTATTTCTCAGACCCTGGGTGTGTCAGCTGAAAAGGACTTAGGCCTAGGCTGAACTTCACTTGGGATCCTCTGAGCTCTCTTGCTACCTGGTCTTCATCCCTGGCCTGCCGTCCTTGGCCTTCCAGCCCAGTTCAGTAAGAATCCTGCCTAGCCAGATTAGCAAAAGCCCCATTACCCACGACCATTGAGATCTCACCAAGTCCTTTAGTAATTTTTCAATCACTCTCTTTCCCTTTCCATTGATTATAAACCCCCAGCTGCTTCGGCTGTACCCAGAATTGTGTTCCCTCTTGCAACAGACTTGACCCCTATTGTAATCATCTTAAATAAAGTCTTCCTTGTTTGTTCTGTTTAACTCTGCACAGTGCAGTTTTTCTTTGCCATAGCCCAAATCCACACCGTATCGGAAAGAGGTTTTCCTGGGAGGATGTGAAAGGCTGTGTGAGGAATGAACCTCAGGAACCATCAGCTCCAGAGTTTATACATTATTTATTTTTTAATTTCAGGGATCAATATCAGGTGGAATTGTTCTAATCTGATTATCTAGGGGAAGAGAGAAGTCAATTTCCATCCCTAGGGGATAAACTATTATTTTGGAAGGGGATTTTCAGAAGAAGAGTCATTTTTTTTTTATTCATGAAATGTTTGTTAAATCCTTTACATTACTATGATTATTTTTCTAGTGCTCAGAAGACTAGCAAGGAGCCTTACTTCAGTGCCTTCCCTGACGACAAGTTTGTTATGGGTAGAAATGCCAGAGGTTGGAGATTTCCTCCAGCACATGCCAGCATTGATATTGCTATTAGGCATTAACTCCCTCCAAACTTTTCCTTTCCTGCTACTTTAAATTTGGCTTTCTTTATTACTGAAGATGAAGAAATGGGCATTAGGTAGGAAAGGTAGTTCAGAAAGTTCCCTTTTCTAGAGTTGCATTGTACCTTTCGGTAATAAAGTTGCATGTTTTTTTCTGCTGTGCTTTACAGGTCTTTTCCCAATATTGCTTGCCCCATACAACTTGGATCCTCTTGTCTTACTCTGTGGCTTAGGTTGCTAACCTGACAGAGTTATTTAAAGGAAGAGAAAAAAATATTTTTCAAAGTCAGTGGAAGTTTTGTAACAGTGAGAACATTTGAGGATGAGGCAGTCAGTTCACTCAGTCCAGTGTGCTCATGTGAGCAGAGGCCTCCCGGCTGCTCATTGTGCAGTTAGACTTGCACGGCTCTCTGCCTTGTTTGCAGGACCATTTTCCAGTAATACTGGCAAAGAAAAAACCTGAAAGACTTCTTTAAAGATTCTCCAATCTTTAAAGTCTGAGAACTGGGGAAGTAAAGGTAAATCAGTCAGATGTATGAAAAACAGAAACATTGCAAGTGATATCACGATGATTTGTGGTGGGGCTTACTTTTGCACTTGGCAGCACTGTGCCTGCATTTGGGTAAATTGGCCTCAGATGAGTTTCAGCAGAGCCTGGGCTCTAATACTGTGGTCTGAACAATGAACTCCTTTCTTGGCTGTTCTCTCCCTTTCATGTTGTGTGCTAAACCGGAGTGTTTTATCGTTGAACAAGATAAAACAGCCAATGGTTTTTCATATAAAAGCCCCAATATTTAATAAAACACATTATTAATATTAGTGGAAATGCTAGTTATCAATACCAATGGAAAAAGAGTTCCTAAAAATATTGTTTGGGGGAGATTCCAGTCTTGGTTCTGTGCTTGTGTATATTGAGGTTGTTTAGATATGGGAATGTTTCCATTAGTGTATTTGTTTTGTAGGGAAGCCCTAACCAAATACCACAAATTGAGTGGAACAACAGAAATGTATTCTCTTACAGTTCTAGAGGCTATAAGTCCAAAATCAAGGTCCAGCAGGACCATGCCCTCTCTTTCTAGCTTCTGGTGGTTGCCAGTGTTCATTGGCATTTCCTGGCTTGCAGCTGCATAATTCTAACCCCTGCCTGCGTATGGCATGGCTGTGCACCTCTGCATGTCTATGTCTTCACGTGGAGTTTCCTCTCTGTGTGGGTGTGTCTTTGTTTTCCGTTTCATCTTCTAGTAAAAGCGTCTGTTATGTTGGTTTAAGGGCCCATCCTATTCCAGCATGACCTCATGTTGATTATACCTGCAAAGACCCTATTTCCAAATAAATTCAACAAAGCTTTTGGGGGCGGCAGAGTCAACCCATAACAGAAAGTACACCTCATCTTTTTTTAACACTTGCATAATATTTCATAGTAGGAATGTACAATCATATGCTACATAATGACATTTCGGTCAATAACAGACCACATATACAATGGTGGTCCTGTAACATTATAAGACCCTATGACTGTTACTGTACCTTTTCTATGTTTAAATCTGTTTAGATACACAAATACCTACCATTGTGTTCCAATTGCCTACAGTATTCAATAGAGTAACATGCTGCACCGATTTGTGGTGTAGGAGCAATAGGCTGTACCATACATAGCCAAGGTAGGTGGTAGGCTTTATCATCTGGGTTTGTGCAAATACATGTTATGATGTTCGTACAATAGAAGTGCCTGATGAGGCATTCTCAGAATGTATTCCTGTCATTAAGCAATGCATGATTCTATATGGTTTATACCATTATTCTGCTAATATTATTCAGGTTGGTTCACTAGCACAAATAGTGCTTAAATTTTATCTTTCAGCCCATCGTTGTTGTAAATATTTGTCTATACATTTGCTGTTTGCTCATCTTCCTATTGAAATATGAGTGCCCTGATGTCTGATACTGTATTTTCCTTTTTCACTGTAGTCATTCCAGCTCCTAGCAAAATGAAACACATGTGGCCAATGAATAAAATATTGTTGTCCACTTATGTAAGTTGTATAAACTCCTCGAGATAGATTAAACATTTTGAAGATGCTGCCAAGCTGTTCTCAAAATCAGCTGTACCATTTGACGTTCCTGTCATCAGCATGACTGTATGTGCTCACCACACTATATTACAATATTTAAAACTTTCACTAATTTGATGGGTAAAAAAAGGCTATTTCATGATCATCAAATAATTATATTTCTAACTTCTTTTGCAAGCCTACCTGATTCTAAGCTTCCCAAAAGCAGAATATGTTCATAGATATCCTTATGTTTTCTGCAGTTGCAGTCTGGGGCATACTAAGTATGCAATAACTAGCTACTGAATTTACTTGGCATCCATTTTTGAACTTTTCTTGTAATTTTTTCCCTCAGTGTCCTGCAATAGTTTCCTATGACTGCTGTAACAAATGGCCACAAACTGGGTGACTTAAAGCATCAGAAATTTATTGTCTCCCACTTGTAAAGGCTTAGAGGCCTCAAATTAAGGTGTTGGCAGAGCTGTGCTCTCTCACCTCTTCCTAGCTTCTGGGGATTGCTGGCGACTCTTGCTTTCCAATCTCTGCCTTTGTCTTCACATGGCCTTCTCCCTTGTATCTGTCATCTTCCTATAAAGATACCAGTGAGTCAATTAAGACCCACCCAAAACTCATGAATATTAGTCTGTTCTCACCCTGCTAATAAAGACATACCCAAGACAGGGTAATTTATAAAGGAAAGAGGTTTAATTGACACACAGTTCCACATGGCTGGGGAGGGCTCACAATCATGGTAGAAGGCAACGAGGAGCAAAGTCACGACTTACATGGAGACAGGCAAGACAGCCTGTGTAGGGGAAACCTCATTTATAAAGCCATCAGATCTCATGAGACTTATTCACTACCATGAGAACAATATGGGGGAAACTGCCACTGTGATTCAATTATCTCCACCTGACCCTGCCCTTGACATGTGGGGATTATTAAAACTCAGTGTGAGATTTGGATGGGTACACAGCCAAACCATATCATAATGTCTACCCAAGACCTCTGAATGTGGCCTTATTTGGAACAGGGTCTCTGCAAATGTACTCAAGTTAGGATGAAATCACGCTGGTTTGGTGGCCCCGATTGACATGTTACCAGGAAGTTCTTAGTCTTACTTGGGAGAAAGAATTCTACCAAGAGACACTTTAGCCCCCACAAAAAGGAATAGATTGAAGGAAAATAGACAGAGGAGAATTTATTTAAAGAGAGACAGTGCACTCTGAAATATGAGGCAGAGCAGGCTGCTGAAAGAGCATGAGTGCACAGCTGCCCAAGGGTTCTGCTTTGGATTTTTATGACGTCAGGTTTTTTTAAGTTCCCATCTCTGTCTTAAGTTCCCCGCCTTTTCCCTGCCTAGCTCCCACTCTAGGCTTGTGGGACCCTCCGTTACTATTAGTTGGTGCATACACATGAGCCAGGTATTGGATCTGAATTCTACCGAATGGCTGCATTGCTCATTAGTGCCACCCCAAAAAGGTTGTATAGTGGTCAAATCTATACATATTGCACCTGAGTATCTCTTAGGAATTTTCTTTTTGTCCTAACCGTACTTAGGGTGCCAGCATACTTCTCAGGAATTTTCCCTTTTGCTCTTTCCTTTCTCATCAGCATGTACATAACGACATTCTGATATTTTAACTGCAGAGTGAATGATTATTGGTGCATTTTAAGAAGCATTTCCTTCTGCATAGGTACTTCCCTTCCTCCCCACTCATTTCTAACATGCACGTTTTGGGTAATCTCTGGGGTGTGACATTTACCAGACCTCGCTTTTCTCAGGGGTTCCCCCCTCCTGTTCATGTCTAGCTATCTACGTACTCTAAAAGAATGATTTGCATATTTATAAAAAGAGGGAAATTATTTAACCCAGTGCAAGACCTACAGATTTTCTCACTCCAAATCTTTCTAGAATTTTCTGGTTATCTTCATAGCTCCAGTGCCCTGAAAACGGCTCCTGACATCAGGTATCAAAACTTCCATAATTTTCTTCTGGCTCTGAGTTATGACCTCAAGTCTCTGATGCCCTTGACCATCATCTGCTCTGCAGTACCTCCCTGCTTCTCAGTTTCATGCCAAAGGAAATGGCTTTTGCTCCATCCAACTCAGCTAAAAACAGCAGACAGATGACAATGATCCCAAGAGCCTGACTCCCTAATGTGAATCCCTCAAGATTGTCCTTTTTCAATTAGGACAAATAATTTTCATACACAGACTTCTAACTTTTCCTCAGATTCTTGCCCTTTGAAGCCTGAAACTGGTATAAATCCTAATTTGAAATTAACATACAATTTATTTCTTTGCTAACGTCCCTTGGCTTATTTCTCATGTCTTAAGTAAGGCTCTCACAAATACCTCAGACACCCATTTGCTTCCTTTTTAAAGAACCTATTAACTCTTTCCTTCAGGTCACATTGAACATATTTAAATTCTCTCTGGCTCTTAGGTGTATGTGGGGTAGTAGTGAGTATACATGCGTGCACATACACGAAAAAAGCAAAAGAATTGGAGAAACAGATCTGTAATGTCTTCTTTAGCTTAAGTGCTTGTAAAAGCAATAGAAAGTAGTCATCCAGAAACAGTCTAAACAAAATATAGTGTCTCCATCTTTCATTGAATTTTAAAAGTTTCTGACAGAGCTTACTATTCAGGGAAAGTTAGTTTAAAAGACACTGGGGGCTAGACTCAGTGGCTCACACCTGTAATCACAGCACTTTGGAAGGCTGAGGAGGGTGGATCACCTGAGATCAGGAGTTTAAGACCAGCCTGACCAATATGGTGAAACCCTGTCTCTACTAAAAATAGAAAAGTTAGCTGGGCATGGTGGCAGGTGCCTGTAATCCCAGCTACTCAGGAGGCTGAGGCAGTAGTATTGCTTGAACCCTGGTGGCGGAGTTTGCAGTGAGCCGAGATAGCACTATTGCACTCCAGCCTGGATGATGAGGAAACTGTTTCATTAAAAAAAAAGAAAAAAGACACTGTAGCACTTGATCCCACAGGGCACTACCTGAAAGAGGTGTCCCTTTTGCGGGGGGAGATGATATTTTCTGCCATTGTTACCCTTTTCATTTGCATTTGGCGGCCAGGTAGCTTCACTTTAAGTGACCTCTTTTTAGATTGCTGCACACCGCATCCATAGGTGGTCTGCTTGTGTTTCTGAGCAAACCATAGCTATGCAAATCAGCAGCACCTTGTAGACGTGCTTCCTGAGATCTTGTGGGGGAACTTTTTTCTTTTTTGAGACAGGGTCTTGCTGTGTTGCCCAGGCTACAGTGCAGTGGTACAATCATGGCTCATTGCAGCCTCGACCTTCTAGGATCATGCCATCCTCCCATCTCAGCCTCCTGAGTAGCTTGGACTACAGGCATATGCCACCATGCCCAGCTAACTTTTGTATTTTTTTTGTAGAGACAGGGTTTTGCCATGTTGCCCAGGCTGGTCTCAAACTACTGAGCTCAAGTGATATGCCCGCCTCAGCCTCCCCAAGTGCTGGGATTACAGGCGTGAGCCACTACACGTGGCTTTCTGGAGAAACTTCATCACACTTCTTACAGGAACACTTCCCTTACGAGCTCACAATATCTAATCAGGGTTCACTGTTATTTGAACCCTTTAATTCCTTTTCTGTCTTTCCTCTTCCTCAAATACTTATTAAGCTTCTATTCTTTACCAGTCCTGGGGCTAGAAACAAGTGAGAAAAATTAAAACAAGATGTAGAATCTCCCCCAAGAGACTGAATGTACAAATGGGTAATGGTGAGGGCGTATATAGGACAGTGACTCATGACCTCTGTAGCAAACAGCACAGCAAGCCAGAGACTAACCTCTGTAGCAATCAGCCCAGAATGGTCAGAGCATGGTGTATGACTGCCAGCTTTCCCAGTTTTGGGCTCTGCTTTCAACTGAAGATGGAACAGAAAATCAAATATGCTCCCCAGACCCCCATCACATAAGAGGCACCACTTCTATTTAGCTCACCCCTAGCTTCCCTATACTAATAACTGCTTATCAGAGCATACCTGAAACTTTCCATTTTTGGAACTATAAAGCTCTTCCACTCTCTTGCCTATCTTTGTGTCTCTGCCAAATGCAAGTGATGATGGCTGACTCCCTTGCTGCATTAAACTCATGCTTATTCTCGTTTAAGTAGTGGTCTTTGTTTATTTCCATAGCCCCTCAAGGAACTGTTAAAAGATAAACTTAGGCGTATTAAAATTTTTAAGATTTTATTTTAGCATTTAACAATTCATGAATTGAGAAGCAACAGACTGTACCTGGCTTAGCACTCTTCAATGTAGAGGTGAGGGTTGATTTGAGAGTAAAGAGAGAGACTTTGATAAGATGTTCTTGGAAGAAAGACAAAATATATTTGATTAGTTAGAGAATAAAGTCCTTAGTTAGAGGTTACTTGGCAGTTTCTGATTGATAAATTCTCTAGTTTCATTTTACCATTTATAGTGGGCTTCACTTTTCTTATGTAGGAACTTGCAGCACTTGACCGCCCCGTCTAATGACCTCCTAGTTACAAAAAAATATTTTTTTAACAATTTCATCCTTTTGTCTGCCACTCACTTATGAGAGATTGACCAAAACTTGAGCATAAGCACACCTCTCTGTCACAATCAGGTCTGCTTTGTCTTGGTCTCAGCATGGAACTCGTAACTCACGACATCAGACTCATTGAAGAAATATCCCTTTTGTTCATCTTGTTTTTTGTCACTAAGCACAGGGAGACCATCTGTTTTACTGTTGATGGCTGCAAATAGGCTTTTAAGACCCTTGAGAGAACACAGTGCACCTAGGAGATTAAATGAGGACTATCAGGACGATAAATCCAAGAGACTGGAGCAGGCTGCTTAGCCAACATTTCCAGAAACTATACAAACTAACATTTCTACAGAAACAAAAGTAAAAAAAAAAACAGATTAATGAATATAACTCAGTCTCTGTTCAGAAGGCAGTTAGTCAAGAAAAGGTTTAGATTTGAGCTTAAAGAAAATTTTACCAGTTTGCAGTTTGAATGTCATTAGTTATGGCATCAGGCATCTTGGTGAACTCCCTGAGTGGGCTACATAGCATCAGGCCCAAATGTTGTCCTGTGAAATTTATGTCGAATAGTCTTGCTCCATCTTTTAGCATTTCAGGAAAAGTGAGGTTTGTATATAACAAAATTTCAAGGACAATGAGCAGGATAAATCTGATATCTATGAGGGTGTATCATAGTTTTTACTGAAACATAATTTTTCTGTCTATAGTTGTCCCATATTTAACAAAGAAAATCACAGTAAGACAAATTTGTGCATGAAATAAGTCATGAAATGTGGACTGATTATTTGCATGAATGCAGCAAGTCTAACGGTTGACCATATAGGCTCTTTTTTAGGCTGCCTTGCCAGAACTTTTAATGAAGACTTTCAGATTAGAATTTTAAAAGCCTCTTCAGACTAGCAAGCCACGTCAAGAGCTGGTCATCAAACTTTGCTGGCAATACCTATAGATTTAGGTAAATTCCGCTCTTGAGGTCTTTAAATATTTTTTTTTATATTTTTGGGCCTTTCTTTCATAAACTAGGGAACCCTTAAAGCCAGGTAGTAGGCCAAGTTTTTCCAAGAAATTTTTTGCCTCCATAAAGTCAATCTCAGTTCTTTAAAACTATCTAGTCATATCTAAAACTATGCGCATTCTTAAATATGACATTCCAGTCAAAGCTTTGGTATTATAATTAATGTTTCCAATTATGTCCTGTTACAAAGCAACTAATTCTTATTGAACTTCTGCAAATAACTATATTGCCATAAAAATAAGAATATTTGATAGTTTTTGAGCTCTGGAGGGTTCAGGTAGGGAGAAAAATGTACATGTTTCAGTTTTCTTCATAAAGGTATACTCTATCAAATTGCTGTAAGCTGTTGCTAGCTTAAGAAAAAAGAAAAAGGTTTTCTTAAATCTTGACGACATTAAAGAACTACCAATGTTTCAAACAAAAAGGCCATAAAAACCCATGTTTTTCTTCCTCTGTTCATTCAGTCCCATGTAATTAATTCTTGTTCTGCTTGGTGTGAGCAGTTTTATGAACCAATTGGTTTCTTCACTAGAATTCTGGAAATTCTTACTCATTCCAATAGCAAAATCCTTAAAGTTAGAAGCTTCTGCTTGTCAGAGTCCTTTTCATATATCTGCTTGAATATGAAACACTTTAAAATTATAATTGCTTGAAAAACTTTCAGTAAAATACCAGAATGAAACAATAGCTGCCTGTGATTGGCAAGATTTAAAATGTCAAAGGTAAAAGATCTGATAAGAGTTCATTACAATGCAATTGTTAAGAAAATTTTATCACTTCTGTGACATACAACATCTTAAGATAATAACTAGAATTATGAATGAAAGTTACATCAAGACTATCAGATTTCTAGGAATTTCATACAATTCTGAAACACATTAATAACTCATCCACGTAAATATAACTCAAAGAAAGTTAAATATTGCTTATTTTTTGTCAGCACTTCCTATGTAATTTAACACATCAAATAACTCAAATTAGTTTAACAGCTCTCTTTTTATAAGAAGAGAGAATAAAGTGTTTTGAGATATTTTGGGTGCCCTCTAGAAGCTTCCAAAATTAGTTCAAAGTCAAAAAGACTTAATTTAGAATTTGATTTTGGTTTAAAAAAAGTCAAAAGGTTTAAATGCTTTGTTAAACAAGATCATAGGTCACTGGGAAACTAGAGTCATTCATTTAACCAGAGTGATAGTTTAAAAACCTTAAAAGCAAATACAGAAAGTTACTTAGTTGTAGAAAATCTTAGCTCTTTCAATAGAGAGGACTCAGTATTTATTTTGAAGTAATCAAAGACTCAAAAAGATTAAAATTATTAATTATTTTAATAGGACCCCAAAGTCATTTCTTTTAATGCTATATTTAATTATTATGTTAATTAGAATCCTTACATTCTAGTAGTTTTAATTTCTAGTAAAAACTGGGAAGTAAGCAATTGTCAACTTTCTGTCACATTAGCATTCAGTAGATTAGCATAGTTTTTTATAATTTTGAGAAGTGTCAACTTCCTCATAGTACAATTTTTCATTGTGGCACAGGAAATGTTTACTAATTGACTCAAATATCTTTAGTTCTTCTATAATAAGCCACATGTGTATAAGGTTAAACTTGCTTTCAATAATTAATATGATTTAGTGTTTACCTTATTTGGAAATGATCTAGATAATTTAATAAATATTCATAATTTAACTTAGCAGAACTTTAAGGGTGTAAGGTATGAAAGAAATTTGGAAAATTATTTTAGTGGATATATTAAAAACACAATTATTGTTGAAAGGCTTATAAACATTTATTTCTCTTATGGTTATTTAATTCACTTATTTTTAACAATTATCTTGGGTTACTCATTAAAATTTATGAGACAAAAGCTACACATTAGACAAAGCTGGCTACTGTTTCAAGTTATTTCCCTGATAACTATTTTTACATCGTGCATGTTAGGCAGTAGTTACCATGACAGCAAGAATCCTAAAAAAGTTAAATATATGTGTTATTTTTTGTTTGTTTTAATGCTGTGCTGGCTATATATGAAGTAATAAACATTGCATCCATTCACATTTGTTCTTAGATTGAAGTTATTCATAGTTCAGGCATTTTAAATATCTAGTAGAGATTACATAAATGTATTTGATTAATATATTCATGTAAAACAAAAGTTGTGTGTATGCATTATATATAATGCCAACACTGATATAATCTTCAGTAAATAAAAGCTAAAGTGTGTTGGTTGAAGAATGTATGAGTGGACTTTAGGATTCTAGTAAATTTCTCAGGAGAGCTATGTTAATTTGGAGCTAAAGAAACCAGGGATTGTGGAAAGCATCAAAGCTTCATTACATAGAGTGGCTGCCTGTGGAGTACATCCGTTGACACTGCTCAGTCAACATCTAAAAAGCAATAAAGGATGCTATAGTCACCAAGATGTCTATGGCCTTTCCTTCTTCTTCCTTTCCCTCCTTTTCCAGGAGAAAGACTTGCTACTTCTGGAATATGCTACCTCCAGTTGATAAGAGTAGCATTACAGTTTCCATTAAATGAGTTGTAAAGGTAAAACGTTCTATTAATATGCATATATGTTTTAGTCCATTCTCATGCTGCTCTGAAGAAATAGAATGGATAACTTGTAAAGGAGATAAGTTTAATTGACTCGCTGTTTCACAGGGCAGGGGAGGCCTCAGGAAACTTACAATTATGGTGGAAGGGGAGGCAAACACATCCTTCTTTACATGGGAATGAGGGAATGTATTCTCTTTCTGGGTCCACAAGGGGGCATAGTTTTAAGAGCAAGAACTTCCTATCACCATGCCCCCCTCCCATCTCTCTCGATCCGGGAGATTTAATGGTTTATGTTTGAATTTCGCAGCGTGGGAAGAAACTAAGAGTCAATCACTCCAGTGGAAGTTCTAAGGAACTCCTTTCATTGGCCAGGGGTCTTAGACAAGGTGGGGGTTCCTCCCAGGTTAAAAGTCCCCTTCTTCTACACCCCTTCGGACTCCATGTTTGGGTCCCCTTCCACGAACACTCCCTTCATGGAAGCCATCTTTCTCTCTCCTGGATTTCCCCTCTGGGGTCCCCTTCCACATTCTCTTGTGGAAGCCTGTCTTCCCCTCCTAAACCCCATCTCTCTCTCTCTCTCTCTCTATTCCCTTCTACTCAGTGTGGAAGCTGCTTTCCTCACCTGGATTCCATCTTTCTGGATTCTCTCTCTCAGTGTGAGAGTTAGCTGTTTCTCTCTCCTTCTTTTTCTCTCTCTAAATAAATCACTTTCTACAAACACTTTTGAGTCCAGCATTTACTACGTGCTGCGCCGTGGTCCCCTCTCTCATTCTTGAGAGGGTAGGAGACCAAGAACCTGGAGAAACGTCCTCTCAGAGGAGCTGAGGGCACCCTGAACCCCTGAACCCCAATATTACAGCAGCAGCAAGAAGAAGAATGAGTGCCCAGTGAAGGGGGAAGCCCTTATAAAACCATCAGCTTTTATGAGAATTCACTCACTATCACAAGAACTGAATGGGGCAAACTGCTCTCATGATTCAATTATCTCCATCTTGTCCCTCCCACCATGTGTGGGGATTGTGGGAACTATAATTCAAGATGATATTTGGGTGGGGACACAGCCAAACCATATATCAATATATTTATATATTCATTCGGTGGCTTTAAGAACAGTTTTTCTTTGATTATTATTCTTTAATGGAAATTTACCTGATGAAAAGAAAAATTAACTATTGTCAGCTTTAAACAGGAGAATCATAGACAGGGCTGTGATGGAAGGAGGGCCTTCTGAGGAAGAGCTGTTTCGACAGACTTATTGTTTCTGGTTACTGTCCAGTGGTGAGCACATGGTCTCCCTACAATAGGGTTTTTGTGAAGTTTGGGTATTGTTGAAGAAGGCTTCCTCAGAAAAGAATGATACAGATTTTGGCTTGTCATTCCTCCTGGAAATTGAAGCTTTCTGGAATAAGCCCATCCATCAGTCCGTGCAAAGCAAATGGCCTTCTCTTGCCATATGGGCCTCATGATAGTTACTGCTTTTCCTCTCTAGGTGCCAAGAACAAACCGAGTGTAAAAACAGAGTCTAAAAAAGTTCTGTGACTGGGGAATTTCCATCAAATGTTTTGACTGCTATGCAAAAAGGGCATGATGATGCAATAATCCCTTTGTGGGGAGGAGGGAGCACAAGGAGCCCTGGTAATAGAATTTTCATAGCCCAGTGTTCATTCTGTAGATGTTTGATGATTGCAGACTAAGGTGACCTAATGCATCTTCCTTACTTTTTGCATATTCCTCCCGCTAGACTTGGGCAGGCAGTTCCCAGGCTGGACACATTTTTCTAGGGACAAGGCTAGACTGAATATGCCAATGTTTGTCTGAAGCTGCTGATTCTTTCCTGCCATGACTCAGCCCCTTTAAAATGGCACATTATTTTTCTTTAAATATAAGTGTATTTTTATTTTGATTGTAGTTAAAATTTGTGGGTCTAAGTATGTCTTTTGAAGATGAATTTGCTTAATTCTTTTTTAATCTTTAAGCCCTGATTTTTTAGTTTAACTCTCGAGAAGAAATTTATTTCAGAGTTTGGAGAGATGCCTTCCTACAGCCCACAAGAACTGCTAAGAACTCTTATTTTAAAAAATAACCTCTTTTCTTATTCACTGATTAACCTGTTTCTTGAGTGCCGGTTCTTATAATTATTCCTTGGTGTAAAAGATCAGCGCTATGGCTGGGCATAGAGGCTCATATCCAGCACTTTTGGAGGCCGAGGCGGATGGATCACAGGGTCAGGAGTTCATGATCAACCTGGCCAGCATGGTGAAACCCCGTCTCTACTAAAAATATTAATAATATAAAATTGGCTGGGCATAGCAACATGTGCCTGTAATTCTAGCTACCAGGGAGGCAGAGGCAGGAGAATTGCTTGAACTGGGGATGTGGAGGTTGCAGTTAGCCAAGATCGCACCACTGCACTCCAGCCTGGACTCCATTAAATAAATAAATAAATAAATAAATAACAGATTAGAGCTGTAATGAAAAGTTTGAGAAATTTCACTCACATACTCTAGAGGGGAAGCTTGATATTATTGTTTTATTGGATCTCTTATTTATCATATAAAGATCCTCAGTGGTATAGTGGAAAGCATTCTTAAGGTGAAGTCCGATTATGTTGTTTTTACATCATTATGTAGTTATTACAAATATCAAACATGAAAATGTCAAACATCAAGTGAATGACAGTTTTGCTAATATGAGGAATTCGTTTAAACTCCCTGAGACTCAGAGTTTGAAAAAAATCTGTAAATTAAAGATAATACCCAAACCTGATAACCTCCCAGGGTTTCTGGGAGGAAAAACATAATTAGTCAAAAAACTTCATGATTAGTAACATGTCCCATAGTCATATTATTTTAATAATAATTTTTATAATCATAATTTTTAGCATACTTAAATATTTGTGGGTACATAGCAGGTATGTATATTTATGTGGTATAGGAGATGTTTTGATACAACCATATAATATGAAGTAAGTACATCATGAAGAATGGGGTATCCATCCCCTCAAGCATTTATATTTTGAGTGATAAACAATCCTGTTACATTCTTTACGTTACTTAAAATTATACAATTAAAGTTCTTATTGACTATAGTCATCCTATTGTGCTATCAAATAGTAGATCTTACTCTATTTTTTTGTGTCCATAATTCTTAGAATACTCAATTTTTATTTTGTAGACATGTTTTGTGGTGCTGCCCATCTGGGATTAGATTTTGCACTCTAATCCTGCAAAACCTCCTGCAGGATTAGAGTGCTTATTTGTAGCTGCTGGAAGGACTGACACAAGATGACACTCAACGGTCACTCTCACTTGGGAGTTGTCTCAGTTAGTGTCATACCCCACTTGAGGTCATACCTCTTTCCAGGCACAGCCCACATTGATGACTAATTAACCCAGTAACATAAAGGCTTGGTCCCCTAGCCTCAATCTGGGACACCCCTAAAGGGTCATCCAAACTCTAGAGCTTCACTGGCAGTCAACTAAAACATTTGCTGGGACTTCATCACAGCTCACTCTCTTCCTCCGCCAATCCTCTTTTCTTCTGTTCCTTTGCATGGGTGTTGGCTCCAAGACATTTCCTTAGTTAACATTGTGCAAACTCATCTTCTTGCCAAAGTCTCTGTTCTATAAGACTTAAACTACAAAACTGAGTACAAGATTCAGGAAAGTGGATGCTGAGAAGGGATTGTAGAGTTTGATGACCTACTGTCCAGCTGTGTGTGGAAACAGATAGTTCTTGGCACTAACAGTGAATTTATTTAAACCTTTACTGGTGATGAAATGGGAGGCTATACTGATGAAAGTGAATTATACCATAGTTAGTGCCATGTGTCAGGGATTTGGGAACTACATGGATGGTTGACTTGGGCAGCTATTGATGATATTGCACTCTGAGAAGAGATAATTCAAAGCTAAGAGGGTTAATTGTTGAAAAAAGCCAACTGTGAAAGCCAGAGGGCCTCCTTAGCAGCATATAAAGAGGTTCTCACTTCCTCCAGTGGAACAGCAGAGAAAGCAGAAGGCCAAGCCCTGCCTTCTCATACAGTTCAAAGAAGGTTGAACTCTAAAAGAAGGGAGTTCTGGCCAGGTGTGATGGATCACACCTATAATCCCAGCACTTTGGGAGGCTAAAGTGGGCAGATCACCTAAGGTCAGGAGTTTGAGACCAACCTGGCCAACATGACAAAACCCCTTCTCTACTAAAAGTACAAAAATTAGCTGGCATGGTGGCACACGCCTGTAATCTCACCTATTCAGGAGGCTGAGGCAGGAGAATCTCTTGAACCCAGGAGGCAGAGTTTGCAGTAAGGCGAGATTGTGCCACTGCACTCCAGCCGGGCAACAGAGTGAGACTCCATCTCAAAAAAAAAAAAAAAAGCTGGTCTTCTACGCCAAAGTAAAAGCCTTGATCAGAAGAGAACAGAACCCTGCATTTAGGGTGGGAATTATGTATTGAATGTGCTTGTAAATCTTGTATCCTTAAGTTTCCCCTAGCCTACAGAAATGAAAGGCTGGGACTCCCTTCTTGTTTGAAGAGAATTTGGAGGCCTCTCTCTTGGAAGATGTCATTTGCTCCCTGGCTACCAGAGCAATAACTACGTCAAACACAGGGCTATGCAGGGTCTTCCAGTGGAGGAAAGGGAGTAATCCTTGAAGAAAATGGGATTCTTGGACAATATGTACTAGCAGTAGCTAGAAGAGCACATGTGCGACTATATGCAGAGGGTGATAGCCCAAGAGGTGGTAAGACAGAAATTTAGATGAAAGAGAACTTATCATTAGAGAGTACTCTCTCAGGATACAGAGTTTAGCACCTTGAAAGCACCTGGAGATGTCATGAATGTTCTAAGATGGCTCCAAGAATTATAGGAAATGCTGTGGTCTGCACCAAGTGAAATGGAAATGCCAGAATTTCTACAGCAGACAACGAAAGAAGGAATTAAAAGGTTCACAAAAATAGGCTTGCTAGAGAGGATATAATATGTAGTTCTGGAAATTCCACTTGATGACTAGATTCCGTGGATGTGCCTGAAGGACATGCCATTGGCCACAGCCATGAGGAATGTGCTGGTGAGAATGGTAGCAGCATCACTGAGAAGGCCAAGGCTGACATCATTACATGTGGTGCCTTCCATCTGTAATGGGAGATTCCATTACAGATCTGGGCTCAGAAATGGCAACGGGAATCATAGAATCCTGAAAAAAAAAAGAATCCAGATAGCAGCGTGTGACCCTCTCAGGCCAAGTGGACCCGGTTATCATAATTAGTGGCAGCATAGGGGCCTGACTCAAAAAGAGTTATCAAGATGGTTAACACACCTATAGGCAAAACAGATGGGAAGCCGGCAAACTCGTGCAGTCAGTGGAAATCAAGTTGGGCAATTACGAAGCTATGAGCAGTTAGTTCAATAAAATGTCACCATCCCTTACCTGGTTTCGGGACCTGAAACAGTTTTCAAATCCAGAATTTATTGACTGAAAGAAAGAAAGGCTAGGTCCCCTGAGGGACAGACTATGCAACACAGGCCAAATCTACCTAGTCATGATCTCCCCAACCCTCCCGCAATGGTCCTTACTGCCATTTGTGGAGGTAATTGTACACTGAGGAAAGAGCAACACCCAGATATTTTGAGGCTTGATGGACAAGGATCTGAGTTGCTTCCTGGAGACTTGAAACCTGTTAGAGTGGGAGCATTTTGTATATCTGGTCCAGCTTATGATGAGTTCAGTGGGTCCTCGGATGAGTCTGTTATTTATTTTCCTAGGGCCCAAAGGTACAATAGATACATTTGGTAATTGGTATAATTCTCCACTCAACCCAGCTTCATCTTTGACTTATAAGGTGAAACTATTACAGTTAGAATGGTCAGGTCAAAATCCCTAAAATGTTCTCCTACCCTCCTTAACAATAATAAATACCATGAAAATTAATCTTATCTTGAGGTATAGGGCAGAAATGAGTGCCTTTCTTAAAGCCTTAAAGTTGTCCTGATCCCACCATATCTCCATTTAACTTACCAGTTTGGGTCCTGCAAGTACCAGATTGTTCCTAGAGGGTGATGACAGATTATTGTAAATTCAACCCAGTGATAGATCAGTTGCAGCCACTGTGCTTGAGGATGTATCTTTGCAAGAACAGACGAACACAGCTTCAAGTACCTGGTGTCTGACCACTGGTCAGTCATATGTAGTCTTCTTCTTTTTGTCTTTATCCAAAAAGAGGAACAGAAAGAGTTTGTATTTACTTTAAATGGAGATTAGTATTTGCTGTTTTGTTCCAATATTATGTCACCTCTTCCTCCAGCTGTCAAATATTGATCAGATGAACATCCTGTCGAATATTACACTGGTCTCTATAATGATAATATGCGAAAGAGAATGGATAAGCAAGAAATTGCTAGCATTGAAACTCTGTAAGGACTGATTCTCCAGAGAATGAGTAATCAAGCCGCAAACATTCAGCGAGCCTACACATTCTCCACACCAGTACATCTCAAAAATGAAGCACAAATTATTCATTTTGTGACTTCTACCATAAAGAAGAAAGGCCAGTGCATGCAGGCCTGTTTGGACTCCAGCTGCAGCATATTCCACACTTGGGACCACTGCTCTGACCTGTGTCTATGTAGCAGGTGACACAAAAGGTTGTCAAATTTGAGTTAGGCTCAGGGCAAGAAAGGATTCACTAACAATCATTGAACATGCTTATGTTGGAAAACACCATTAAATGCAGAAAATGCAAAGCTTTGACAGCAAAAAGTGGGTGAGGCTGCTCTGCAACATGGGCGAGGTGAGCGGGCAGGCCCTCACCTAGCCCATGTAGTGTGAGAGACACTGGTGGAGGAGACATACCACAGGGAGTTTGTAAGCCCCTGCTGGGGAAACTGCAGTGAAAGTGCATGGAGCTTTGGAGCAACAAAGAAGCAGAGAAACACATTTTTTTGAAAATCACTTTCCTCATATATCTGGGCCTTTGTAGAATAGCAAACCTGACCATGGCCACCAAGTGTTCGTGTGGACAGAACTATCCATTATCAGCTGGGTTTGTTCAGACCCACTAAGTCCAGGCCAGGCAGATCTAGCAGCTGACTTTTTGTAGGATAGGAGAATGTTTATCTGGTTTATCTGGGATGAATCATAGACATTATCAGGGGCACAAGCAAGCAGGATGAGCATGTGGGCTGGACACCTACTTCTCCACCAGTATTGGCTCAGTGCCTCTCTTTTGGCCTGCATTGGTGGTAACATGGGAAAGCCTTTATACAAGCTGCTAGAAGTGGAAAAAGCCCAGGCAAAGTTCATAGGAGGCTTAGCTGAAAATGGACACTGGCTGCACGACAGTACAATTCAGGCATGTTCTTGGGTAGAGCTTCAGGGAGTGTACCTGGTATTTTTTGTGGCTCAAGGATGAAACATTCACAAACACATGTGTGGAAGTTCATGCCTTAGTTGACTGCCCTGAATCCTGAAAGGAGAAAGATTAGAAGACCGGGAACCAAGAGAACTGGGAATAGAGGCATGTGGGTGGAACTTTGATATGAACACTAATTGTGAAAATTGTTATATTGCCTATAAATACCCACCAAAGAGTATTCACTCTAGAGGAGGCATGGGACAACCAAATAGAGAGTTGAAATCAGCCAGCTTCTGTTCTTACTCCAGTGCCAACATACAGATGCATGAAATGAATAGTCATGACTGCAGTTGTGGAAGTTCTGCATGGGCCCAATAGCCCTTAAGAAGTTTGACTGAGGTGACAATGCATTCTCAAACTGCCAGGAGCAGAGACCAATGTTGAGCCACCAATACAGTTGAGACGCCAATAGCATCCCTTGGGAAGACCAGTATCCACTTGTGGTATGTCGACTACATTTGAATCCTCCTACCCTGGAAGGGATAGTGATTCATTTTTACAGGAATAGACACATATTCCAGGTATGGGTGGTTTGCCTTTCCTGCCTGTAGGGCTCCCACCAGCATCCCTAGCAGTGGCTGACAGAGTGTTTGATTCCCAAGCAAAAATCCCACTGCATCAGACCAATGGATACACTTTCCAGGAAAGGAAGTACAGATGGGAATCCATGACTGAAGAATTCACGGTTTGTAGTATGTGTTACAATACCCAGTAATGCCAGACAATAGAATGGAAGAACAGTTTATTGAAGACAGAGTTGAAACACTAAACCCAAGGTAATACTTGACCAGGATGGGGCTCCATTTTCTGGAATGAAAATTATTTTAAATAAAAATACCTCTTAATGGTGTTGTGTTCCCAATAGGTGGAACATATAGATTCAGGAAACAAATGTGGAGGAAGAAGGGGTTAACTTTGCTAGCCGTCATTCACATTGATCTGCTTGGGAAATTTGTGCCTCCCATCCCTATGAGTTTAGAGATCCTTGTTCTCAAAGGGGGAACATTTCTTTCAGGTGACACAGCCAAAGTCCCTGTAAACTATAAGCTAAAGCTGCTCTCTGGGCACTTTGGGCTACTTGTACCAAAGAATAGCAAACAAGAAGATGCATTTTCATTTTAGCAGAGTTAGCGGATTCTCATCAGTGGAGGATATAGCTTCCATGCAAGATGTGCTCCTCCATGTCCCCATGTGTAACATTGGGCCCATGTTACACATGGGGACATGGAGGAGCACATCTTGCACCCGAGTGATCCCTGTGCATACTTCTTCATACTCCTTTGTCCTACGTTGACTATAAATAGACAATTGTAACAACCCCAGTCAGAGAAGTCATGGTTATTAGATCCCAGGGATGAGTAGGTGAGTCACACCATCAGCTAAATTATTGAGACCAGAGGAAAGGCTAGCTGTGGGTGGAAGGAATCTGGACTGGACAGTAAAGGACGGACACAATGAGTCAGCTGTGGCCCTCACATCAACTCCAGCCCTGGTGGGTATGGTTCTCACTGGCCGCCTTCTTCTTAGCTTCATCTAGGAAGGGAGGGGCCCTGGAATTCTGGAGAAGCTGCTCCCAGAACCTGCAGGAAGAATTGATCCATATGGTGCTAGGTAGCTGAGTTAATGGTGACATATGTCGTCCTGACGTCTTTTCAGGAATGAAGGACTTCCTCCTCAGCTTCTGAGAGTGCTGTCCCAAGATGGTGCTCAGTGGTCAGCCCCCATTTACAGCGCTTTAGCTGAATAAACCTGACTCAGTCAAGGTCACTTTCCTCTTTCCAGGGACAGCCTAAGTCCAGTGACTGTCAGTTAGGAGGTATAATGGCCCTTCCCCTTGCCACAACTTAGGACAACAATTCTGGATCATTGCTATGGGCTGACTGAGGCTGAGGGTGGGCTTGCATTGGGTTCTGCTTCTGTGTAATCCTGTTTTTATTCACATAAAAACTACTCTGAGGTAATGTTTTAGATATGTAGAATGGAAATTAATTAAATTTGTATTAATCAGTTGGTGCCCCATAGAGAATACTCCAATACTGTGTTGTCTAAATTTTTGGCCTAGCAAGGGAAATAGAACTAGGACAGAATTAACATTCACATTATTTTTCTTTCATTAAATGTCTTTGGAGCAAGAAGTCTATGAGAATAAAAAAGCTGCTTTATTCTCCCTACTGAACCATTTTATAAAGGGCAAGATTGGGAATTAGGGGCAGAGAGGGAACAAGAATGAAATCATACTAATGCCATTTAAAATGAAAAAATGTATAGTCAGACTTCTGATAAATTTGTCACTTCTGATTTCAAAAATTAGTCTTCACAGAAAAATTGTTAGTGATATTTGAAGAAGGATATTGCAACATTTCAAAAATAAATATGGGAAGTTATTTTAGATGTTGCACCACCATAGAAGAGTCCATTTTTGCAGAGAGAGAGCAGTGGCATTCTGAATGATTCAGTGTGCCCAGAAGGGATGACAGGAAGAAAGGAGTTTATTGATGGACCAGTGGTTTTCAAAGTGAAGCCTCCAGAGCAGCAGCAGCAGCAGCATCTGACAACTTGTTAGAAATGCTCCATCGCCCCTTCTGTACTTCGCCTACATTCCCCAAACCCTAACCTATCAAAAATACGGTCCCATGAATCCCATTGACTTTGGCTGTCAGCTTCTAAAGTTTCTTGTTTTTTTTTAAATTCCAGATTGTTGTAGTGTTGTGAGAAGACCTATTGCCTCAGCTCTTGGGAATGTAGCTTATATCTGTTCAGTGCCTGTGGCTTCCAGAAAACTGGAACCTCTTTGCCTCAGCTACAGTTAGTTTGTAGTTCCTGGTATCAGTTGAGGTTTACACTGCTGGGTCTCTCCCCAGGAGCCAGAAGGCAGAATATATGATAGGAGGAAAGGAAATGTGGGGTTGGAAATGCACGTTATAATCTTGCTTTAAACAATTGCACCTTGTTTGTCCGTGCATCCTCTTGAAACTTAGTGATTTTTTTTGTGATAACAATGGTAAACAAAATCTTTCTGGGACAAATATTTTAATCACAGTTAATCAAATATAATCAAATTTTTGATCTTTTAACCAAAACTTTTTACAAACATATTTCTATTAGAAATTAACTAGAATATATACCTGGTGCAAGGAGTCTACAGATATCTCCTGACTTACTGAGTGGTCTAAATCCATTTTCTTCTACTAATTAGACCAGCTGCATACAATCTGGATCAAAAGTTACCAAACTGAACTTAAATTCTGTAAGGAAATAGAGCAGGCACAGAAAATAAATTTGTCACTTCTGATTTCAAAAATTAGTCTTTGTAGAAAAATGCTTCTTCTCCCATTTTCTTTGTCTTCATAAATATTTTGAAGTTTTAAAAAAATTCTCTATCCAGAGCCATTTCTAGCCATTACTCATTTGTTAGGTGATCTACATTGTGTGAGAAATACAGGCATTAAAACACATGCATCTGTCACATAAAATAATAATATTGTAAAGGTGAAAACCATTATGTCTTCACTGAGTTTCAAACACTAGCACACTAATAGTAAGATAGCATGTTAATTAATCACCAACATTAATTGAATAATTAAAAAACCTAAGTCATTATAATCTTTTATTCCCAAAGCCACTTAGCATCACTTAAGAATAGAAAAATGGCTAATTGAATATAATTAAATATATACTATTAAACCCTTTAGGTTTTTCCCACTTTTTTTTTTTTTTAAGTCATGCTTATTCTAGTGAGCAACTAGGTATAAGGTTGATTTTAATCTAAATATGATTGGCTTAGCAAGGGAAATAGAACTAGGGCAGAATTAACATTCACATTATTTTTCTTTCATTAAATGTCTTTGGCTGCTTTTAATCTAAATACAATTATATGGTTTATTTTAATGTATATTAATATGTATAAGGTTGATTTTAATCTAAATATGATTTCTCAATTCTTAAAGTTTGATTAGTGGTTAGTTCTCTGCATATATAGAGCTGGCCACTAAGAGTACATGTTGTTTTCACTAGGAAAATGAGTAAGAAATGAGGCTTAAGGTCTCTGTCATCATAATCAGTATATTTCATTCAGTTCCATGTTATTCAGGTGTCCATGCAGCCAACAGTCAATTTCTACATGGTCCTTGAAACTTTTCATGATCACCCAACCCCACATGATCCCCTGCTTTCTCTGTACAGTTCTGTGTACTATTTAGTTGACACTGATTATATACTGCCTTGAATTTCATATCTATTATGTTTTGTCTGAAAGCTGAATTGCAGGCCTTCTGAAGAAAGAAAACTCTCTTCTAACATACCCATATTAGTGTATTATTTGCAAGGGGGCACCAATAAGGCTAATAGTGGATTTCTCAACAGAAACCTCGCAGGCCAGAAGAGAGTTAAATGATAGAGTTCAAATTCTAAATGATAAATAACTACCATCCAAGAATACTTTACTTAGCAATACTTTACTTTCCTTATGAAGGAGGGTGAAACAGAGACTGTCCCAGACAAACAAAAGCTAAGAGAGTTCACCACCATTGGACCTACTTTAGAGAAAATGCTAAAGGGAGTTTTTCAAGCTGGAAAGAAAGGCTACTAATTATTAGGTTGGTGGTAAAGTAATTGCAATTCTTGCCACTACTTTTAATGCCAAAACTGCAATTACTTTTGCAACAACCTAATAGTAACATGAAAACATATGACAGTATAAAGCTCACTGATAAATGTAGATATATAATCAAATTCATAATACTCTGATAGTAACCTACAGATTAGAACCATAGCATTCTGTATAGCATTACAAAAATATACAGCTTCCTACTTACTTATGTAAATATTTATTATTTTAATGTACTCTACTCATAACTTCCCTCAAAGATTTCCTCATATCAAGAACAACAAAATGTTTTCCCAAGAATCTCAGAAGTCATGCAATTCAGCAGTGTTCCAGAGAATGTTATTCTCTAAGGCATGCTTGAAATGACAGCTATAAAAAGAGAAAAGAGACTATTACAGAATTAAGCAGAAGTAAATAGTGCCACATCTCCAAAGACTGTATACATAAGTAAAGAAAGCCAGATGGTCCTCTTCATTAAAAAGATATGAAATTTGATACCAACATGCAGAAAAAAATTTGGTTGTCAGCTTTTCTTCAATTCTAAACTTCACCTTAGATTTCAGGTTAAATTGATTCTCCTGGAAAATTCTTCAAACATTTTAATGATTCTATTGGGTTTAATTTTGGGGGTATCAAGCTACTATTGTCCTTGTATATGTCATGCCTTCCTGACTTTGGAATATTCCACGCTCTCCCTTTTTGAAAGTTTCTATTTTTTAAGTTTATATAAATCTGTATTTAAAAATCTTCTTTCGTGTCTTATTTCTGTATTTTTCTCAGCCTCTAAAGATAGAGTTCCATGCTTCTGTTTCTGCTTCTTTTTTCTCCTTCTGGACTCACTGTGCTGTCTTTTCTTACTGTTTGTGTATACTCTTGCTGTTAATGACTTAAGATATTATTTAATATATTATTGATTTTATTGCTTAATGTTAATATCATACAAAATTATTGTTAAAATTTTGCTATTGAGGTTAGGTATCGTGTTCTTCTTACAAGGTGAGAATTAGTATAAAGCATAAATGTTCTGTCACGACCTTATCTACACTGGCTGCTTAACGTATGATACTCATAACTCTCACATTGAGAATTAAATTGTGTAAGCATTCCCAGAGGCAATGTAATTGTGGAGGATTTAGTAACTAAGTATTCATGGGCCCCTAGGCAAGCAGTGCATGGGTTTCAGGGAACCCAGAAGCCCTCTGAAAAGCAGATTTTCAATGTCTGGAATACGACAAATGTTTGTAATTCTTGAGAAATCCAATGATGTTAAGTATATGGAAACTTTCTGCTCACAAGACAATAGACTGTATCTAAATTTATTCTCAATTATTTGCGATATGCATCCTTTTGCAGTTCTGTCACTCAATCTTTGTGATACTACGTACCACTCTTAAAGCCTGATTATTAGCATTTGGGGATATTTCCCTCAATTCTCTAGGGGAATGTCATTTCTTCATTTCAAAATTTACACCAAGGAAAGTAATTGAAGTTATTAAAATGACTTAGAGCTGCTAATTTTAAAAGCTCACTGCAGAGAACTTCACGGCATAAGTATTTCCAGAAGCAGTTCAGCTATGTAGTAGTTTGTAACTCAATGTCCTTGTGACCCTAAGGATCAGTGTATGGGCTTCACGTGGTCCAGGAACCCTCTGAAATATTGAGTATTTGTGCATCTGTTCATCTTTTTCTAGATAACAAGTTGATCATTTTGTCACATTCACCATAAGATTGAGAATCATAACCTTGAAGGGAGGCAGCATAGGAAACTTGCATGGAGATGTTAGTGTGAAAACCTGTGTTAATTCATTAACAAAGGTCTAGCCAATAGTGACTCAGAGGAATCTCGGTGCCAGCGCCATTTACCTTAGGAAATCCAGTATTTCCAAATGTATAAGGTGAGGCTGTGATGGTATAGACAGTTCCAGATCTTATTATTTCCCACTTTGTGGACACCTATCAACACCCAAAGGTAGCATTTATTTTTAAATGGACTCAGTCATGTACATAACCACAGTCAAGGGAGGCACAGAGGAAAGAAATAATTGCTATCCTTCTTTCTACCAAAGCCAGTTAAGAGAGGACACACTGAACTTAGGAAAGATTTCTGGACAGAGATTGCTGGTGCATTTGCTATCCCTTGTATCAGATTTGTGGGAAGATTCCCTAAGAGGGTTCAAGATATTTTGGAAAATTACAGAATCCATTCTTCAGGCAGTGGGAAGCAGTGAAAGTTTTGTCTGAATATTAATTAGTTCTGCATTCAATAGGAAGTAAGGGCCCAGTGAAACTCTTTTGGCTATCTCTTGGTATTCTGGATTTTTTCCAGCTCAGTACAATCAGTAAGAGCCAAAATACCATCTTTCCTGGAGAATAAATGCATAATATTTATAGGCTTTAGAACACTGGGGTTTTGAAGGCTGAATAAAGTACTTTTATGGTGTCTGCTGTGTTTTTCTCCTTCTCTTCCCTTTCTTTTTCTTTTCTTTTTTTTTTTTTCTGATTCTCCTCTTTCTACCCCTCTTTTTTTCTGAAATGGAAATACTGACTAGGACCCTGAATTTTCACAGTAAAGTTACAGGATGGTTACTCAGAGAATTTATCCTGTTCAAACTCCTACCACTGTGTGAATTTATTCTAAAACATTTTAAGACATGATTGTTTTAAGATTTGCTTAAACACCACCAAATGGACTGATATGTTACTAGCTTAGCAGGCCTTTTGGGGTTTGGAGGTAGCTGTGCAGTGGATTGAGGAGGAGTTTGGGGCATCAGATTCAAAATCTCCCAGGCTGGTTAGATGAATACAGGCTGGCACACTGGAGTTGGCAAGTGTCCTTCAGTTGACCACGGACCAAAGAGCTATTACCTTTCTTATCCTCCTCCAATAAGTACACACTAGTCTCCAAAGGAAGTATAAGTTGCCCTTTCACTGATTTATTTCTAAGTGTCCTGAACCAAAGCAGAGTCCATGTATCTGGAATTAAGTCCTGGTAGAACATAGGTTCTCCCATGGTGAGTCTTCCTTCAGAGGGTAACTCAGGTGACTGCCCCACTTCCATGATGCTAGCCTTCTCCTGACAGTCCTTCTCATTGCCCCTCCCATGCAATCCTCTTTAACCCTTCACTATTCAGTGTTTCCGCCATCTCTGTCTGGTCACACCAAACTCTCCAGAGTGCTTGCTCAGTCCCATGTGTTATTCCAGTCTAGTCCTTGGGCAGCTTGACTGGAGGTCAGTAGAGCTTTGTGTGCTCTAACAGGTGTTGTCTCCTCATGGCTAAAGAAGCCTGCTGGTCCTAGGGAAGATGGGGCTGAGATAACGGAAGCTTCTCTTGTTCAAACTTTGCCCAATAACAGAACTGTGATCTCATTTCTCTAGAAATTTTTGACACAAATAGTATGGTGAACATAATAACTGATTTTTTTCCTTTCAAAAGTTTCCCACATTTAGTTTACATAAGAAATACTAGCTGTACATGGTAGCTCATGCTTATAATTCCAGCACTTTGGGAGGTCAGGAATTCCAGACCTGCCTGACCAATATGACAAAACCCCGTCTCTACTAAAAATAGAAAAAATTAACTGGGTGTGGTGGCGGATGCCTGTAATCCCGGCTACTCAAGAGGCTGAGGCACGAGAATCACTTCAACCTGGGAGACAGAGGTTGTAGGTGAGCCGAGACCGCACCACTGCACTCCAGCTTGGGTGACTGAGTGAGACTCTGTCTCGGAAAAAAAAAAAGAAATGCTTACTCCCAGTGTTTACTCCCATCTGAAAAATTTGGCCTCATTATGCAAAAAAGTATGATTCCCCTTTTTTTATGCACCCCTCTGCCTCCCATCTCAATGAAGCACACATTAATTGGCAATGCTTTTGCATTTCTGACAAATGGCATCTTGTTTCCAAATTTCTCACTAGTCCTCAAGCTTCACCCTTTTAGCATAGAAAGGGATTTTAGTGCTTCTTGCCAAATGAGAAATTATGAGACACAGATTCCTTGGATGGCATGGCCAAGGATGCTGTCAAATCCTTGATGTATTGGGTTTTTTAACATCCTTGCCAGAAGGGGATGGAGTAGAGATAGCCATTGCTCCCTTTGAAGTCTTGGTTTTCAGTTTCTACCTTGTCTAAGGTGAATTTATGGTTTGGGGATTCAAAATCAGGACCAAGTCTTGAATTAAATTCAGGGCTTGGATGGAAGCTGTCATGATGTTTGGTGTGATCCAGACATTATCCAGAATTGTTCTCATACTACAAATTTCCTCAAAGAAGGATTTGATGTATTTCACTGGACAATAAACAGTGCATGGTAATATATTCACATGAACAGGTGAATGCTCTCAGAACCCTTTAAAAATGATAAAAACCTACCTTACCTTACAGATTTCAAGGGATATGTGATATAATGATCATTTAGGAAGTTAGAAAAAAACACAGACTAGCAAGATGGAGTGAGTCATAAGTATATAGTGCATCTTGGATAGGATGACAAAGGAGCTGGCCACACAGGCAGTGAATGAAAAAAAATCTGGCATTGAGTATATATATTATAAAATAGGTTATCTTTGTAACTGTGTATAAAGCCTATAGAACCTTTGCATAATTTAGTTTCCCTTTTTGGTTGATGTTTTAAAATTGATCTTTTAAACAAAAAAATGTTGTAGATAATTTTACATATTTTCTAATTTTCCCAACTGGCTATGTATGATGATTGTATTGTGAATGAGTCATTGTATTTAACTGAAAGCATCTCTGGTATTAAAATTTCATTCTTGTTTCCTAAGAAATTGTATTCAAAGCAGTAGTGACATGTTCTCACAAAAGATAGTCTATGAACTGATGAAGTACATTATTCATATCCCACGATATAATAATCACAAGGCCATTACGCATCATAGAACACTATACCCAGTGACAATACCTGTGATGATGAGATAAAGTAGCCATGAGCACTCCAGGGAGGCAGGAGGGTGAATCATTGAACAGACATTGTTATCAATGATAATAAACACTTTGAATAAGGTAATATGGTTTTCATCACTACTGCTATTGCATAGGCTACAGATTTGTTTCAAAGTGTAAACTGATGATTACATAAAACTAAGAACACTGCCAACAGAAGTAATAAAATATTTATAAGTTAATGAATTACAAAAGCCTGGAAATCCAGCCTTTACTAATTGCTTTAATGTGTGGCATGGATATTGACATTTAGTAGGTAACTGCTGAAACGAAATAAGGATATTTTCCAAACAGTGATTTGGATCCTGAATGATTTTGGCATTCTCCGTTGGAGAGGCATTTGGTTGGTGGGTAGCAGATGGGTGAAGATGGTAGCTGCCTTCCACCTCTGATATCCTATTCAAATCTTAACTTCCTTTGAGTTGTATTTCAAGACTTTCCTTCTCCAGGAAGCTTTCCTTGGCTCCTCGACCCTATGCACTCAGTTCCCACAATGCTTATTATTTGGACCTTTCCTTTCAACCCTTGGGCATCTATTGCCTGATATTGATGGCCCTTTCCACAAAGATTATGTTTCTTGAAGTCAAAAGCTATGCATTATGGTAATTTTTTATTTTCCAGTGTACACAGCATTGTATACATAGCAGGCACTCAAAAATTTGGTGAATTGTATGCAAGTGATATAATTACAGCATTTTCAACCTTATGATACCATTTAATTCAAGTCCTAGTTTTCCAGATGAGGAAAGTGAAGCCAACAGAAGATAGATTTTGCTCAAGGTCATATGACTAATATATAATTTGAAAATAATCCAAGTGCTTCATTTGCTTAGGAAACAGGTATTTTATTCACGTTCTTATTAAAACTATTTGTTTAGTGAATAAACTTCCCTTTTTACCAGTGTTGCAGAATTGTATCTCATCCCTACTACTGCTGGGATCAGTGAGGATCTGATATATTCGCTGTTCTTTTTAGAACTCTGATGCTGTGATTAATATGTATCTACACATTTGCAAATGCTTATAAACTTTCCTTTTCTAACTCAATGGTTTTAGGCTTCATTGTCAAGTCTCCATCCTTTGCTGCATTTGGGATGATTGCATCTCTGCTCACAAAGAGCTTTGTTTCTGCCTGGATTTTATTGCTTGCCACAATTAGACCAGCATTGTGCTTTGGTGAATAGATATTTATCTCCCCTACTATTCTGGAGCTGTTTGAGGGTGGAGAATCACATAGTGATCATCTTGGTTTTTCTATAGCACCTAGCCCAGTTCTTTGAATATACTAGAAATTTTGTAAATGCTGAATAAATTATTTTGTCCAGTCTAATGTAATGAAATGATAGTTACACGAGTGTGTTTCTGAAAATCAGGCATTTTGCATGAAAATGCAACCCAGAGCCTATTGCCCGCTATTTGAAGAGGAGAAAGAATATAATACATGACAACACAAAACAACCTACCAATTTCCTAAAATATAACTAAATGCAGTAAAATGTCTAGGTATAAGTAACTACCATGTCAGGAAATAAAAAGCTTAAACATCACTTTCTGATCACCAATTAATTAGGCTGTTAGTAATGACTGTGTATATAGTAACATGTACAGTTTTTATACCACATCATAAATATTATGTTTATGAGAATGTATAGAAATAAACACACATCAATCAATAAAGCTGTTAGGGAAAAAACAAAAAGTTACAATAAAAAGCTACTTTCTTGTAATAAACTCTGTCATCTGCAGCCTGAAGAAAAAGTTGAGAATGAAGCTGGGGAGAAGGATTGAAGCAGTGGTTTGTCAAGGGTTATGGGAGGAGGTGGTACGAGGGGTTGGTCTGCCTGGGTGACTGTATTGGTTCCCCTCAAGCTGCTGTAATAGAATACCATTGACTGGGTGGCTTATACACAACAGGAATTTATTGCTCACAGTTCTGGAGGCTGACAAGCCCAGATTCAGTGTCTGGTGAAGGTCAGCTTCCTGGTTCATAGATAGTGCCTTCTCACTGTGTCCTCACATGGTGGAAGTGGGGAAGGCGCTCTTTAGGGCCTCTTTTATAAGATACTAATCCCATTCATGAGGTCTCCATCCTTATGGAGAATCACCTCCCGAGGTTCCATCTCCTAACACCATCACCTTGGGGATTAGGATTTCAACATGAGAATTTTGGGGGAGACACAAATATTCAGACCGTAGCAGCAACAACAAGACAATTTTAGGCAAACTCTCAGCATCAGAGGAACTGATAAAGAGGCACAATGTTCCTGAGGCTATTTGAAAGGCTCCAGAACAGGAGGTTGTGATCAATCTGTAGGGGTGCAGGTTGAGGATTTAGAATAAAAAATTGCTAAAAGCAAACAACTTTACTTATTTAACAGAAAAAGCTTTAAACAGAATTAGAATTATTGTCATATCACCAAAATGTTTCAACATGACATTTGTCACTGCCTTTGCATGACCCACTGTGCTTTGATCCTCTCTTAGGGTCTCCTCTCAGCACCAGTAACAGTCAAGACAATCACAGCCCCTTTACACTCCGGCAATGCTGTATTTTCAGTGTAACTTCTATCTGCACATCATGTTGCTAATGATGTTGTATTGAGTTTTGGTGACATTCATATAAAATTTTTCCTCATCATTGTTAACAGAAAAACATTGTTGTGTGTGTGTGTGTGTGTCTGTGTGTGTGTGTGTGTGTGTTGAATGATACATGTGTTTTGTCAAGTTTGTATATCAAAATCTAAAAGGAAATTTACTGAGACATTGCTCATATGAGAGATACAGGTGAAATAAAGGTGTATTAAATATGCAGTCTCAGCTTGCTTTGTTCCATTTCAAGGGGATATAATTCTTCCAAAGGAATAAAATTCTCACAGCAAAATGATTTCAAATTAATCAAGTCATTAAAATATTTATTGAGTACATAGAATGTGTATAGCAGAGTCAAAAGATCTGTGGAATGAATCAGGCAAAAAATTTGAGATAAGACCTGCTTAGAATCTGCTTCGTCACCTCATGGGAAATGATCATTTCTAAAAGCAAGGTGTGGGGTCCACGTAGGAATGGGGGCTTGTGTCACAGAGAGAATAGCTGCATTTGGAAGGAACTGGTGGCATCTTCTGGTGTAGTGGCAGAAATCAAGCCTGAATATAATCAAGCCTGCACTCTTGTTTAAAAGCAAATTCCCTATTTACAACTAAAGATATTCTTAGAGGAGTAGGGGAGAGGGTGGATATTTATGTCTGTGGGTTTGACATTCAGTAGTAAGTGATGACGTTACACTGAGTTATTTGTCCTCTGTGCCCCCACCTCTTTGAGTCCTGTAGCAATCCAGGGATAGTGCTTTAGCCAGAGGCTTTAAGATAGAGGAAATCTACGGGCTTCATAGTTATGAAGTCTTCCGTCCTCAGCTTCCAGAAAAGGGAAGACAGGGGTTGAAAACTATAAACACACCATAATATTTTGACTGGTTCATTTGAAATCACAGTAACTATGGGTTCATGCTTGTTGAACACAACTTTGGACACTTTAATCCTTGCAAGGGACTCTGCCTTAAGACCGCATGAACTGGGTGGGTACAGATTTTCAGAACACAGAAATTAAACAAAACCATAGCTAGCTAGCACTGACTGTCAGTGGTGATTGTCTCTAATTTGCTGCTTAACATCCATTCCCCGCTCCCGCATTTTCTTTGGCCACCATTCCCCATGCTCAGGCACTAGGTGCACAGCTTGGGCCTCACTGCTCTCTCAAGGGTTGGGTCTGGACTGTCCATCAATGCATCTCTTTCCTTCAGTCAGAGCGACTGGATCAGGGATAGTCATGTCACACCAGTGGACAGCATTAGATGTGAGAAGGTATCTGTGGCAGCAGCCCTGAAGAAGAAGTTCCCTCTTTCTTCTATAAGAAAGAAAGAAGCTCATCTTTTCCTCTTCTTTGAAAAATGTAAGGAAGCAAGGGCCAGAACGAATATGGCATCTTTTATTGTTAATGATTTTAGTTTGTGTTGATTGGTTTTTGCTTTGGCTTCCACGGAAGGAAACTTGGAGCTTCTGAAAAATGGAATAGATGTATCAGGGTGGGACAGAGCAGGCTGGGGTGAAGCCGACTCTATGACAGAGTACAGAGAGAGACTAGGCCCTTGGTGATATTGAGGGGCTACTGGACAAGGCTTTACTGAAGCTGGATCCTATGTCTGCACTTTTATGTTCAATGAGCCAGTATATTTATTTTTTGTTTAAAACAGGTTGAGTTGGACTTTCTATTACTTGCAACCAGAAGAATATTGATACTGCACCTGATGTTAAGAAAACAAAATTAGCTCTATCCTGCTAACTCCTGGAGCTGACGTGGCAGGGATTACAAACTGCTTAGGAATGAGTAAGACATGTGAATAAGTGAGCTATGTTGTTTAATTGCTTCATGACTCATTCCAAGCGTTTTAATGTTTAAAATTTTAAGAATACTAGCTAACATCATGACTTTTTCTTCAGGTTTATTTGTCTTTGTGACCTGTGACAGAAATAATGGCATCTAAATACTTTTAAACAGCCTGTGCTTAGAATACTTGAGATAATTGCTCGTAGTGTATTCAGGCTGTGGCATTGTGCCAAGTAGACAACCATAAAGCCAGGTCACTGTTGTTGGCGTCCTTTATCATGGACCATTTATAATGGGTCTCATACCTTTTAAATGGAATAACCCCTTTTCCCACATTAACTGCTTCATCTAGAAGAATTCTGGACTGGTCATGGTGGAAGATGAAGGATATTCCTGACATTGTCATGTTGTAAATGTCTTGGGCATTGGTTTTTCATTGCTGTGTGTGTACACACATACATGTGTTCAGTGTGGGTGTGGTGGGAACAAGGGGTTCAACTAAATTTGAAGACATAAAAATTAGCACAAAATGAGAACAGAGTGAAGCATAGACATCTTATAGCAGTAGAATGACTTTCCTTCTGTGACAATACATCTGAAACTGTCTTGGAAAATCCAAATGAATCCACGGAAAAATGTTAAATTAATGGGAGTTCAGAAAGCACCTGAATCAAGAGAAATGCACAAAAATCAATACTTCACTATGCCAGTGACAGCCGGTAAGCAATTGTAATTGAAAAAAAAATTCCATCAACTACAACACCTCCAAAACATTATCTAGTTATGAACCAATATAAAAGGAGATATGTAGGTTCTGTATAAAGAAAAGGACAAAAGCTTAAGAATGGTATAAAAGGAGATTGGAGTATTTTTTAGCTAGATGGAAGAACTCACTATTTAAAGGTATAAATTCTTCTCAAATTAACATAACATTAGTCTAATTTAAGCTCATATAACTTCATTTCATATTTTCTTCCATAAATTCCTTCTATGATTTTAGGAAGAATTTATAGGAGAAATTAGCTGTTAAAAGAAGGATTATTTTTGTCTAAATATCAGACTTTTTCTCCTTGCCAAGCCCCAAATTAAATAATAGAAGGGAGGGAGGAAGAAAGGAAAGAAGGAAGAAAGGGAGGAAGGAAAGAAGGGAAGGAGAAAGGAAGGGAAGGAAAGAAGGAAGGAAGAAAAAGAGGAAGGGTGGAAGGAAAGAAGGAAGGAAGAAAAAGAGGGAGGAAGGAAGGAAGACAGGAAGAAAGGAAGGGAGAGAAGATGGAAGAGAGAAGGGGATTGGGGAAGGGAGGAGGAAGGAAGAGAGGAAGAGAGGGAGGAGGAAAGGAATGGAGGAAGAAAGGAAGGAAGAAAGGGAGGAAGGAAAGAAGGGAGGAGAAAAAGAAGGAAAGAAAGAAAGAAGGGAAGAAGAAAGGAAGGAGGGAAGGAAGGGAGGAAGGGAGAAAGGAAAGAAGAGAGAAAGGAAGGAAAGAAGGGAGGAAGGGAGAAAAGAAGGGAGAAAGGGAGAAGGAAGAAAGAAAGGAAGGTGGGAGGAAGGAAGGAAATAAGGGAGGAATGGAGATAGGAAGGAAGGGAAGGAAGAAGGGAGACAGAATGGAAGGAAGGAAGGGAGAGAGAGAGGAAGGAAGGAAAGAAGGAAGGAAGGAAGAGAGGGAGGGAGGGAGGGAGGGAGACAGGATGGAAGGAAGGGAGGGAGGAAGGAAGGGAGAAAGGGAGGAAGGAAAGAATGGAGGAGAGAAAGAAGGAAGGAAAGAAAAAAGGGAAGAAGGAAGGAGGGAAGGAAGGGAGGAAGGGAGAGAGGAAAGAAGGGAAGGAGGGAGGGAGACAGAATGGAAGGAAGGGAGGGAGAGGGAGGAAGGAAGATAGGAAGGAAGGGAGGGAGGGAGGGAGGGAGACAGGATGGAAGGAAGGAAGGAAGGGAGGGAGGGAGGAAGTAAGGAAGGAAAGAAGGAAGGAAGGCAGATAGGAAGGAAGGGAGGGAGACAGGATGAAAGGATGGAAGGGAGGGAGGGAGGAAGGAAGGAAAGAAGGAAGGAAGGGAGGGAGGGAGACAGGATGGAAGGAAGGAAGGAAGGGAGGGAGGGAGGAAAGAAGGAAGGAAAGAAAGAAGGAAGAGAGGGAGGAAGGAAGGAAGGGAGGGCGGGAGGGAAGAACAAAGGAAGGAAGAGAGAATAGGAGGGAGGGAAGACGGAAAGAAGGGAGAATGTTCTAGGCTAACGTAAAAACTACAGCAAAAGCCCGTAGGAAGGAATGTGCTTAATATTAACAGCGTGAAGACTCCCAGGCTTTAGCAGAGTGAGCAAAGGAATGGTGAATAAATTTAGAAAGGAAGCTGGAGGTCAGATTATACAGGGCCTCATAGGTCAATGTAAAAACCTGGGTGTCATAGGTGGGACTGGGAAACCAGAAAATGATAAGAGCTGGGGCAGGGCAAGGGCTGGAGCTGAGACATGAGTTGAGGGGGTGATTTTAATGTTCGAGAACACAGAGGACGGTGGCTTAAGCCACAGTTGGAGCTGTAACCCATGTGGAAGCCCCAATTGCCGGCTCAATAGTACTTGCAGCAATCTTGCTAAAACTAGGTAGCTATGGCATGATACGAGTTATTCCGACTCTTAACCCCTTAACAGAAAAAATAAGCTACCCCTTCCTTATCTTATCCCTATGAGGCATGGTTATAACAAGCTCTATCTGCTTACGACAAGCCGACCTAAAATCATTAATCGCCTACTCTTCCGTCAGCCATATAGCGCTCGTTACCCTCGTGATTCATTTCAGAGTAGTTCTGAAGGCGGGGATGACAGGGTTTGTGATAGATTGGATGTGGGTGTGTGAGAAACAGAGGAGTTAACATGACTGCAAGTTTGAGGCATGATTAACTAGGGGTTGGTGGTGCCATTTTCCTAGAAAGGGAACTCTGGAAATGGGCAGGTTTTGGAGAAGGAGAGGAAGCAAGAGTACTGAGCTGGCCATGTGAAGTCTGAAGTGCCTATTACATTTCCACACTGAGATATCAAACTGGCAGTTGCAGAGGTCAATTTAGGTTTTGCGGGATCTAGAGCTTTGGAAAATGTGAGGCATTTTTTTTGAATAAAAGTAATATAAAGTTATACATGAAAAATAGCAGAAAAATATAAATATGTAGAATAAGAACATAAATCACAACACATCTCATATTTTATAAAGCTGACAAATACAAAATATCACCACATTTAGAAACTGAAATAGTATTGATACAGGAGAGTTCCCTGAACCGCCTCACAGTACGTGTGACAGGGGTGTGGCTCACCTGTTCAGTTGCTGCTGCTCAAACCCCTGACGGTGGGGGAGCACACAGATGGGCAGATGCAGGAACACGGGTGAGTGCATTGGGCTCCAGTCCTGTGGTAGTGTCTAGGGGTGGGTACCTGTGGCCCCAGTGTTACAATGCTCTTTTAGCCTTGCTATCTGCAGATGGCTTAAGTGTTAACCAGCTCAATGGACCCTCTGCCTTTTCACAAGGGCAGAGGACCAGTGTGACAGCTTTCTGTATCCCAAGCTCTTGCCAAGAGTCCTGAAGGAATCTGGTCACACACAGCCTTAAAAGATGAATGAGGGGTTTTATTGAGTGTTGGAGGTGGCTCTCAGTGGGATGGATGGGGAACTGGAAGGGAGATAGAGTGGGAAAATCATCTTCCCCTGGAGTTTGACCATCCAGCAGCCAAACTCCCCTCCTACTGTCCATAGTCGAACTCCTCTTGGTGTTCAGATGCTCCTCTTCTCTCTTTCTCTGCCCCACCATGGTATCGTTTGTCTGCTTGTCTCATCTCCTCATCTGCTTTTGGAATCTGGGGTTCAGGATTTATATGGGTACAGGATAGGGGAGTGTGCTGGGCCAAAAGGCAACTTTTTGGGCATGAAAAGAGAAAAGCCTATTCTCACTTAGGGCTGTGGGTTTCCAGCCTTGAGGGTCGAGCCTTTGCCAGGGAACCACCCTCTTCTACCCAGTATTTCCCTGTCTCCTGTCCACATCATTCCCCACCTCTAAACAGACACATCTAATTGCTGTTAGAATACGCACGATGACCAATCTTAGCTACTTTCTACTGACAGGGGGCATTGCTTTGAGGAAAACGGCAGCCAGATTCCTCCCAGAGGTCTATGTAAGGGTCCCTGGCAAAAGGAAGCCATTGTACAAGGCTCTGGTTGCCTGACTATTCAAAGTTTGATGACCTCAAAGCAAGAGGAAGAAACAAAACAAAACAAGTTTTATAAGGTTAAGTATGCCTGGGTTAAACATGTATTTTATACATTGGAAAGAATGTAGTGCCAAAGATTATAGAAATAAGAAATGAAATATACTAATTATTCCAAAAACACTATGGTGCCATGGTATAGAACAGAGCAAAGGTAAGAAGAGCAAGCATAGGCAAAACTATAAAGAGGATATCCATGGAAGGTTAACTATTAACATTTATCTTTGGCAGTCTTTAGCTTGAGTTCCCCAATCTCTTCACATTGGTACTTTGGGTGCTCTTCTGGGTCGATGGAGGTGACTCCATTTATACGCAGGCCTTTACTTGAGTATAATGAATCCAAGAATCTATTCTAGTGACCTATACTGCTATGGAAGTAGAAAGAAGTACACTGTAGGGTCCCTTCCAACTTGGGCCTATGAAAAGAGAAAGGGAAGGAAGTAGCCTTGCTAGCACTAGGTCTCCTGCGTTGAATAGAGGTGGCCCTGGTTCATGGGATTGGGCTTCCCACAGTGGTATCAGTTCCTGTTGGAAATGGGCCAAAGAGGTTATGTGTTTAATCAAATGAGAAGTGTCTTGGTCTAGCCAGACATAACTGGTGAGACAAGGCCATTCATACATCATTTCAAAGGGACTCAAAACTAGCTGTGAAGGGGTGTTTCTAATATGTAGCAGGGCTATGGAGAGAAGGGCAGTCCAGAGGAGGTGAGTCCCCTGAGATAGTTTCCTGAGGTGCCTTTTGATAATATCATTTGTCTTTACTACCTTTCCCAAGGATTATGGTCTCCAGGCACAATGAAGATGGTACTATATGCTTAGTCCCTTTGAACACCCCTGGGTGACAGCCACCTTGAATGAGAGCGTATTATTGCTCTGGAGGTACTTAGGAAGTCCAAAGCAAGGAATAATTTCATTAATTAGTACATTTATCACCTCAAAGACTTTCTCTGTCCATCATGGAAATGCTTCTACCCAGTTAGTGAAAGTATCTATCTATACTAGGAAAGTATGTATCCATGCAAAACATTTTTACCTGTATTTTTTTCTGCATACTCGTTGATCATATCTTGATTATCACCTGATTTTGTAATAAGTAACATTCACTTTCTAAAGGAACTTCCTATGTGTAGTACTTCTATAGAATTTGTCCTAGAAATACAAGAATTCTAATTAATTCTCATTTGTAAAATTTCTATCATAAAAGGAAAAAAGTAATACATTTACAGTTATACATACCACATAATTAAGGATTTCCCTGATAAAAGAAAACTTTCACTGAGACCAGATATCAACAAAAACCAACCTGCACTTAAAATTTTGATAATTGGAAGACTCTTCCATAGACTACCTAATGACTTTATAAATGTCTTTCATTGTTTTTAGTGTACATATTGTGCATTTTGATGGGTTTTGACCAATGTATACACCCTTATAAACCATCATTAAAAATAAGATATAGAACATTTGCATCACTCAAAAAACTTCCCTTACGCTACTTTCTAGTCAATAAACCCTATGGAAGCAACATTTCCTTTGATTTTTAATCCTTATAGATTAACTCTTGCTGTTCTACAACTTACAAAAGGGATCACACAGTGTGGGATTTTGTGTCAGGCTTCTTTGCTATTGAGATTCATCCATGTCTTTTGTGTGTATCAGCAGTTTTCTTTCTTCTTATTGTTGAGTAATTTTCCATTGTGTAAATATACCATAGTTTATTTTTCATTCTCCTTTTGATGGTCATTTGGGTTTTTCCAGTTTTTGGCTATTATGAATAAAGCATCTATAAGTATTTTGTACAAGTATTTTTCTTGATAGAGATTTTCATTTTCCTTAATTAAATTCCTGGGAGTGGTATTGGTAAAGCATAAGGTGGCTGTATTTTTAAATTTACTAGAACCTGCCAACAGTCCTCCAATGTGGTTGTGCTATTTTCCACTCTCACTAGAAATGTATCTGATCCAGTTGTTCAACTGGATGTATTTTTACATTTTAGTCATTCCAGTGGGTGTGCTGTCTCTACACACTTCAAAACTTGTTTCTCCTCCACTGCCCAAATATATCTGATGCTGAATGTCTGTAGGACATGTTATCTGTGGTCTTACCTCTTTATGTAATGATTGGGTGAGTCAGCACTTAGGACATTGGGAATACTCCTGGAAGTCACTGCTAAATGAAACTGGCTAGCAATATCTTAACTGTATCTGCAAGTAACTGCAAGCAACAAAAATGTATCCAACTCAACACTAAATTTCTATTAGTACTAACTCTGTTTTAACGAGGTCGCCCTAATGACCCTTGGTCACTTCAATTGCATTCAACAGAAGAAAAAATATGACAGATGAGAAGGGGAAATGGAAAGTGATAGGTGTATTAAACAACCAGAGGTAAAATATATTACTCTGCACACTTTACAAAAACAGATGACCAGTTGGACATATGTTGCCCTTTAAAGGGGCCTGCAAAAGAAAAGGACACTGAAGCTTAAGATTCTTTAGTGTCACAGTTAGGTTGCCACTGGGAAACTGAATAAGAAGTTTCAAAGGGTGGTTAAACCTGAAGGAAAAAACTCATGAGTTAACTTGATATTTAAAACATTGGGACTGTATATGGCCATTTAGGCAATGCTGAAAGCAAAACTTCAGACAAATTAAATTTTATAGAATTTAATTGAGCAAAGAATAATTCATGAACAGGTAGTCCCCAGAACCAGAATGTGTTCAGAGTGACTCTGGGGCTGCCATGTGGTCAAAAAGACATTAAAAATGTTCAGCATGTTAGGTTTCGTAGTTTCACTTCCAAGAATGTCTCCCATAGAAGAAAGTATGTACTCAAAGATGTTCCAGGACTTAGTTTTTTCATATTAAAGCAAAAAATGGGAAAATAAACACTAACCACACAGCAAGAAATAAATAATAAATATAGGATCATGATGAAGTGACATTCAGCCCTTAAAAATTAATCAAGTTTTGTTCTGAACATCATCTATAATTTTTCAATTGAGTTATAGCATACAAGTGCACAAATCTTAAACACAATATATTCACTGTATTGAGTATACAATATTCACTGTATTGAGTATACAATATTTTACAATTATTAATTATATCTTTTTTAATTATTTATTTATTATTTTTGAGATGTGGTCTTGCTATGTTGCCCAGGCTGGAGGGCAGTGGCATAATCTTGGCTCACTGCAACCTCTACCTCCAGATTTAATTGATTCTCATGCCTCAATCTACCAAGTAGCTGGGATTACAGGTGTGCACCATCACACCTGGCTGATACTTTTGCATTGTTAGTAGAGATGGGGTTTTGCCATGTTGGCCAGGCTGGTCTTGAACTCCTGGCCTTATGTGATCCACTTGCCTTGGCCTCCCAAAGTACTGGGATTCCAGGCATGAGCCAGCATGCCCAGTTGAATTTTACATATTTTATGCAGACACATCCATGGACCAATACCCCGATAGGACATTTCTAGTATATCAGAATGCTTCTTACGTCCCCTGCCAGTGAATACCTCTCCTCAAAGGTAGCTATTCTAATTTTTATCACCATTGATTAGTTTTGCCTGTCTTTTAACTTTATGTAAATGAAGTTGCACAGTAAATACTCTTTTGTGTCTGTCATGTATGTTGGTGTGTATTATTATAGTTTATTCATTTTTACTGATGCATAGTAATCAATTTTATAAATATATCAAAATTTATTAATTCATCCAATTGATGGCTATTTGGATTGTTTCCATTTTGGAGCTACTGTAAATAAAGTTATATATGTATATGGAATAAATAATAAATATGGGATCATGATGAAGTGACATCCAGCCCAAAAATTAATCATATTTTTAGCACATCATCTGTACTTTTAAAATTATATATATATATATATATATATATAATTTTAAAGTTATGCTTTTGAAGGATAATAATATCTTTAAAATGCTAAAAATAAAATGTTAATTCTAAAAACCAGGGAACATAAATCTGATGAAATTTGGTACCAATTTTTAAAAATTACTTGTACAGCGCCAGGCGCAGTGGTTCACGCCTGAAATCCCAGCACTTTGGGAAGCCGAGGCAGGTGGATCACGAGGTCAAGAGATCGAGACCATCCTGGTGAACATTGTGAAACCCCGTCTCTACTAAAAATACAAAAAATTAGCTGGGCATGGTGGCACATGCCTGTAATCCCAGCTACTCGGGAGGCTGAGGCAGGGGAATTGCCTGAACCCAGGAGGTGGAGGTTGCGGTGAGCGGATATCACGCCATTGCACTCCAGGCTGGGTAACAAGAGCAAAACTCCATCTCAAAAAAAAAAAAATTACTTGTACAGAAAAAAGATAAGAAAGAAATACATGAAATAATTGACTGTGATTTATTCAGATGATAGGGTTATAGACAAGATGGTGTGTGAAATGATAGTAATGTTGAACTCTATTGCAGTTTTGATAAAATGACCCTAAAGTCTGGGTGTTATAGGTGGATTCAGGTAGGATATCCTCTTCACATTTTGGTTGCAAAAGGATTGATGATGAAATGCCTTGGGAGGTTGGAAATAAGCAAGAGAATTTATCTGGAGAGAGGTACCTTGTGCTGCAGTGGATTGAGGAAAGATTTCCCCCAACCTGAAGCTTCATGAGAGATTGATAAATAATACTTGGAAAGCTTTATATGTGTTACAGTGGTCTAATATCTGACACAAGCAAGCAAGGACATCATCAGAGTTCTCCTGTGGTGTGATTTGGTGCTGCTCCTGTCTCATATCCTCCAAGCCTTGGTACTTCAAAGATTCTGTAAACAAATGAATGCCTTTTAATAAACAGCTTTCCTGCTTAAGGTAAAATAGACTTTTGTATTTGCAACTAAGAAGTAAGGGTGCCTCAAAGTCCCTTCTCTCTTCTTCCCATAGAAATGAATGCATTGGGCTGGGCGTGGTGGCTCACATCTGTAATCGCAGCACTTTGGGAAGCAGAGGTGGGTGGATCATGAGGTCAGGAGATAGAGACCATCCTGGCAAACATGGTGAAACCCCGTCTCTACTAAAAATACAAAAATTAGCTGGGCATGGTGGCATATGCCTGTAGTCCCAGCTACTTGGGAGGCTGAGGCAGGAGAATCGCTTGAACCTGGGAGGCAGAGGTTGCAGTGAGCCGAGATTGTGCCACTGCACTCCAGCCTGGGTGACAGGGCAAGACTCTGTCTCCAGAAAAAAAAAAGGAAAAGAAAAGAAAAAGAAAATAAAACGAAGAAATGGATGCACTGAAATTACTTGAGACTGGTACCACTGACACATGTAATGAGCATTCCCTTGCTCAGGAAGCAGCCTCATAATGATCACAGTGTCTACAAGGAGGAAATGCACAGAAAATGCTGGTGTATTCTAGACACTGAAAGAGTTGTACTTCTTATTCTTAATTCATGAATTATACTTCCAATTAGTGCACGAGTCTTTTGTGAGCTTGCATTATTATGAATTAATCCTAAGAGACAGACATATTTGCTATGTGCTGACAAAATCAAGTTGCTGAACTTAAAAGTTACCATCACAAACTGGGCCATGTCACATTGTTTTGAGTTAGTTGGGCCCTTGTAAAGATACAGCCGGGACCACTTTTTGGTGACACTTTGATATTGCCATGAGATTTTCCGTTGAATATGTACAGTTCTTACTGAAGTTTCAAGAAGTATTACCCATGTGGCCATTTTGGACATGTTGAGTAGATTAATGAAATGTACTTTCTAAAAAAGATAAACTGCTTCGCCTTTAACAAAATTTTTTTTCTACCTAATGCTTTAAAGTTTTAATTTGATCCAGGTAATTGCTTTCTCTGCATTAACCCATCCAACCTAAATAAAAGGTGAAAAGAATCAGCCTCTTTTAAAGTCAAATTCAGGTTTATAGCTTTACATGTAAAGTGAGGAAGAGAGGCTATGGAAATGACAAGACAGATTTCGACACAGTCTAGAAATCTAGATCTATTCTGTTATCTCAGATAACAGAATAGATCTTTAATTTGCAGAATTCTTTTTACTGGAATGATTCCCCTTTAATGTTTAAACAATCCTATTGAGTGTGATGAAACTCTGTGAACCTGAGTTACATGCTCTCGTTTGGGCAATTCATTACAATTTCTTCTGTATTCTTTCAAGTAATTGAATCAACTTAAAAATTTGCCTTGGTGACCAAGTAAATAAGAAACTGCTTGTTAAGAAAGAGTGATTTAGATTTGATGATTGTGAGTCAGTCTCAAAAGGCACTTCCATAAAAAGCATAAAGTGAAAGTGTTCAAGTATACTTCAGGGAATTAATAGCAAAATTGAAAATGGCTTAAGAGGAATAGAAAGTGCCAGAACCTAGAAAAAGCCCTAATAGTCATGTAGGAAGCATTAGAAGTAATGTTAGTGGTCAGAGTGAAAGTTACCTTATGGAAGATTTGTTCTACAACAATCTCCAAAACCAGACATTTTAGTCAATTAGTCTTAATTTAAATTTTATGGAGCTATGTCAATTGATTTAGGAATTTACAAATAATTAGATGTGGAGAACATAGCAATCACATTTGGAAAATGATAGGATGGTATCTATTAAAACTAAGTATACACATAACCTATGATCCAGCATTTCTACTCCTAGATATATGTCCAAGAGAAATGAGTTCATACACCCACAAAAATCCATGTGTAACAACGTTCATAGTGTATTTATTCACAATAGCCCCAACTGGAAACAATAACCTAAATCTCCATCAGTTGGAATGGCAAAATAAATTGTGAAATATTCTTATAATGGAACAGGGAAAAAACAAGAAGGAAAACTACAGCTACCCATAATAAAATGTATCAATTTCATAGATATAATATGAGAGTGAAAGAAGTCAGGAACAAAAGAGTACAAACTGTATGATTATATTTTTATAAAGTTCAAGAGTAGGCAAAGCTAAGTTATAGATTTATAAGTCAGAACAGTAATCACCCATCAGTGAAGTATTGACTGGAGGGGGACATGTGGTAACTTCCTGGGGTTCTGGGAATGTTCTTCTCTATTTGACAGTATAGTGGTTGCTCAGGCGTACATGCATGAAAGGTTCACTGAGTTGTGTTCTTAGAACTAGTGCACTTTATTGTATAGTATACTTCAACAAAGCCAGTTTTTAAAACTCGTATTCAGAGAGGATAATCCAATCATGTGATGCATAACAATGTTTTGGTTAACAATGGACCACATGTATAATGGTCCTGTAAGATGATGGTAGAGCTGAAAAATTTCTATCACTTAGTGACAGAGCAGTGCAACTGCTTTATTTTAAAAATAAATTCAGTGTAACCTGAATGCACAGTGTTTATAATGTATACAGTAGTGACAGGAATGTGCTACAGCTTCACATTCACTCACAACTCACTCATTGACTCACCAGAGAAACTCCAGTCCTAAAATATTCATTCATGGTAAGTGCTCCATATAGGTGTGCATAATTTTAAAAATCTTTTATATTGTATTTTTCTGTACCATTTCTATATTAGACATGTTTTGATACACAAATACCATTGTATTCCAAATACCTGCAATATTAAGTACAGTAAATGTTATATAGGTTTGCAGCTTAGAAGCAATAGGCTATACCATCAAGCCTAGGTATGTTTTAGGCTATACCGTCTAGGTTTATGTAAGTACAAAATGAATATACTTGATTTCATGCATCTTTCTTTCCCACTTCTCAGCTAGATACTTTCTGCTTAGTAAACAAATACTTACATTATTAAATGAAGATTGTTAAATAGAACCTAAGGCTATGTGGCTACAACTCAGCTGCTGGAGTATTGCTAGTCATAGGTAGGAAAATCTCTTGTAAACTCAATATTTCTTATCCCTGAAAGCTGGTGTTGTCTATAGCCTTTCACATTATATAATCTGCCTCTTCTAGAATGGTATTTATCAGACTCAAAAATAACAGCAACCCTTTTCTGAAAGAAATCTTTCCGTTAGTTTGACTACCTGTCACCATGGTTTCATGAGAGTATCACTCAGGTGCAAGCTCTGTGACTTTGTTCATTCAAGCAGATTAAAAAAAATATTTTATTGCATTTTAGGTTTGGGGGTACATGTGAAGAATATGCAGGATTGTTGCATAGGTACATACATGGCAGTGTGATTTGCTGCCTTCCTCCCCATCACCTATATCTGGCATTTCTCCCCATGTCATCCTTCCCTAACACCCCACCCCCCACTGTCCCTCCCCTAGTTCCCCCCCTACAGACCTCAGTTTGTGATGCTCCCCTCTCTGTGTCCATGTGTTCTCATTGTTCAACACCCGCCTGTGAGTGAGAACATGTGGTGTTAGATTTTCTGTTCTTATGTCAGTTTGCTGAGAATGATGGTTTCCAGGTTCATCCATGTCCCTACAAAGGACACAAACTCATCATTTTTTATGGTTGCATAGTATTCCATGGTGTATAATTGCCACGTTTTCCCTGTCCAGTCTATCATGGATTGGTATCTGGGTTGGTTCCAAGTCTCTGCTATTGTAAACAGTGCTGTAATGAACATTCATGTGCATGTGTCCTTATAATAGAATGATTTATAATCCTTTGGATATATATCCAGTAAGGGGATTGCTGAATCAAATGGAATTTCTATTTCTACGTTCTTGAGGAATCACCACACTGTCTTCCACAATGGTTGAACTAATTTACACTCCCACCAACAGTGTAAAAGTGTTCATATTTCTCCACATCCTCTCCAGCATCTGCTGCCTCCATATTTTTTAATGATTGCCATTCTAACTGGCATGAGATGGTATTTCAGTGTAGTTTTGATTTGCATTTCTCTAATGACCGGTGATGATGAGCATTTTTTCATATGTTTTTTGGTGTCATATATGTCTTCTTTTGTAAAGTGTCTGTTCATGTCCTTTGCCCACTTTTGAATGGGCTTGTTTTTTTCTTGTAAATCTGTTTTAGTTCTTTGTAGATTCTGGATATAAGTCCTTTGTCAGATGGGTAGATTGCAAAACTTTTTTACCATTCTTTTGGTTGCCAGTTCACTCTAATGATTCTTTCTTTTGGTGTGCAGAAGCTGTGGAGTTTAATTAGTCCCATTTGTCTATTTTGGCTTTTGTTGCCAATGCTTTTGGTGTTTTAGTCATGAAGTCCTTGCCTATGCCTATGTCCTGGATGGTTTTGCCTAGATTGTCTTCTAGGGTTTTTATGGTGTTAGGTCTTATGTTTAAATCTTTAATCCATCTGGAGTTAATTTTAGTATAAGGTGTCAGGAAGGGGTCCAGTTTCTGCTTTCTGCACATGGCTAGCCAGTTTTCCCAACACTATTTATTAAACAGGGAATCCTTTCCCCATTGCTTGTTTTTATCAGGTTTGTCAAAGATCAGATGGTTGTAGATGTGTGGTGTTGCCTCTGAGGCCTCTGTTTGTTCCATTGGTCTATATCTCTGTTTTGGTACCAGTACCATGCTGTTTTGATTACTGTAATCTTGTAGTATAGTTTTAAGTCAGGTAGCATGATGCCTCCAGCTTTGTTCTTTTTGCTTAGGATTAACTTGGCTATGCGGGCTCTCTTTTAGTACCATATGATGTTTAAGGTGATTTTTTCCAGATCTGTGAAGAGGTCATTGATAACTTGATGGGGACAGCGTTGAATCTATAAATTACTTTGGGTAGCATGGCCATGTTCATGACACTGATTCTTCTTAACCATAAGCATGGAATGTTTCTCTATCTGTTTGTGTCCTCTCCTATTTTGTTGAGCAGTGCTTTGTATTTCTCCTTGAAGAGGTCCTTTACATCCTTTGTTAGTTGTATTCCTAGGTATTTTATTCTCTTTGTAGCAATTGTGAATGGCAGTTTGTTCTTGATTTGGCTCTCTTTCTTACTTTTTTGGGGACAGAATTTTACTCGTTTCCCAGGCTGGAGTGCAATGGTGCAATCTTGGCTCACCACAACCTCCGCCTACTAGTTCAAGTAATTCTCCTACCTCAGTCTCCCTAGTAGCTGGGATTACAGGTTACAGGTGCCTGCCACCACACCCAGCTAATTTTTTGTATTTTTAGTAGAGCTAGGGTTTCACTATGTTGACCAGGCTGGTCTCAAACTCCTGACCTCAGGTGATCTACCTGCCTTGGCCTCCAAAAGTGCTGGGATTACAGGCATGAGCCACCACACCTGACTCAAGCAGATTCTTATTCTTATCTCTACTCAGAACCACTGTGCATTTAACTAACACCATTTAAAACTATTTCCAGTTGCATTAAAAATGCGATGACGCAGCATGAAGACCCTCACTAAATGCTGGCACCCTGTTCCTGGACTTCCCAGCCTCCAGAACCATGAGCCAAATACATTTATTTGCTTTATTAAAAAAAAAAACAAAAAACAAAAAGCTGTGTATTTGATTTGAAGAGTAAGTCAAGGAAAAAACAAAACCAACCATAGAAAAATAAAAGATAAATATACCCTTCCAAACTAAATACGAAAGAAATACTAGGCCAGGTGGGGTGGTTCATACTTAACATCCCAATGCTTTGGGGGGCCGAGGCAGGAGGATTGCTTGAGGCCAGGAGTTCTAAATATTGACCAGCCTAGTCAGTATAGTGAGACCCTGTCTTTTTTAAAAATAACAAAAAAATTAGCTGAGTGTGGTGGTACATGCCTGTAGTCCTAGTTACTGAGGAGTCTGAGGTGGGAGAATTGCTGGAGCCCAGGAGTTCAAAGCTATAGTGACCTATGATCATGCCACTGCACCCTAGCCTGGGAAACAGAGTGAAACACCATCTCCTTAAAAAACCCTGAAAATAAACAAAGAAATTAAAAAAAAAAAAAAAAAGCAGTAGCATAGTACCTAAAAAGTGCTAATTAATTCAAATAGGCACTTGCCTGACATGTTGCTTTCATCACACGTAAGTCTGGACTACGATGCTGAGAGATTCCCATCAACTAATTCAGGAACATATGGAAATAAAACAGAAAGCTAAGACTTTAGTATCATTTCTTAAGGTACATATGCCTTTTGTATTGATGATATTAAGTGGAGTCTTATAATTTATTAACCTGGGGTACATTTCTACAAGAAAGAACTAAACTTGCATATGATCCTCTGAAATGCAAAATACGAAATCTGTAACTGGAATGTGATTGCAACTGACTATGGATGTGGCCCTTATTCTGAATGAAATAGAATATCAGTCTCTGGGGCGTGCTTCACCAGTTGCTATCTTTATGACTTCGGAAAAATGAGTCTTTATATCAGATAAAAGAAGGGGAAACTGAATTTATAACTATTTATTTCAGAATATTAAACACATGCCCTCATTAACTTCTAAACCCTCTGAGCCCCTTAGTATATGTAGGGAATTGATTCCAGGACCCCCTTAGATGCTAGAATTTGAGGATGCTCAATTCCTTTATATACAATGGTGTAGTATTTGCATATAACTTATGCGCATCCTCTTGTGTACTTAAACTGCCTCTAGTTTAAGTACTTATAATAACTGTACTTATAATAACTAATGCAGTGCCTACACATTGCTTCATTCAAGTGGGTTCAAATAGTACTCAGGGTGTGGCAAATTCAAGTTTTGCTTGTGAAATTTTGTGGATTTTCTTGCAAATATTTTTCATCCATAGTTGGTCAAACCCACTGATGTGGAATCCTTGGGTACAGAGGGCCAACTGTACGTATAAATAAATGAACAAAGCATAAGCCCATAAAGACACATAAAATGTATGAAGTGCAGCAGGATCAATATGAAAGCAAATATCTAGAGAAAGAAAGCATGTGACTGTGAAGTCTCTGACTGAGCAGTGTGGATGGGGCACCAACAGGATGCAGGTACATGCTCATCCCACTGGAATTGGAATGATCAATTCCTGGAAAGTGAAGGTGAGTGGTGGTGCTAAAAACAGGGGAATCAGTTCCAAGTTGTGTAAGGAGCAAGCAAATCTTTCCAAACCATCCTACATGTCAGGTGGTCAGTTAACTACCGCCCTTCCACCTAGAAGAAGAGGAGCAGCTTCTCCTCTGGAAAAATGTAACTGAGGGACTGTATTCCTGGAGCACCAAAAACACTAAAGGGCAGGGGCAAAGTGCTAAAAACCAAAGGATTATGTAAAAGTCTAAAAAAGTCATTAAGTTTCTTATGAAGCCCCCCCTTCTCTGTTCCTAAGTGCTAGCTACTAAGTTTATAACCTTCAGTTTTTCTTGATTGGTCAAGGAGAAAGATCAATAAATGTTGCCGTTCAGATAGTTTACCCAAAACAGACTGATTTCTCCCTAATCACCATAAAGAAAGCAATAGTTAAACTTTTAGTGCCCCATTATTAAATATGAATGAAACAAAAACCATCCTGGATATTTGAAGTAAGCTTCTAATACGAAAAAAAAAAAAAAAAAAAACAGAGAAAAATGAGAAAAACAACTAAAGTCATTTAAAACCCATTCATAATGTTCTTCTGAGAAAGTATTGTCTCCATATATTGGAAAGAGAAAACTGTAAATTGGTACTGAAAATAGAAAGCTTTTAGAAAATTGAAAACAAAACATGATGGTATAAATTTCGAAGAGATTCACAGAAAAATGAAACACAGAATTTGATAAAATCTCCTGAAAGCTAGGGGTAAAGTACAAAGAGGTGGAAAGCAAGAGAGGGAAAAAATTAGAGGGAAGAGAAAGAAGGCACCGTATCTGACAAGCAGAATTTCCAAAAATAAACAATAAATAAAATGATGGTGGTTGGAGGTGGCCATCAAAGAGATAATATCAAATGTGACTTCAGAACAAAAGGCCCACTGTGTGTCCAGCACAGTGAGACAGAAAGAACTTCCATCATCATGCAATTTCCAAATAAAGCTAAGGAAAGGAAGGGAATCACAAATGATTGTGTGATCAGATTGCGAATCAGATTAACACTAGACTTTTCAACAATACATTGAAAGCTAGAAAATAATGAAATAATGTCTTCAAAATGTAGAGGAAAATTTCTTTCCAATCTAGGGTTCTATATCTAGATAAATGAGTGTAAATGTGGAGTAAATTCGTTTTCATATAGGGAAGAGCTTCAAAAATTTTGCCTCATCTTCACTCATCAAGCTGACAGAACCATTGCTCAATAAATACATTAATAAAAAAACCATAATCCATAAACAGAGGATTCTATGCAGGAGAAAGAAAAAAAGCTAATGACTAAAGGAAGTCATTCTAAAGACACCTACCTATAAAAGAGAGAGAGTAGCTGGCTTAGATAGCACACATTGGATCAGGAAGACAAAGGCTCCAGGAAGAATTTCTAGAAAAAAAATTTATATGTTAGTGTCTCAATCCATTCGTGTTGCTATAATGGGATATCTGAGGCTCAGTAATTTATAAAGAAAAGAAGTTTATTTGATTCACGGTTCTGCAGGCTGTACAAGAAGCATGCTACTATTGCTTCTGATTCTACTGAGGGACTCAGGTTGATTCTACTTGCGGAGCAAAGAAAAGGGGAGCCAATGTGTACCGAGATCATGTGGCAAGAGAGGAAGCAAGAAAGAGAGGAGGAGGTGCCAGACTCTTTTCAGCAACCAGCTCCCTAGGGAACTGAGAGTGAGAACACAGTCAATCCCATAAGAAAGGCACTGAGCCATTTGTGAGGGATTCACGCCCATGATCCAAACACCTCCCACGAGGCCCCACCTCCAACAATGTACATCAAATTTCAACATGAGGCTTGGCAGGGCCGAACAAATCACATCCAAAACATAGTAGTTAGATTTCCTGATGTGATGATTTTTTATAGTTCTGTTGAATATCTGGGAAATAATTCGTGATAGAAACACTGAAATTAAGCAAAAAATAAAATAAAAAAGAGAGAAAAGGTACAATCCACAATTTCCAGAAAAATAAAACTATGTAAAAGAAAAGTGATGTTGTCATTGTATATTATGTGTCTCAGCACAATATACAATATGTAAAATATTTACAAGGTAATAATGATGTAAACACTGAATACTGAGAAGAGGGAGAAAGGGAAATGTGGATGTACAAGTTGAACAAAGAGAGCCATGACAGCTGGTACTTTCCAAAGGTGGCCCTATCAATGCTTCCCATCCATATGCTCTTTTCTGATGTGACCTCATTCATCTCTCCTCAGGAGATAGAGTCCAATTTCACTTCTGATGAATCTAGATTAAGCTCCTGACCTAGTTGTTGCTGACGGAATGCAGTGGAAGTGACACGAAGTGACTATTGAGCCTAGGCTAGCCAAGTCCTTGCAATGCATGTCTGTTTCTCCTGGAACTCCTACTTTTAGAACCTCATAGGTCATGGAAGAAATTGGTTTACCCTGAGACCACAGTGCAGAGAGACCATGTATATGCCCACAGGTTTCGGCTGTTTCAGTCCTCAGTCATCTAAGTCATCACAGTCTGGGCATTCAATGTGTGAATGCAGAAGTCTTGAAGAAGACCCCAGACTCAGCCACTGATTGACCGCTGCCACGTGAAGAGCCCTGAGACAGCTAGATGTGTCTAGCTGAACCTAGTCAAACCATACAACTGTGAGAAGTGGTAATAATTGATTGTTGTTTTAAGCTTTTATGTTTTGGGGTCAATTTTAATAAAGCAATAGGGGAGCCGAACAACTGCTAATACCTTATTTTTCATAATTTAAAGTCAAAAAAACAGCAAACAAAGTGAGCACAGGTGAGACAGAGAGTCGCTGCTCTTAGCTGTAACTCTTACAGGACTATTTAGCTTTCAAAGTTAAATATTCATATTTATTTGATAAAAATTAAATTAAAAAAAATGGGGCTATCTACCCTGGTCTAGGAACCACACATTGTGAGTTCAAAATTTCCCAGAGTTTATGAGCATGAAAGTACTTTGAAAACTCTAAAATACTATCAATAGGTGGCATTTTACCTGTCATTATTCTTTAATTTCCCATTCTGCCTTCGAGCTTATTCAACAAAACTCTGAGAAAAATTTAGTTTAATTTATTATGAAAATATGGATATAGTACCAGTTTTATTGATTTTATTTATTTATTTTTTTATTTTTTTTGAGACAGAGTTTTACTCTTGTTACCCAGGCTGGAGTGCAATGGCGCGATCTCGGCTCACAGCAACCTCCGCCTCCTGGGTTCAGGCAATTCTCCTGCCTCAGCCTCCCAAGTAGCTGGGATTACAGGCACGCACCACCATGCCCAGCTAATGTTTTGTATTTTTAGTACAGACGGGGTTTCACCATGTTGACCAGGATGGTCTCGATCTCTTGACCTCGTGATCCACCCGCCTCGGCCTCCCAAAGTGCTGGGATTACAGTCTTGAGCCACCGCGCCCGGCTTAGTACCAGTTTTAAACTACAATGTTCAAACCCTTTACCCAAGTCTCAGTTTTCTTACTTATTAATAAAGAATTGAGTAGGAATGGACATAACACTGAAGAAGTCACCTCCAAAATGTTATAATATTTAGCATCTCTGGAACTCTACATTAGAGCTCATTATTGCTAGGTTCTTTGTTAGACTTAAAATGGTCTAAGACAAGAATTCTCAAAGTTTGGGTTTCAGGAGACCTATGCACTCTTTCAGTCATTGAGGACCCCAAATAGCTATTGTTTATGTGAGTTACAGCTTTTGATAATTACACATTAGAAATTAAAAATGGAAAATTTTAAATACTTATTTTAAAACAGTAAGCCCATTACATGTTAGAATATTTTTAATAAAGAATAATTGCTTTTCGAAATAAAACAATTTAATGAGAACAGTGAGACTGTCTTATATTATTGCAAGTTAATGTTGGCTTAACAGACAAGGGCTATATTATATTTGCTTCTGTATTTAATCCACTGCAGCATTACATATTAGGTAACTGTTGAAAACTCCACTGCACACTTGGGACAGAATGAGAGTGAAAAGGGCAAATAATGCCTTACTATTACTATAAAACTGATTTGAACTTCAGGGACCCCATGAAAGGGCTTTCAGAGGACCTCCAGGTGTAAGACATTAGAACCCCTGGTTTACAACAATGAAACGCACTGACTTTGAAGAAATTGAAAGAGTGAGCTTCTAAAAAGTCAATCAGTCTTTAGAAAGTCAGTAGACATAGATCAGAGATGACTCATCTTTCTTTGTTTTAAAAGTATAGGTGTGAACAGGATGTATCAACGAACTTAGGGCAGGAGCAGCATGTGATGTTTGAGAGCCCTGCCTCTGGAATCAGTCATCAGGGGTTCAAATCCTGTCCCTATTATTTATCAGCTGTGGCAACTAGGTCAAGTTACTTAGTTCCTCTGTGCCTCCAGTGTTAGTTTCAAGGTTAAATGAGTAAATATCTTTAAATATTTAGAATATTAAATGGTGTGTAATTAATACTAACATATGTTTGTGAAATAATATAAATTTCTTCCAGGAAAAAATGTCAAATTCAGCTTATTATGTAAATACTGACCACAGACAGAGGTCCTGAGTTCTCTCCAGGCTTTACCACCAGTGAATCGCATAGCCATGGGAACTGGTATTCAAACACCTGGTCCCCAGTTTCTCTGAGCATCCATCCTTTATAAGACAGGTGTGTGTCTCATCTGAGATGATAATTATGAAAGCTTTTAAGGAAAAGTTGAGTCGTATGTTGCTCTGCAATATTAAAAGGTTATTCTTGTTCATATTCTCACCTGTGTGATGATCGGCTTTCTGTGCATGTATTAAGATTTTTCTTAACTTCAAGTATTCCTGGTCCTCTTGGATTTCCTTTGGCATTGGAAATCAGAAAGGCAATGCTTCGAATATTCTTTTCTCTGCCTCTTGGCATTTTGATTTCTGCTTTCTGGGTAAGGTTCCCTTCCAAAATAATCTCATTAGGAAGCTTTTGGATGTGTGATTTAGGTTTCACATCATGTAACATTTGCTGAGTTTATCAGTCCCCTGAGGCTTCTGCAGGACAGAAGAGGAGAGAGTGACAAAAAGCTCTTAGAAATACCATTATTATTGTAATTATTCACTAAGGCAGAAGGTGGTTTTATCTTAGATTCAAAGCTTTGCTGGGAGAAGGGAAGAGGGAGGAACACATTGGCCAGAGATGCTCTAACCATATTGGAAGGACAAGAGGTCATAGGACGTCTGGTCCCATTCCATCAACTTAGATCTGAGGGAGATGAAGTAGACATGGAAACTGAGCATTCAATCTAATAGAGCCAATGTCAGGCCCTCAAACTAGGCTAGCCATGGATTCAGCTCGAGCTGCAACCAGGAGCATAGATTCTTTCAGGACTCAGAGGCCTATAAAACACAGTGCAAAACTTTTTACATAACAAAATCTGCAACACTTCCTACACCTCTATTCCCATCATGGAACTATGTGGAGCTTCCAGAATCTGCTGTGCTCTTTGGCCACTTTTCCTTTGCTCATGCTAGGGCTTCTGTCTGATGTGCCAGCTTTTAGGCTTGGCAAACACTTATTTTTCTTTCAAGACTCAGGTCAGTTACTAGCTTCTTTGGGACTCCCTAAGAAAACTTAGGTACTTCTTTTTGGTCTACTAATAGCATCTCAACTTAACTTAAAGGCCCTAGGGAATTTATTCATAAATGTTTGGTTGACATAACTATAACTATTTCTACAATAGATATTGAAACAGGAGAGTTCCCTGACTCCCTTGAGAGATGTATGACAGGAGTGTGGCTCATTTATTTGGCCTCCATGTGCTCAAACCCCTATGGGAGGGGAGCATTCAGGTGAGCAAGTGCAGGAACCAAGATGAGCGCTTTTGGGCTCTGGCCCCTTGGCAGTGCCTAGAGGTGTTACAAAGCTCTTTTAGCCCTGCTGTCGGGCTGACTTAAGTGTTAAACAGCTCAGTGAAGAGTCAGTGTGATGGCCTTTTTGAGATCCTTCACCTAGTGAGTCCTGAATTCTTGTCTGGTGTTCAGGAAGAATTAGGTCACACAGACTTGAAGGATATTGAATGTGGGGATTTTACTAAGTGATGGGGGTAGCTCTCAGTGAGGTGGGGAGCTGGAAAGGGGATAGAGGGGAAAGATGATCTTCCCCTGGCCATCCTGCAGCCAATCTCCTTTCTGACCAACCACAGCTGAACTCCTCTTGAAGTTCAGACGCATCCTCTCCTCTCTCCTTCTCTGCCATTCCCTTCTGTTGCTCTGCCACTCTGTTGCTCTTCTCCTGGAGCCTGGGATTTGGAGTTTATACAGGCACAGGACTGGGGGGTGTAGTGGGCCAAAAAGCAAGATTTAGGCATGAAAACAGGAATGCCTGTTCTCATTTAGGGCCACGGGTTTCCAGGCTCAAGGGTGGAATCTTTGCTAGGGAGCTACCCACTTCTACCCATTATTTCCCTCCTCCTATCCATATCAAGATTAAGATTTTTGTGGATAAGGACTCTCACTGAAGTTTGCACATCTCTAAAAACTTAAGAGCATCCATAGTTCATATAGAAATATTAATAAATATTAGCAGAATGAATGCATAACAAATGCCAAGAATGCTACATGTCTGGAGTCTTACTGTAGGAGAAAAACGTTGAATTACTGCGGGAAACTTCCCACCTTGGATCCTGGCAATCAGGCTACAGTGTGGCTAATAGCAGGAACACAGGCAGTGAGATGGTGACCATGTGGGGGCTGTGTTGGTGAGGGTGAAGTTCAGTTCTTGCTGAGACTGTTGCATAAGAGTGGGGTGGTACAAGGGGGCTAGGCAGAGAATATTACGACTCAAAGTCTCCATCTACCCACTGTTTAGATTATTATTGCTAAAATATACCCCAGCTAACAGACCAAATGGACGTCCTGTGGCTAAAATGAGACACAACAGAAATGGAATCAAATGGCCATAGCTGGGAGAAGGATCGGTCAGGTACCCCTATATTACCAGTTGCCATAAGTTCTTCTTTCCTGTAATTGAACAAAAACTATCTCTTAAAATAGCTACAATTGAGAGTTTCCCAACTGACCTGGGTGGACCACCCAACTCCAGCCAACTGAATTGCCCCCACCCTGCCTTGTGGCCCCACTAGCAACTCCGGCTGGAGCGGAGACTGACCTTACAAACTTTCTTGCCTGATAGCCACAGACTTCAGCCCAGTTTCAGCCAGCTTATGGAGCATGTGCAAATGTCTTCATGCTCTGTAGTTTACCTTTTGACATAGAATTTCACCTTATTTTAATGTTAAAACTCCACCTAAAAGTAAGCACATTTCTTTTATGTATATGTTTGCCTAATACCACAGGGCTTGACTTCCCTTGTAAATATTCATAGCATCCTCCAAACCTGCTAAATACACATGCTAGGTGGCCCCTGAAAGACATAAATTCCAGTTCTTCCTTTCCCCTCTGCAGAGTGCACTTCCATTTTATACCAAAGGCTATGTCTTCCCAATCTTTAGATTTTTTTTTTAAATAGAAAATAAAGCTCTCCTTTTTTCCTTCACAGATCTCATGGTCTTTTGTTAACATTATAAACATGTTGATTTCAGTCAGAATCCAAGAGGTAAGAAGGCGCTGTGGAGGGAACTTCGGCTTTGGATATCAAAGCCCACCACTAAATGGGAGCCCAGTTTTGTACAATTTATGTAACTACATCTATTCTCAGCCTGCTAGTTTTAAAACAGACTAAAACTTTAAGTTAGTGAGGAATTTTAAAAATTAAAGAGGATAGATTTTGCAGAGATCCATATACAAACTTCAGCTCAGGCACTGACTGAAGTCCTGGGACAACATCAGTTTTCCCCTCTTTACACAGGAGCAAGAATAGTTTCTGGATGGTTATAAGCATAAAACGACTGAAAGCACAGAAAATGCTTTCCATAATGCCTGACATAAGAGCTTAAGAAGTGTAAGCTGGAATTTTTATTAAAAATTATGTAAAAGACTCAGCACACAGCAAAAACTCATCACATGTTAACTCCCTTACCCTTCAATATGTTGGACTCTGACCTAGTGGTCAATTGATCTCATAAAGGTTGGATAAATGTAGTATACGGAAATGCGAGCTTCCTTCTTCCTTCTTTCCCTCCTTCCTTCCCTCTCTGCCTTCTTGGCTGATTAAGAGCATTTGAAACTGCACAGGATTTTGCCCTCCTAGAACACCTGTTGGGCTTTGCACAATCCAGGCAAATCATGTTCCTATGGTGGCAGATTTCCTGTGCAGCCTGAGGATGAAAATGCCAAGGGGAAGGCCTGTTTCCTCTATGTTAAATGAACGTGTATTTTCTTCCCAGAAAAACACATTCAAATCTTGTGATGAAGAAGGTGTGCTTCAGAAACTCATGTTCCTGCTCTCCTGTGACTCTGATGATAAATCACAAGCACCTCCAACACTGATGTCTGGGAGAAAACCACATTGGAGCTGACAAAATACAATTTAACTAAAAATAGAATCACAAGCTTTTAATCTATGTTTTAAAAGTGTGTGGCAGGAATGGTAGGGCCCTGGAGGAGGGAAGGAAAAGAAAAGAGGCGATATTACCAGTTCAACTAGAGCTTCTGCTCCTTTTCTAAGGAGCACTTAAATGCTGAGCTGCTGACTGTGCCCTTGGCTTGGGACAGCCTTTTGTGGTGTTGAGGTTCAGGTGGATCCCCAGCCTTTCTAGACCTAAATGAACTCTTTTTCCCCTAGAGCCAGCAGGAAGCCAGAAAAGGACCTCACTTCTACAGTATGGGAGGGCTGCAGGGCTCAGGGGATTAGCAAGTGGAGCTGAAGCTGCTTCAGTGGGTTGGATCCAGGCAAGACAGTTAGAAATATCTCAGGGATGCCTGTCAGCTGTTCAGTGGCTTATGAGAATTGAGTGTGGGTAGCTGCTAAGTTCCTTTGGACACATTTTTTATAAGCCTACAAAAAGTCTACTTTTGGTTCTTGACTATGCTGTAGTTTCTTATGTGTTTACTCCAAAGTCCTAAAAACATTGATAGGAGATAATTGTCCAAATGTAAACAATTATAGCTATATTAAGATCTGTATTCATAAACACAATTTTATTTTGGTAGGCTCATCCGATTTATCAGAAATGGGACCATTACACATGTTAAGATAGTCTCTGATACTGATAAACAAGCTTAAAGTAAGCAAAGGCACAGATCTTTGCTCAGATGGAAACTGGTTGGATGGTTTTACTAATTCATTAAACCTTGACTGCCATCAAAGGCGTAGTTGCATTATCTGTGGATAGTATTTATGTTCATAGTATTTATGTTGATAGTATTTATCATAGCAAGAAAAGACCTCTGCATTTAGGCAGAGTCATAAGTGTTTGTGCTGATAAGTATATGCTTCTAACAGGATAGTCCACCAATGCTTTGGAGAGTAAATACCCATAACTAGAGCAAATTGAGCATAAAGTGCAATGCCGGCTTATCCAGTGAGCAGGAGCTCTTCAGTGGGACTTTTCTTTTTATTTGCAGAATAAATTTTAAATAATTTCTTTTATACTTTGTCCAAAACAATTCTTATCTAAGATACTTTTGAAATCCTGGTATGAGTCATAAAATTCCACCTTAACAATTTTAGATTTCCCTGGGTTGTTGAATCAGTTCTATTGCTACCAGTGTAATCCTGTGCAGTCTCTTTCTCTCTTTGCATTTAGTTTCTTCAGTGTGAAAATAGGATTGGATCAGGGCTGAGCTAGATGATTAATCAATTTCCTTTCATCTCTAAAAATAAAAAAAAATTCTTTGTAAACAAGTTCATGTCACACTGAAGAGAATTTACCCCCCTAAATAATTCACAGACACCAGGAAAAAGTGATCCACTCATTCTATCCAATGTATGTATTCTCAAACTATTTTTGATTAAAGTAGACAATAGGGTGTTTTGTTGAATTTATATAAATCAGAATCACAGTCTCAATAGAAAATAGCTGGCATATTCAAATGGACACATTTAGAAGAACTTAGGTGGAATAACCATTTACATAGACATAGGTAGAATTAAAGAATATCAACCAGGTATGGTAAACATCCAAATAAACAATATTAGGAACTGTCACTTACCCTGGGACTGAGGCTAAGAGGGCAGAGTGGATACCAGGACACAGAGGGAGACCCATAGCATTAGCATAAGAAAGGGCCATTGGACAGGTGCCATGGCTTTGAGCAGGAGGGACGCAGTCATTGCTAACCCACGGCCCCACAGGAAGGGGCCATCTCCTTCCTCTCTCTGAGCTCCTTTCTGCATCTTCTATCAATCAAATCTGAAGTCAGAGGAAAGGGAGCCTTTGAATATGGTCTGTATTATTCAGGATTCTTTAGAGAAACTGAGCCAACAGGGGGTGTGTGTGTGTGTGTGTGTGCATATATATATATATATATGTGTGTGTGTGTGTGTATGTATATACATATATATGTGCATATATATGTATGTATACACACGTATATACATGCATATATATATACACACATATATATATATGCATACACACACACACACACACACACACACACACACACACACAGAGGGAGAGACAGAGAGAGAGAGATTCCCAGGAATAGCCTCACGTGATTGTGGGGACTGGCAAGTCTGAAGTATGTAGGCTGTCAATCTGGAAATCCAAGGAAGAGTTGATGTTGCAGTCTTGAGTCTAAAGATAGTCTTAAGGCAGAATTTCTTCCTTCTTGGGATATTCTGGTCTTTTCCCCTAAACCTTCACCTGATTGGATGAAGCCACCCACATTATGGCAGGTAATCTGTTTTGCTCAAAGTGTACTATTTGAAATGTTAATCACATCTAAACAACTACTCTCACCAATCGCAACATCCAGGTGGTATTTGAGCAAACAACTGGCAAACATTCTTATCTAAGTTGATGCCTAAAATTAACCATGGCAATATTCACCTAGGTCAGCATTCAGGGGTAAAGAAGGTTGGAAAAGGTAGAGCGGGGATCAGAAGGGAGAGGACAAAAATAAAATATTCAGCAAACTCTGTATAGCAATTCCATCAGAGTTTCTATTCTTTTTTGCTGTGCTTCCTGAGAAAAGGAAGTAGGAGTATTTTGCACACCACTGGCTTCCAAGTGGCTAGTCCAATACCTGGCACATACTACAGTAGTTTCCTCCAAAGTAAGGGTTGAATTGACTTGAATATTTTAGAAGCAAGTTCTGAGAAATGAGTGTTTAGTGAATTTTCCCTGGAAAGTAGCAATATCTCAAGAGCAATTTGCAAGAAAAAGGTAAATGCCATCACAATTTTCTATCATCTTTTGAGCATAGGACAAAGCACCACATCAGATTAATCAGATGTGATCATCGTATCTGCTAAGGCTTAAGACCAGATGACATTTCCAAGCTTCACTCTTTGCCTTATTAATATAATAAATTTAGTCATTGAACTGGATGGTCTCCTATGCTAGCAAAGACTTTAAATTGCTCCCTCTGTAACCATGCAATTTTATAAAGGGCTGGTTATATTGCTAGGGTATGATGGAAGTCATTTATCAGGTAAATAATCTTGAAAACAATCTAGTCTTAATGGTCCACACCTGCTAGGAATATGACATCAGATTTACTCCCAACAAAGAAATGGGCTGGGAATCAAAATGCATCTTATGTGCCTCGTGACAGTAAAGAAAGAATGAAAACAGATAAAGTTGAAAAGAATTGAATAAAGCGCACCCTAGATTATTTGACACATTATTTTTGAGGTCTCTGACTGATTGTGCAAGAAGCTACTGAAACATTATCCTTTGAGAAGTTATGTTTTTGGGCCAGCTTATTTGGATCATCCTGAAACCAAGAGCAGGGAAAGGTGAAAAGGAGCAAAGACAGTCATAGGTCATCTGATGGAGGAAGGGCATCTCCAAGGCCATCATGTCACTGAGGAGCATGGCAGCTATTGATTGAAATGCCAGTTTGGCTTTGTGAGTCAGTTGGTCCTGATAAGCATCCGTTTCTTGCTTCTGTTGCTTTCCTGGTTTGCTCTCCAAATGACCAAGTCCTTTAAGTGGAAAATTCACAATTGGTTATCTGAGAAAAAAATGAAAAGAAAAATGTAAATACTTCATGCAGACACATGAGGCTTGGGTAGTACTGCTTCTCCTGTGTTATCAAAAGAAATTGTCTTACGGGGACAGCCTGAGGCTAAATGTGTGAAGTGGTTAGAAGTTGTCACATTCTCTTTCTGCACCTGCCTCTGTTCCTCTTCAAAAGTCCTTGTCTTCTCCCCAACATCTTCCCAGCACAGGTACATCCACCCTCCCCCCCCCCCCCCACTCCTGCAGCTGTCCTGGGTCTTATTCCTAGAGTCTGGTGAAGCTATTTCTCCACTAAGCTGGGGCTGTTGAATTTGTCTCTGTGTCCCCAGGGCTTAGCCCAGCACCTGAAATCATGAAAGTGCTCAATAAATGTTTAATGAGTGAAGGAAGCTTCAATAAGATGTTAGATAAAAGAGGCTCACTCACTTCTGGAGGAAGAGGTGTTTATGATTCAATAAGATATTCTTAAAGCTCGAGTCTCTAACAGAATTTCTGGCAACAGGGTGGGTGGTGCATCACATCAGGAACAGGAGCAGCTAGCTTTGTCTGGTAATGAGGTAGCCATGTCCTATACTGCCTATTGTTTGTAAGCAGAAGGCAGTTCCTGCATTTCTAGGGCTCTGGGTTCTTTCTCAATCGGCGGCATCTAAGACACAGAAGGCTGCCACAGCTGGCACCTGCTCTTCTCTGCTCCAGAGTAAACCGGGGGCAGACAGGGGGTGCCCCTCTTTCCAGTCCCATGAGGAAAGCATGTGCTAAGATACTCAGCAGCAATCTGGGCCGTTGCTGATATACCATGTGTGTCTAATCACCCTTCTTCTCCAGAGTAATTGGAACAGTGAAAAGGAGGCCTAGCATGACTAACTCTATTTTGCTCCTACTCCCCAGCCTCCTGTGGTGGTCTCCTTTAGATTAGTTGCTTTTGCTGATTTCTGAATGTAGGCCAAGCTAACTATGGGAGGAATTTAGTTTGTAGTTTAAAGTTAGGGTAATAATAGTCCCTTCCCCAAGCTTGTTCCCAAGGAGATAATGAAGATGTATACGCAAGTAACAACGTTACATTAAATGCTCTTTAGGAGCAATGTGACCTGACGGACAAGTTTCACAATGCCCCTGGACCCTCACTGCTGCCCAGGTGCCTTTGGTCATTGGTCACCTCTTAACCTCAACCCTCTCCCTTATTCTACTTCCCCTAACCTAAAAGGAGCCTAAAGTTTGTGTTAACTTAAGACAGTTCTTTAAGACACTCATCTGCCATCTTCTTGGTTTGGTGGCTCTTGAATAAAGTCACTTTCCTAGCTTCAACACCTTGTCTCTTGACTTACTGGCTATGGCGTGGTGATTGGTCTGAGCTTGGACACCGCTATGCAATCCGCTCTACCATCTTGACTCCAGATCCATGATTAGACCGTTGCCTTTATTTCAGGTCAGAACGTACCAGCATATCTTGCAGATAAAAGTTGTTAAATAAAAGAATTTTTCTTTTTTTACCTGATCAATGTCAATTTGCTGCTTAGAACTATACACCTTTAAACCTCTGGTTTCCCTAAGAAAGTTACTTTTGTATTTTCCAATGCTTTTTTTATTCTGGTTAAAACATTACATATGTAAATTCTTGATTAAAATATTCTCCAGCGGCTTCTTATTTTATCAGAAAGTTCTTTGCCAACCAATGTGCTAAAGATGGATGCCGGCATACTGAAATGCTGACCCTCACCCCAGCCCAAGGCCCTACAGATAGGGCTCTAGGTAGTTCAAGTCCTTGGTCTAGTTGCCTCTGCTCAGCAACAGAATCTCTGTTTAACTCAGCTTGCTTTTCAAATGTTATGCCATGATGTGGGAGAAAAAAGCAGTTGGAAAGTATTGCTCTTCAGCAGGGGTTGGCATTTGTTTTTTCTGTAGACAGCCAGATAGTAAAGATTTAGGTTTTGTGGGCCATATGGTCTCTGTCTCAACTAACCTCTGCCATTGTAGCATGAAAGTAGCAAGAGACAATACTGAACTAATGGGCATGCTGTGTTCCAATAAAGCCATTTACAAAGATAGGTGGCAGAATGTGGATTTGGCCTGAAGACCTTAGTTTGCTGACCTCTACTTCACAGGATGAAATTTATTTCTTTGGTACAATTGATCTCCCCATGTTCTTGTTCCAGTCCCCAGTTCAGCCTCATCTTTTCTACAGGTTCAAATGTCCATGCCCTGGGAAGCTGTCTCCCTTGTCTCCAGGTATGTGTCCTGTGTCTCTGCACTCACAGCATCATGTTCACACATTTTCCCACTTTCATGTAATAACATGTTGGAGTGCCTGTCATCTCCGTCAGGCTGCAAAGTCCTGGATGGTTGGGGGACTGTATCGTGGTTATATCTGTGTCTATTAGACATAGCACAGTATCTGTCATATCACTGGTTCTCACTGTTTGTTGCATGAAGAAGAAGGCAGGAAGGATAGATAGAAGGAAGGAAGAGGGAAGGGAAGGAGGAGTGGAGGAAAGAAATAAGGAAGCATTCTCTTTCTGGTTGAACATTGTAGGTTTCATTATCTCTAAGGAATATGCATGTCAGAGGAAGCTGTTGGGGACAAAGAAAGGCAAGTAAAGGCGGTAAAGAAAATGAGCAGGTGGTAGATTTAAGAAGGAGATGTGGCCAATGACAGGAGGAAGTTGTCTGGATTCTACAAAGTTCACTTGGTGCTATTATTTAGCCTGCATTATGTCAGAATTACTTGATGTTATCCAAGACAAACCAGTATCGTAAAATATATGCCTTAAGCAGTGAAATAAAAGGTTACTGTGGCAAGAACCAATTCAGCAATGCATTAGCAGTACCTCTGGGGCTCTAAAATTTATGACAAGCAAATGAACTGGAAATCAATGAATTAAAAGCCATAATAAGGGATGGCTGCAAACTACAGTTCAGTTAATAATATACCTCAATTATGAAGCAAATCTAGAAACCTTATGAATTAATTTCTTCATCTTTTTCTCTCTCTCCCCCCTTCCCCCTTTCCCAACAGCTTTCTTTCTCAAATTATTTCCACATTTCCCTTGTGGTATAAATAATCGTATAATGATATTTTCTGTATACCACAAGCTGGAGTGAAAATTTTCTCATCTTAAAGAAAAGTACAAAGTTTCAGGAGCTAACTATAAGTGTATCACCCTAAGTCATATTTCTTTAATCTCTAGGGCTTACCCTTCAAATATTTTTAGTGATGGGTGATACATAGTGAAATTTAAGACATAGAATATATAAATGTCAAAAATTATAATGTTATTCTTCTATTCATGCCATAATTTATAACTTATAAATGATGTACTTCCACATGCATCATTTCAATTTGTCCTTAAGATCTGAATATTATGTAGATGCTGTGAACCCAGCAAATGAGTTATATTTATTAAGTAGTAATATCTGCTGTCATGTTACTCTAAGAATGTATTATTTTTTCTTTCTGTGATGCCTGAGACTTTGAGAAAATCTTACTCAAATGTCTCAGTTTTGTATCAGCTGTATCATTACGCACACAAGGGCAGGTCTGAAGAGATGCTTCTGCTAAATATTTGAAAAAGTGTCAGGATCTCTGAGACCAGTGCGTAGGCAGCAGGAGGACGTAGTGAGAGCTTTCTAATCATAGATGGGGCTTAGGACACAGTTGGGTCTCCCTAGTCCAGTGACCAACATCCATGCACAGATTGTTCTTAAGGTTCCAAATGTGATTCATAATAAAAAGAGCAATGGCTGTTTGGGCCAGGAGTAAACCTTCCAAATTCATATCGTCTATTCCATGGGCTCCACATGCGAGCGAAGCAATTTGTACCAAATCTACACAAAGGTTGAAACAACATACTGGCTTATAACGTAGCTTCTAGCCATTTTCAGCTTACGGTAATAGTGCTTCTAATAATAGTGAGCATATAATTTGACAACACATAGGAGCAGTAATTTAAATTGTATTATGAGCAGATGAGTTTTTCTTCTCAGCCTCACTTGATTCCTCTAATATTTATTGTCACTCAAAAACATCCCAGTGCGCAATAATTTTTATAAGTCCTAAATGTATACTATATTTATGGAAATGAAGCTGATTTAGTACACGAATACACAAAGGTCCCCCCATTGTTCTAAAACCAGTTAACCCAGGACACTTCCATCATTGCCAAAGGAGATACAATTTCCTGCTGTCACTTATGCTTGAGGACAGCTTGTCATCCCATAATAAAACTTTTCCTCTCATGTTTTACCCAAAGTGGGAGACTAGTTACATAATTCACTACCAGGTAGAGCTCACATTAAGCTCAGCTTGGCAGAATGTTTGTTTGTTTCTGCTGTCGGTTATGCCCCTAGGATACGTTGGATTTGAACAGAAGCATCATTTGGGGGCAGTTGGGTAGTACATCTCCCTCGAGTTCTCTGAGAAAGCAGTATTTCACTGGCCAAGTGAGATTTGCCTTTTATTAACCAGCAACACAATAAAAGCAAATGTTTTTAGCATCAGCATTTCCCTCGCCCTAATATATGTTTTAATGTTCTATAAACTTAAATGATTTTAATGGCCTTATGTTCAGTAAACAAAGCACATAAACACAATGTAGAGGAAATTCTCCTTCAGTGTTTTGCTTTTCAATGTCATGTTTGGGGAAAAGGAAATACAATTTCTCTATCTTGAAGAAAATATTCAAACCCCTCAAGTTATCCCTGGAAGACATCAAGGGATATTTTTGATTCATTATTAGTATCTATGAACTAATATGTATTTAGCATGTACAATGCGACAAGATTTGTTTAAAATGTTTTGAATGTTTAAAAATCTTCTGAATTCTTAGTTAAAAGGCTCTATAAAGGAGGAGTTTTATTATTACTATCCCCTTTTATAGATGAAGAAATGCAGGTAAAAAGAGGTTAAATAACTTGTTGAAGGCTCTACTATCATTTAGTAGCAGAGGAAGCTTAAATTTGGACTTTCTCTAGAACCTGTAGTCTTAGCCACTAGGCTACCTTACACTCTATCATCTACTGGGTCATGACAGGTGGCAGAATAGGCTACCCCAAGTATGCCACTTCCAGATAGTAATTATTTTGAGCTGAGGATAAGTGAGAGGAATCAGTTGCAAGAAAATCTCCCTGCCCTCCCTCATTTGCCTAAGAGCAGGAAATACATTTGTAAAGATGTCCCCACTCCCCTCTCTATAGGAAGGACAGAAGTGAATCACCAGAGACAAACTCTCAACTCTTAACAGATTAGAGGAATTTACTTGAAAGACTTTACTAATCAGCTTTACTAATCTTCTATTGGCTGCTCCTATATATTTACCTTTCCATAATTTTGTACCCTAAACACTCAAAGTCCTTTTCTTTTGTCTTGTCACTTCTCTGAAGTGTATTGTTCTTTTGCTAAGATGCTGTATAAGCCCAAGTTGTAACCATCCCTTCAAGTTACTCATCACTGAGGTCTCTCGTGTGTACGTGCAATGCACATGTTACACACTTCCATTTATTTTTCTCTTATTAATCTGCATTTTGTCAATTTAATTGCATAGGGCTCTAGTTAATGACCTGAGATGTGTAGAGAATGAAAGGATATTTTTCCTCCTACACTGTACTATGTACAGATGCCTTGTATGCAATTTTGCTAACATCTATCATGGCAATGAAGTAGGTATTATCATCTTCCATTTTATAGATGAGGATTGTGAGGCTTATCATGACCAGAGAGCTTGCCAGAACTCATATAACTCATAAGTAGTAGATTTAGATTTGGAACGTGAATTCTGTTTTTATGATATTATAAGCGTCATTAAATTTTGACTCAATTTGATGCTACTAAAATGTTTAGTTTTCACTGTGCATGCTAAGATCTATTTTGGAAGGAGGAACAATTTAAGAACTAATTCTAGAGCTTACAAGGAAACTTTCCAAGGGGGTTTGTATTTCACAGCAGAAATTACTAATTAAATTTAGGAGTAGATTCCCAAGGTACCTGTAATAGTAAATGGTAACTCAAAGGCAAGCCCTGGGCTGCGGTCAGCCTGGACTGGATTGGTTTTCCAAAAAGGCCCCTGGGAATGTAAAAATGGATGGTGAAGCATTAGGAAAGTACCTAGAATCAGGTAGGGCCTGATGAAGGCCCTGTAACAGTTTTACGAAATCAGCTGAAAATGGGTCAGAAGCCATAAAGGCAACTAGATAAAACTTGTCCAAGTAGATTCAACTGCATCTGATTTTTTGGGTTAGACCTTAGGATGGTGAGTTATAAAAGACAACTAGTTTGTTCCAATCTTTTCATTTACAGCTGCCATACAAATAAAGTGTGTTTTGTTACTCTTGAAACATTCTAAAATAATCTTCTTTTCTAGAACCAGCAGAGCAAAACTTTTAAACTACCTTGGGGAACATGATGACAATGTGAGTGAAAATCAGGGGTTGTTGTATAAAAGCTGACAATTATTCTATTCAGAGGTTTATCATTTATTCAGATATTTTCAGTGTTCTGCTTTAAGGCACAAATAAAAGGGATAAAAAGACAAATATTTAAAATATCTAGTAGTGATGCTAAAAACGGCAGGAAAATGCCCCACAATTAGTTAACTGAAGTTAAAAAAATAGCTGAAACTTCCTATCCCAGCAGGGTGCCTCAGCTGATGATGACATTGCCCTCTGAGTGGCAGAAAGGGAGATGGGCTGAATGAGACTGGCAGAATGTTAATAAGCCTCTGAAGGTTCAGGCTTTCTATTTACTAGGGTGACTCACCTTTGGTTCTGCAGAGGGACAGAATCCTCCAACTTGAAGGGCAGGGCTAGCCTTAGGCAAAATCGGCTAGTAGACGAAGCTGATGTTGGGTGTTCACCTTCTCTTTTCCACATTTCCCTCACACTCTCTAGGTGTCTCCTCCAGACCTCTCTTTCCTTATAAAGTTAGCTTTCTAATAAGATCTTTCACATTGAGTCAACAGCGACTTGAGTGTAATTCACCCTGGAACCTTTTTTAAAAGGCAGGATTGAAGGTGGAGGTGTGAACAATGGGAGAAGAAAGGACCACAAAACAGAGTGCATTTGCTGTAGTTTTTGAACTGCTGATTGTAATTAATTAGTGGGCAAAGTATTGTTTTACAAACTTCTACTTTAGGTGTTATTATCGTTGTGTGTGGGTGGGTGGGGGTGTGTGTGTATACACTAAGTGGCAATGAGAACTGTATCTCAAACTGTAGGTAGAGAACATTTGCAGTTTAAGGCTGCGTGGTTAATGATCTAACTTTGTGAGCCAGCATGCAATAGCTAAAACCCAGCTATGCAACTACACTTTGTGACTTTAGGCAAGGTTTTTTAAAACCCATTTGTGACTTAATCTCCTAATCTTAAATAGATATAATTCAGGGCCTTTCTCATTCCACTTGGGATGCTATAAAAAATACCATAGACTGGGAGGTTTAGCAACAACAGAAATTAACTTCTCATGGTTCTGGAGGCTGGGAAATCCAAAAATCAAGGCACCAGCAGATTCAATGCCTGACGGGGGCCTGCTTTGTGGCAACAGAAAGACTCTCCCTCCAGGATTCTCTGATCCAGTAGGACCAAGACATTTCTGTTCTTTCCAGGTGAAAACGGTGAGAACTTGGGCTCAGAAATGCGTATGGCTATACCCCTCTACCCCACAGGAAAAACTACTCTGAGAAAAACAAGCTGAGCATAGACAGGCATAAGTAAAAGAAACTGGAAGACAGTCCTGAAGCCAGTGTCACTCCTGTTCTTTTCACATTGGTTTCATACTCTCTCTTCTTTTTTTAAACTTGTTAGTTTGAATTGGTTTTCTGCCTCTTGTTAATGGAATATTTTGTTTTAGACATCTTAGAATGGATGATTTTGCTGACCTCTCAAATGCAATCTATTGGCAAATTCTGTTGGCTCTTCAGTGAGTAACCAGGGTTCTACCACTTCCCACTTCTTTGAGAATGACCACCATATTTCTAGTTACTATCATTTTCCCCTGGATTTTTGCCTCTTACCTGATCTCCCTGCTCGCGCCTCTACCTTGCTGTAGACTTCTGCCAACAGCTAGAACTCCCAACAGCTCTAGAAACGGAAACAAATCTAGAACAGCTAGATCCTTTTACAACAGTCCCTTCTCCAGTTGAAACACTCCAGTGACTTTTTGTCTCACTCCGAATAAAATCCAATGTCTCTATCATGGACTCGAAGGCCCTCTGTGATCTGACCCCTCTTGATCCCTCTGACCAATCTCAATTACTCTGTCCCCTTCCCACTGCATTTTATCTGTATTGGCCTCTTGGATATTCTTAGAACACACCACACACCCATGCATCTTAGGCCCTAAGCTTCCTTTGCAAGGGAGACTCCTCTCCCAGTCAGTTGCATTCTACCACCTACCTTCTTCAGTAAGGTCTCTGCTCAAACATCACCTTATCAGAGATGCCTGTTCTGTCCCAACTAAAACAGCTCCTGCCCCCATTTCAATCTCTATTCTCCTTACTCTGTCTCATTTCCTGATAACACTTACCAATATCTGTCATATTTAAAATGTACTTGTTTATTGTCTTTCTCCCATTAAGAAATTCCTAAGGGAAGGAATCTTAGTCATTGTGCTATATCATCAGCAGCTGGAACGGCTCCTGGCACCTAGGAGGACTCTGAATATTTTCAGCATAATGCATGCATGCAGGCGTGAACAAATCACTGAGCTCTCTCCAGAGAGATATCAAGTTAAATGTACGTGGCTATGAAAGCTAGCAGGTGTAAACAGACATTGATCAGTTATTGCATACAGTACCTCAGATAAGCATTGGGAAACCAAGCCATTTGAGAACTGCATAAGCATTGCTGGTCTCAGGAAACACTTTCGCAGTCTCTCCTATGAGGGCAGTGGGCAGGACATCAGCCAGACAGCCTAAGTGATGCTAATAACAGTGGTAACGACACTCGTAAGTTCACATCCTTCAGGTGGCACTCACTCTACAGCCAGACACTGTTATAAGTGCTTTGCATTTGTTATCTGATTTAACAACCACAGCAGTCCCATGAGAATGGTCTTCTGGAAATGGAATGTTTGTATCCCTGCAAAATCCTTATCTTGAAACATAATCTCCAATGTGGTGGTATTAGGAGATGGGGCTTTTGGGAGGTGATTAGATCAAAAGGGTAGAGACCTCATGAATAGAATTGCACCCTTATAAAGGAGTCCCCAGAGACCTCTCCCATCCATTCTGCCATGTGAGGTTACAGTAAAAACCTAGTCATTTTATGAACCAGGAAGCAGGCCCCCATCAGGCCTTGAAACTGCTGGTGCCTTGATCTTAGACTTCCCTGCCTCCAGAACTATGAGAACAACTGTCTGTTGTTTATAAACCTCCCAGTCTAGTATTTTGTTAAAGCATCCCAAATGAAATAAGAAAGGCTCTGAATTATATCTATTCAAGATTAGGAAATTAAGTCACAAATGGGCTTTAAAAAAAACTTTCCCCAAGTCACAAAACTTGGTTGCATACCTGGGTTTTAACTATTACATGTTG